>NC_054383.1:34177044-34494856 GCF_017654675.1 Xenopus laevis | reverse complement strand
CCTGCTGCCTTCCTGCGGTTCACCTGCTAGTTTGGTTGACTGGATTGCCTGCCTTCAATTGAGTGAGCTGAACTACAACATAACTGCATTGTTTCTTTTACTTATGTCTAAACTCTCTAAACTAGTTATTTTCTATTTTATTCTTCTGTCTTTCTCTTTTGCACACACACACATACGCACAAACTTTTTCTATACTTATTTTCTATTTCTTTCTTTGCTTTCTTTAGTAGTTTTTTGCTAAAACTTTATTTTTATTGCTTTGGCTGATTTTATTGCGTTATGTTGATTTTACTCTACTTTTCCTTTGCATTGCCCTTTTCTGCTTGTTTACTGCCTCAAAAAAGGTTGTGTTTGCAGTTACGATATAGGTTTCTGACCACCAATTTCACTCCAATAACTGTTATTTTTATTGTATCTTATTGATTTTATTACAGATTTTTCCTTTTCACTGTTGTTTGCTTGTTTAGTGCCCCCCAAAAACCTTCAGTTGATCCATCTGATTTAATTCCAGAAAGTTCCAAAGGGTAGGCTAAATTATATATATATATATCTTGCTGGCTTGGATTACAGTGAGTTTTTTTATCTAGCTTCTCATGTAGAGACGTTGTCTGCTAGCTTTTTCATTTGTTTGATTTTGCTTTTGATTGCTAGCTTTGCAGTTGTCTGTATAATTATGGCACAATGGTCAAACAGTTCTATAGAGCCGAGGAAGCTGCTAGGTTTTGCATGGTCTCCAGTTCAGAGGAATATACCGATTCTGATTCTAAATATGTTCCATCTGATGCCTCTACTAAAGAATCAGAGCTTGGTGATAGTTGCACTATTAGTGCAAAGGCCATTAGTTGCCACCTGTCTGGATTTCACCCGGATAAATGGCAACCCTAGAGGCCATCCTCCATGCCATGGTCCATTATAAAAATTTATATGCTGAGCAGTATCTTGCCAGTAACCCTTTACTAGGGTATTCAAGAGCCCAGCCATGGTATCCCACTAATGTAAATAAACTAATGATTAATGATTCCTGCACCTACATTGGCAATGGGACTTGTAGTATCTAGTAGAATGGTGGGTAAGCATTTCATTTCCCAAATTCCACAAACTCCTAATAAAGAAGCTTGAAAGGTTTGTTGTTCCAAGGGTGTTAGAAGGGGTGTGTCATATAATTGGCAAATGTTTTTTTCCTGTATAGTAGGGATCTCTGGATTTATGGTGTAGGACTTGGCACAGCGTGAGCAAGTTTTTTTTGTGCAGGGTGGCAGAAAAAAAAACAACTAATATGGGGTACCTAGAAGCACATTACAGATCCAGATAGCTCTAAATTGGTGTCTTTTTTCCCTTTGATTTCAGGCCAACGTGCTGATTCTGCGACTAATTACTGTCATGTTTCTCCATGTAGAAAAGAAACAATGGCTTCTATGAATAGGTGTGCATTTTCAAGAAATCTATAGTTTGTGGGGTTATTTCACGGGTAACGGGTAGTTTAGACTGAAAAACTTTGGGACATATACATAAATTCCAGCCGTCGATACGATGCATTCTTTCTGTTTAAGGATGTTTGGTTGCCGCGTCTCTATGTGTACCCATGCATATTGGGTGTTGTTTTATTCAGGAGAACTTGTAGATTGATATTTAGCAGATTTTTGATAGTTGCCTTTGAAACTTAAGGAGAAATCTAACTTTGTATCTGATTTTTCCTTTATTTCAGTCCAAAGCGTTGACTTCAACAAAGAACTGCGCCCACAATTCTCTGTGTAGAAAAGCAAGAATAGCGTCTTTGAATAGCTGCAGGTGTGCTCTTTTCATAAATTTATGGCTTGCATTTCACAGGTAAGGGGTGTTTAGACAGCAAAACTGCCAGTAGTATACATAGACTGCAGCCCCCAGCTTTTCAATTGCCCTGATGCATTGCCCCTGTTTTGGGGTGTTTGATGGCTGCATATCCATGTGTACTCATACATATGGGGTATTGTTTTTTTAAGGAGAACTTGCAAATGAATATTTAGCAGATTTTTGATAGTTGCCATGGAAACTTAGGGAGAAATCATTTTTATGAGAGCTTCTGTGTCAAATTTACATTTGATCCTGCATCTAAGTACATTTTAGAAAAAAACTAAAAATGCAACACAAATCTATAAATTTCACTGATAAAATGTATTTGACTTTTGAGTGAAAACTACAGCACCCATAGAAATCTGAAGGTCTGTAGTTTCAAACTTGAGGGATATTTTAGATGTACATATAAGTTATGCTGCATCAATTAAAACATGTGCTTATCCACTTTGTTCTGGTGTAAAATTCTACAAAAGGCTGTGTTAGTTACATAGTTAAATTGGGTTAAAAAAAGACAAAGTCCATCAAGTTCAACCCCTCCAAATGAAAACCCAGCATCCATACACACACCCCTCCCTACTTTTAATTAAATTCTATATACCATACCAGTTACAAGAAAAGTTTTCGGCATTGTTGGACTTGGCCAGTATCAGGGCTTTTACAAACAACAAAAAAATGCATGTAAAATTAACTTTTCTATGGAAAAAACCCTCAACATTTACCCAAAATACGCATTACATTTCAAATTCCAAAATTCCACTTGTATGTCAAAGTCCAATTTGTAATGAAAAAAAACCCCAATATATAATTTCCCCAGTTTCATAGAGGTTTTTCTACAAAAAAAAAAACCTTGTTAAACTGAATAAGTATGAAAAACTTAAAAACTATCTGGCACTAGGTGCAAATGTGATGCCAATTTTGGCTGGCACTGAAAGGGTTAATGTATCTTTAACACGTCTGCTCAACTGTGTATATATATATATATAAGATATTTTCAAACTTCTGAGTTGGGAAAAAAGAAAGGAAAAACCAGCGTGATTTAAAAGAGGTACCGTTAATGGCTTACTGAGCATATATTTGCAAGCGTCCAGGAGAGTGAGCAAGGTCACTTAGGCAGATTTGTTTTTCATTGTTTATCATATAAAATGTACATAAATTGCTCCATGCAAAAGAATTCCATCAGGGCTCCTAAAATACTGCCGAGGTCAGGAGATGGAAAATTTATAGTATTACCAGTTACAACATAAAACTATAATATATTGTTCGGAAGTATTGCCATTTTGTGAATAACATTCTCTGTTTTGTATCGGTAAATGTGAAAAACTATTTTTTGCTATTAATATTTAAAATAATAAGCAAAACAAGGCAAGGTAGCATATACACATGGAGGGAATAGTAAATATTGGAAATAACTTGACAAATAACATGGCACTCACTATCTTAGTCTCTGATCTTGTCATACATTTTTTCTTTGTCTATTTTTGGAACTCTAAAGCTATATTGTAAATGAGATTGCAATAATTACTGAATAGGGCTGAACAGGACTGAATGATTGTAAATAGTGATGGACGAATTTGTCCTGTTTTGCTTCGCCGAAAAATTCACAAATTTCCCACAAAATTCGTGAAACGGCGAAAAATTCACGAAAAATTTTGAAGTCGGAAAGTTCCCGAAAAAATCGTGAAATTCAAATGTTTTCACGAAAAAATTGTGAAATTCGGACGTTTCACTCAAAAAATGTGAAATTTGAAGGTTTTCACAAAAAAATCGTGAAATTGGAAAGTTCCCAAAAAAATTGTGAAATTCGAACGTTAAAATATAGTGAAATTCGGACGTTTTCACTCAGAAAAATCGTGAAATTTTAAGGTTTTCACTAAAAATCTCGAAATTTGAAGGATTTCACTCAAAAATCGTGAAATTTAAAGGATTTCACTCAAAAAAACTTGAAATCTGAAGAAATTGACACAGGCGAATTGTCACAGACTCATTTTTGCGGGAGATTAGCGAATTTATTCGCTGGCGGCAAAACGCGAGAATTCGCCACAAATTTGTGCCAGGCGATTTTATTCGCCAATCACTAATTGTAAATACAGATAATCAGCGGGTACATCTTCTTTATCTGGTGTGGCCGATCCTCTAAATTACTTCTTAACAAACTACAGTAGTCTGGATAAATAAGTGATAAACTAGTCTGAGAAAAGATTCAATGTACAGTATGTTTTACCAGATTTCAAGTTATGGAGTCAACACTCACTAGTGTTTCTGTGGGCATGCCTATATATTTTTATCGTAGGTATAGAGAGAGAGAGAGAGAGAGAGAGAGAGAGAGAGAGAGAGAGAGAGAGAGAGAGAGAGAGAGAGAGAGAGAGAGAGAGAGAGAGAGAGAGAGAGAGAGAGAGAGAGAGAGAGAGAGAGAGATATTGGACCAAACGTATGCACTTTGAACCAGTTGCTTAATATTGTGGGTGCAGGGTCAACGCATTATGTATTGTTCTCGGTCCAAAAGGTTATCAAAGAATGTGTGGGAACATGCCCTGCAATTGGAGATCATTGACAATAAGGTGCCATTTTGTTTGATACAAAGCAATCCAATTACACCTGTGTTATACATACTCCCTAAGATACACAAAAGGTTGGACAAACCCCCAAGTAGGCCAATTTGGGCTGGGGTTACTTCGGTTTTTTTTCTTTGGCCAAGTTTTTGGATATAATTCTTAGGGAGTATATATTTAAAACTAATCTTACATCAGAGACATTAATAAAATCAATGAGATCAGTGATTTACCTATTGATGCCATATTAGTTACCCTTGATGTGGAAAGCCTCTACACCTCCATCCCACATGATGGGGGTGTGGAGGCTATTAAATATCACTTGGATAAATATGACGCACTAGATGGAGCTCAGAAAAAGTTTTTAGTTACATTGCTACAGATAGTCCTGGGGAGAAACTATTTTATGTTTCAAGATGATTTTTTCTTACAGATTATAGGTACAGCGATGGGTTCGAATGTCGCCCTGTCCTATGCAAACCTTTTCATGGATGTCTTTGAAAACCACTTTGTTTATACTAATCAGAAATTTCAACAACATTGTAGGTGTTGGTATCGCTACATAGATGATATCTTTGTGTTCTGGACGGGGCAACATTCTGACCTTATTGAATATATCAATGAGTTAAACAAATGTACAGCTACAATTAAATTTACTACACACTGTGATACGGTTAGTATCCCTTTTCTTGATGTAATGGTGAAAATGAACACAAATGGTTTTCTGGATACTGATTTATATGTCAAACAAACGGATAAAAATACACTATTGCGTTACGACTCCTTTCACTCACCCCATGTGAAAAAATCCCTACCCAAATCACAAGTACTGCGAGTAAAACGTATAGTTAAAAATGATCAACAGCGGGCTGATAGAGTGGTAGAAATGAAAGAAAAATTCAAAGTAAGAGGGTACCCTAATAGAATTCTAGAGAGAATTGACAATGATTCTGAAAGGGGTGGACTATCTAGTCAGATAAGTGGGATAACTAACACAAATATAAATAATAATAGGGAAAAAAAAGGATTCCATTTGTAGATCAATACAATTTACTGAGTAGTGAAATCTCAAGGATTATAAAGAAGGAATGGGGTCTATTAACCAGGAATTTAATAGCATGTTCAAGTCTCCATCAGTGATGTCCTATACTAGGGCAGAGACAATTGGGACAAAGTTGGTGAAGCCAGATGTGGGTTCATCCCAGAAACATGAAACCTTTTTAACACCACGAAAAAACAGGACCTTTCCGTGCTGTGGATGCAGCCATTGTAATAATGTACTAAAAGGGGAATGGATATATCACCCTTTGAAAGGCACCCTTATTCCCATTAGGGGCTTTTTTACTTGTGCACCCACTTATGTGGTGTACAGCATCAAATGAACCTGTGGGAAAACTTATGTGGGTAAAACTATCCGATGTATACGAGACTGAACATAAAACAGCAATCAGAAATAGATTAAACCAGCCAGTAGCAAAACACTTTAATGAGAGTGGTCACACTATAAGTCAACTATGGTTTCAAATCCTAGACGCAATTCCAAGAAGGAGACGTGGGGGAAACTGTGATAATGAAGTACTGCGTAGAGACGCGCAGTGGATAAGGAAGTTGGGCACTTTGGCCGCTCATGGTCTAAACCATAACTATGATTTGAATCTATTTGTTGTAAAATAATTTTTAACTGTGAGTTGATTTCATTCTTTATAGGTGGTTACATGGACATTTTAAATTCCTTTTTCGGGATCTGAGCTTGTATCGGACACATTTCAGATAAGTGGTCCTTTTTGATGTTATATGGATACAGTTAAATTTGAGAATTACAGGAAGGCATGTGAATACAAATTGATACTTATGTAACAATAACTGGACACTTATGTATGTTGTTTCCATGTACCTTGTTATAATGTGTGATGACACCAGGGGGGCACTGTGCCTCATGGTATTTAAGATTAGGAGATTTTGGGATTTTTTATGCTTGACAAAGAGTGGAGTCCCACTCGAAATGTTGCATTATGCTGCTGTCCTAAAACCAATAAAGACGGTTTTAATCAAACTGGAGTGAGGAATAAACACCAATATTTCACTGATTTTGGAGTGCGGGTCCTTTTGAACTATATATATATCATACCTCTCAACATTTTGGAAGTAAAAAGAGGGACAAAAATTTTTTTTCCGCATGTAGCGCAGCAATTTTTTTGACCACACCCCTTTCTGTGGCCACACCCCCTAATTACCATGTTTGTTTTACAAAATTTGGCAGGTTATGAAATTTGAAAATATTTCTCCTTATCTAAACTGTGTTTTTGTGTCTCAAAATTGTTACAAAGTATCTTATTTGCACCTGTTAGGTGTTCTGGGCTCTCTGCTAAAAGCCAATTAAGTGAGAAACTTTGTTTCTTTTTCTGGCTGTTCAGTGCATAGAAAAGAGGGACTTTCCAGTACAAATGAGGGACTGCGGGTTGAACTGTCAAAAGAGGGACTGTCCCTCCGAACAAGGGACAGTTGGGAGGTATGATATATATCATACTTCACGAATAATCTCAGGAGTTATAAAATAACCATTTATTAACAGAACTTCAATCTTGGATTTTATATATATATATATATATATATATATATATATATATATATATATATATATATATATATATATATATATATATATATATATATACATATATATATATACATACATACACACACACACACACAATATATATATTTACATATACACTAAATAGTTAGAACATCAACATTGGCAGAAATCATATATTTTACCACCCATAAAACCAGTGTTTCTCGGCTATCAAAGCAAGCAGCACATTAATGACCTAAGCATAAATCCATTTGCTATTAGAAATATCACTGATCCTGATAATTATACATAACACGATTGTGGGATTTTATATTCAAATGTCCCTAGGACACCCAATTATAACAAGTAACACTGAATTGTTTCTGTTTTACTAAAAAGAAATTCAGCCCTTTGTATAAAGTGTACAGAATATCTGCCAGTAAAACCATTTTAGCGAATTAATTCCCTGTACTTATTTTAAAATTGCTTTTCCACTAATGCATCTGAAATACAATTTCTTATAATTACAGTTCCTCCAACAAAAAGCTGAGTATAATGAAGTTTAATTGGAGATAATTTTTAGGGGTCAGATACCTATGATATACTTATTGTCCTCAATGAGGTTTATACAATAGTGGCTTAAATATTGCCACCGTTGCGCTTTATCCAAATAATGAACCAGTTCTGCCAGAAAAGTGTTGACGATAGCACCACTATGGTATTCACATACAAATTTCTTCTCCTTCACAAGAAGGCTGGAAAAATGTACTAAATCTTATTTTATACAGAAATCATAATACGGGCTGGACAAAATGAATAGTACATTTTAGAAGTTAATAAAAAAGGCAATAAATATTTGGGGCTGCTTTCTTGCCCCTGGATCTAGTTGCCTTAAGTCTATGCCTGGCATCATGAAATCAGGGGATTATTAAGGCATTTTGAAGAGCAATATTGACCGGTGCTAGAAAGTCGTGGGTCTTCTAGCAGAAAAGTGACCCAAACTTCTCTTCAAAAAGTGCCCCAGCAATTGACTGGACTTTTCTCTCCAGTCTTATTCAGTAGAGAGAAGAAGACATTCTTCAAATCAGAGAACAGACTCAGTAAGAGAGATGTAGAAAGCATGTTCATGGACAAAGAAAGCACCTGATTTCAGTTTTTCTGTAGGGTTTGTCAGTCATTTTTTTCACATCTGAAAAATATACATTAAGGGGCCAATTTAGTAAAATTCTAATTTCTTTTTTTTGATGAATCTTATTTTTTCTCTAAAAATGTATTTTGTTTATTTCTTTAAAACGCTAAGGGGGTTAATTACTAAACTCTGAATGCAAAAATCGTAAAAATTTGTGATTTTTTTTTTATAAAATCTGTCTTTTAAAAAAAATTCATGAATTTTTCGGAATTTATTAAACCCCGAGGATGGAAAAGTCTGAATCTGAAAATCCGGCATCTCAGACCTGTCGAGGTTGCATATAAGTCAATGATTTTTTGATGTGCACTGGGTTTTTGGCAACACCCCGAAGCATCTGCTTCCCTTCTGCGGCGGTTCCTGTATGGCACGCGCAACATGCCACATGCACTGTTTTTATGACGTCATCGTGCATTGGCACAGAATTCAAAGGTATTTAATGGGGCTTTGAATGAAAACTGATTGCTTGTTGTTTGGTCTTACTTGTTTAGTTCCTGTGTGATTATTCCTTTTGAATCCTGCTTGTTATACTGGTATTGATCCTTGCCTGCTTGACTGACTATTCTGAACTCTGCAATCCTGACCCTAGCCTGCCTGACTATTTCAAACTCTTCAATCCTGATCCTTGCCTGCCTGCCTGATTATTCCGAACTCTCCAATCCTGATCCTAGCCTGTCTGACCTCACTTGAACTCTGCCTGTACTGACCCAGCCTGTCTGACCATGCTATTTTGTTTGTTTTTTCCTGTGTTGTGTGGCCTTCCTTCTAAAATCCTTGGTAAACAATTGTGCCCATTTGCTCATCCAGAACTCTTGCTAAGCTCCTCTCTTATTAAGACCTAGCAGCATCAAATTAGTGGAGGGCTCCAAAGTGAAAGGCGGCTGCTACCGGCGGAAGCCAAGAACATGGAGCCTAGCACTTGTTCTGGATTTAGGGTGCCAATCGTGACAAATATGCTTTGAAAATGTATTGGTGGCTGGTGATTCAATGATATACCAGATCTAGGTCTTTTGCCATTCAAATTGGAAATGTGTTTATAAAATATGAAGGGGGTTATTTATTAAAGGTCGAGTGTTAGAGTTTTTTTTCTTTACCTCGAATGAACTCAAATGACCTTGAACCCCGATTCTGCAAGCTCAAGTCCCGCAACCCAAAAACTCATATTGACCACATTTAGGCGGAAAAAAACTCAAATAGATCAAAAATAGTTCTCGATTTGAGTTTTCGGCAAAACCCTTAAAAAAACACTTGAACATCAAGCAGGCTGTTAACTTTTTCAAATGATTCGAGGGACCTCTGCCATTGACTTCTACTGATCCTTGACAAGTTTCAGGTGATGTATTTTCAGATTTGAGCTATTTCCAGGTTCAATCGGTTTTTTTTTAACTAAAAAAATGTGAGTTTTGACCAAAAAATACAACTACTGTTTTATTATTACAGAGAAAATCATTTTTAAAAATTTGGATTATTTGGATAAAATGGATTCTATGGGAGACAGCCATTCCGTAATTCGGAGCCTTCTGTATACCAGGTTTCCGGATAAGGGATCCTGTAACCTGTACTGCTATACTTGAATAATTTTGGGACCTGAATTTGCCTTGCTTTGCAATTGCTTTTTCATGTTCCCGTTTACTTAACATAAAGATTGCCATTTCACATTTGATACAGGTTTTTAAATCACATTTCTATATGTTTGATTTATAAAACATATTTCATACCTTAAAGGTAAACCATAAAAAGTTTTCACTTTCTGTATATGTTTTCTGAAAATAATTCTTAATAGTAAATATCTTTGTTGCAGTGATGTTATAAGCATGGTGAAATAAGCACTCCTAATATTTAGGTTGGAAGTTATGGAACTTTCTTGATATAAGCTAGAAAAGACAATCGAATAACAGTTACTATTCCCTAGGGGTTCTCTTATATTGAGCATTTATATTATTATCAACAATTGATCTATCTAAAAGGAATAGTAAAGCAAATCGCATAACAGTAATGTGAATTCTGGATTTAATATTACTGTAAAATGAAAAGGCATTAGGAGTGAAAGTTAATAAATGCAGCATTTAGTTTGTATTTGAAGGAGTGGAAGTTCCTCTTTAGTCTTGATCATAAGCTAAAGGAAATTTAATAATAATTTTGCAGAGGTTAACTTGCTTGACAAGTTGCTTGACATATATAAATCTTTCACTGGAAACACATGTACAATAAAATTAGCTGAATCAATATAACGTTTGCAAACTTTAATACTATAAAGGCAAAATATGTGTGGTTATTTTTAAAACAATACATACTAAAGTTGTGTGTTCCCTTTCAAACCTGCTCTGCAAAATAAACAATTGTTTAACTCTGTAATTCTGAGCTTTCTGGATAACGGGTTTCTGGATAACGGATCCCATACCAGTACAAGGTATTGTATTATTATTAAAGAGAAAAGGGAAACAATTTTTAATATGTAATTCAGAGCTTTCTGGATAAAGGTTTTTCCAATATAGGATCGCAGGGCCGGAACTAGGGGTAGCCAGAAGAGGCATCTGCCTAGGGCGCAATAATAGGGGAGGCACTGGGCAGCTACCTCTAAAATTGTCTTCTGCCTACCCCTAGTCCACACATCTCAGTTACTCTCCTTCCTTCCTGGCAACCTCCCCTCCATACACCTCCCCTCCGTCGCTCACTTCTCTCCGTTGCGTGCATATGTACACACAGGCGGGGCGAGGCTTGCCGGCCGGGTTGCCTAGGGCGCCCGGCCGGCCCTGATGTATCGCATAAAGCATTATGTTAGTCTTCATACAAATGTTTCTGCATAATACTTGCTGTGTGTGCAAGTGTTACTGTGTTAGGGTAAGTATCCCTGCATTGAACCATAAACTTGTTACAAGTGAGAAACAGTAAAACAACTCTGCTTGCATAGATTTGTCTCTCTCTGGCAAAATCATATCATGCAACTACAAGTTACAATGTCAGATATTATGGAATACTGCAAAATCTGACCCTACACGATGTAATGTAATATCTGATGAAAGAGAATATTCCATCTTGTTAATAAGCATTCACCACTGACATTCACCATATTTTAAAGAAGCAAATGTTTATTATACTAAGCTTATTATGTGCTTCCAGCAGTTGTGTCACATTAGATTAGAAATCCTCCATGTAGTGAATAGGTTAGATTTTCAAATCCGCTAATTTTTTTTTTATATAACTGAGCAACTATATCTGACTTGTAAAATGAGATGAGTCAATCTGAGTGTATTCAAGAAAAACTATTATGTGGTTCAGCCCTTAATGGTAGAATATTTAAAAAAAAAAAAAGTGCACGAGAATAGATGCAGTTCTGATGTGGCTTTCCAGTGGTGAATGCAAATAGAAATCTTCTAAAATGTAATAAATTGACCCTACAGAACAGTAGGGGGCCGATTCACTAACTTCAAGTGAAGGATTCGAAGTAAAAAAACTTCGAATTTCGAAGTTTTTTTTGGGCTACTTCGACCATCGAATGGGCTACTTCGACCTTCGACTACGACTTCGAACTAAAAATCATTCGACTATTCGACCATTCGATAGTCGAAGTACTGTCTCTTTAAAAAAAACTTCGACCCCCTAGTTCGGCATCTAAAAGCTACCGAAGTCAATGTTAGCCTATGGGGAAGGTCCCCATAGGCTTGGCTAACTTTTTTTGATCAAAGGATATTCCTTCGATCGTTGGATTTAAATCCTTCGAATCGTTCGATTCGAAGGATTTAATCGTTCGATTGAAGGAATAATCCTTCGATCGTTCGATCGTACTATCAGCGCTAAATCCTTTGACTTCGATATTCAAAGTCGAAGGATTTTAGTTCCTAGTCGAATATCGAGGGTTAATTAACCCTCGATATTCGACCCTTAGGGGCCGATTCACTAACTTCAAATGAAGGATTCGAAGTAAAAAAACTTCGAATTTCGAAGTTCTTTTTGGGCTACTTCGACCATCGAATGGGCTACTTCGACCTTCGACTACGATTACGACTTCGAATCGAAGGATTCGAAGTAAAAATCGTTCGACTATTCGACCATTCGATAGTCGAAGTACTGTCTCTTTAAAAAAATCTTCGACCCCCTAGTTCGCCATCTAAAAGCTACCGAAGTCAATGTTAGCCTATGGGGAAGGTCCCCATAGGCTTGCCTAACTTTTTTTGATCGAAGGATATTCCTTCGATCGTTGGATTTAAATCCTTCGAATCGTTCGATTCGAAGGATTTTATCGTTCGATCGAAGGAATAATCCTTCGATCGTTCGATTGTACTATCTGCGCTAAATCCTTCGACTTCGATATTCGAAGTCGAAGGATTTCAATTTCAATTCAATTTTAATTAACCCTCGATATTCGACCCTTAGTGAATCAGCCCCTTAGTGAATCGGCCCCTAAGTCTCACATGTATGTCATCCTTTCTTCCCAGGCACTAGTTGTCCCTGTATGCAATTTACTAATAGTCACAAATATTTGTATCTCCACTATCTGTAGCAAATATTGGGTTTCCCCTTTTGAGGAGGTGGCAGTTAGGGTGTCATTGTGGGAATGAATGTTTCATTGTAGGTAAAAACACATTGATACCTGTTGCAGGATTTTTTTTTAAAGGTTAATTTTTATTGAATTTTAACAACAGAAAAAAAATAGAAGGAAGTAAAGCTAGTTAGAAAGGAAAGAAAAGAAGGGGAAAGCGGGGAGAAGAGGTATGGCTGAAAAAGTGACTATCATTGGTTGGTCAAGGTGGCTGGCGACTCAAACCTGTTGCAGGATTTAGAACACAAACCAATCTGACATGGTCCATTTCTTAATTGGGACCCCAGTTATTGCTAGAGAACAACTCACAGAATGGTAAAGGCATGTTGACCCAAAAACATCTGGGAGCTCAAGGTTATAAACTGGGAACTAGGCATTTATTTCCCAAATGGATCTTTCATAAATCAACCCCATGGTGTTCTTTTAATGATGTGGCAAAAAAAAAGTTTCCTACCTTTATTTGGTATTGCTGTTAACAGAGATTAACCAGCAATCTATTTCTGGCAAAGGGTTAAATGTTTAAAAACAAGTTTCTGAAAGGAGTTCACAGTATTACAGAGCAAGATCAGTATTTATCTCTTTAATTAGAAGTACTGTGAGGGTCAGTTTTACTGTAAACTCCAATGTGCAATTTGCATATAAATCACCAGCTTTGAGGTTTTCTAAACTAATGCAAATTCTACTACTTCCATTCCCTTATGAATTACTAGCCCTGGGGACAGTGTATACAAAATAAAGACATGTGTAGGTGATCAGACAGCCATCTTCCAGGTCTTCATGTCTTCTTCCGGCGCTTTGGCAATTTCCGTCAATCTTGGCACATGCGCAGTTGTCGCAAAACGGGAAATTGCTCCAACTACGCATGTGCCACCACGCCGCTCTCGTTGTCAGGTTACCACAGACCCGGAAGATGGCTGCCATGAACTCCGATCCATGAATCTGCCCTGAGGGGTAAGTAAAAAGTGAGGGGCATTTGCCCGGGGTAGCAGCTAGGCTGCGGGGAGGAGGGATGGGAGTCTTTGTGTGGTAGGGGGTAGGGTTTTTTTTTAATAAGGGGTTTGTTTCTTCTTTAAAATGAGTTTCCAGGAAGAAGAAAAAGAAAGGGCTGTGTTTTGCTCTGCTGGATAAAGTATCTGAGCATTAGGGAGAGCCAGTTTCTATCTCCTGCCTGTGGATCTTTTGGCTACTCTGTGGTTCCCCAGGATGAGGAGAGGTCTGGCTTGTGTACCTGCCACGTGGGAGCGGCTACTACATTCAAAGGGAAAGGTACCATGGGGCAGGTAGCGCTGCCTGGGGACATAAGTGCTCTTGGGAAAGGGACAATGAACTGATTTTACATTTATACACCCGGTGTGGGACTGTGGCATTGAGAGACTGTGAAAAAGGGGTTGATAGTACACACATGTTCCCCAGAGTAAAAAACTGTATATCGTGTGATTTGCATCTACAGTTACTATATACAGTTTACATAAAGTTTATATTTGTTTTATTGCAAACTGTGTGTTTTATTTTTCTTAGTGGAAATCCCTTGAGGTGTGCTCCTCAGTGTTCCCTAGGTCTAGGCACTGCGCTGTAAATCCCAGTTCCCAGTACTTTTCATACGCATACGGGTAAATTGCTATTTAAAGAGACAGTAACCAAATTAGGGTTATACATGCTTTATATTAAACAGCTAGCTCTTTACCACCAGTAATTTATAATCTGGCCATGCACCTGTACCTCCCAAATGATTTTAAAATGATTTATAAATTGGGACATGCAAGCACTTATGATACATCTAAATATGCTGAGCTATGGTGCCCATTTACATCAAACCATGCCCACTTGCAACATAAGTAGTGAAATATGTGAATAATTCCATGTGATTTAAAGGACCAATAACATTAAAATAATTTTAAACTATAATCCACTCAAAGCAGACATTAGTCACAATGCTTTTTACTGGGTTTACAAGTGTTCCACTAGCTTTTCTATGTTTTTTTCCTCCTACAACATTTAAGGTTACCTGGTGGTCTAGGGGGCCAGTGGGCTGATCCAGTCCCTCCAAATGATACTCATCCTATGGCGTGTGTGCCAGCTCACTTCTGGGTTTATACCGGGGGCACGTGACATCATCACACTACAGCGTGAAAATGTAAGTATTTTAAGGGGCTTAGTACTGGAAATCATTGCCCGTTGTTAGGTCTAATTTGATTTGTTTCCTGGGTACCGGCCACTGCCTGTCTGACCACATTAGAGCCTTTTTTGTAAATCTCTGACGGGAAGGCAGAGGAACGCAGTTCAGGGAGATTAGTCCCTCCGAACCAGAGGAGATTTGTCGCAGGGCGACTAATCTCCCCAAATCTGACCATGTGTCTCTGCCCTAATATTATCAAATACACCTTGTTCACACATGCACCTTGTTGCAAGTTTATCAGTACCTTGACACCTTACCTAAGAAAAAAGTTTTAGAGACCTAGGGCAGGTTTAATTAGGCTTTTAACACCCACTTTGTGAAAAGAAAAAAAAAATCTTGACATTCATTTTCAGCTAGAGATGTTATATTTCTAGGCCTGCTAAAAGCGTGTTCCTTCAGGCAGCAGTAATTGCTTTCTATTAATTACTATACATGGTTATTTTAACAGGAAACATTAGCAATAAACTAAACAAACATGTGTATGAAGCAGCACACAAATGCAGATCTGAAGCATTCTGAACTTACTGACTGTGCATTTAATAGTCATATTGATGCCTAAGTACTATTTCACAAAACTAATATGTAATTGATTTTTGTAAACTATAAATAAAAATAGTATAAAGAAATTAGGGAACTAAATATAAATGAACTTACCAGTCAGTGCCCAATACGATTTTCTAACATATTCTTGTGTTAATACTGTACAAATGACACCAAAGTCATGCTGCCATTCATGATCCCCAGAAAAAAATGGGAAACAGCAAACACTTTATAGCTGGGCACCAGAACAGTAAAGTAGCCAAATGTAAAAAATAGGCCTGCAGGTAGTAAATACCTTAACACATTAAAGGGATACTGTCATGGGAAAACATGTTTTTTCAAAACACATCAGTTAATAGTGCTACTCCAGCAGATGCCTGCACTGAAATCCAATTATCAAAAGAGCAAACAGATTTTTTTATATTCAATTTTGAAATCTGACATGGGGCTAGACATATTGTCAGTTTCCCAGCTGCCCCAGTCATGTGACATTAAGCAAAATAGCAGAATAGAAACAGAGGGTGCAAAAATCATCTAGAACAGGCTGTGCTCATTTTTTTTTATTTATATTTAAAGACTAGTACAGGTATGGGACCTGTTATCCAGAATGATGGGGACCTGAGGTTAACAGATCTTTCTGTAATTTGGATCTTCATACCTTAAGTGTACTAGAAAACCATGTAAACATTGAATAAACCAAATAGGCTGGTTTTGCTTCCAATAAGGATTAATTATATCTTAGTTTGGATCAAGTACAAGGTACAGTTTTATTAATTCAAAGAAGAAGGAAATGAAGACTATGGGAGACAGCCTTTCTGTAATTCGGAGCTTTCTGGATAACGGGTTGCCGGATAACAGATCCTACTACCAGTACATATCAGTGTATAAGGAATGGCTAATAAGACACACAGAATAATGAATATAGGCTGATTTACTAACTCAGGTGCTAAAGTACACTTGGCAACAGCATCCGATCAGCCATTTGTTTTCACAAGTCTAGTAGAAGTTAGAAAAAGCAATTGGTTATTACTGGAAACTCCACTTTGGCCATTTAGCACCATGTTGTGCTAACCTTTGAGTTAACTTTTAATATGATATAGATTGATATTCTAAGACAATTTGCAATTGTTATTCATTTTTATTATGTGTTTCTTTTTAGTTATTTAGCTTTTTATTCAGCAGCTCTCCAGTTTGAAATATTAGCAAATTTTAGGGTCCAAATTACCCTAGCAACCATGCACTTATTTGAATAAGAGACTGGTATATGCATTGAAGAGGGCCTGAAAAGAAAGATGGGTAATAAAAAGTAGCAATAACAATACATTTGTAGCTTTACAAAACATTTGTTTTTTAGATGGGGTCAGTGACCCCCATTTGAAAACTGGAAAGAAGAAAAAGGCAAATAATTAAATAACGATAACAAATAAATTATGAAGACTAATTGTAAAAGTTAACTTAAAGATGAACCACCCCTTCAATAAGCGTGACCAAAACACATTTACAGTGAACCCAACACAATCCCTGTCTCACCCGCTGTGCTGATTTATACAGTCACACCAGACCTACCCATAACTAATGTCACTGGAGGGAATGCAAGTATACAGTATAAAGAACAGCAGTAAGACACGTTGGTTATCAGATGTTTGTTTAGGACAGGAAGGGGAGAATTGGAAGGGACTGGGCTGGTGAATACAGCCTGCCATATGACCAGTTACCGGTGGGCAACCAGTTGGTATTAACCCACCCGTCCTGCAGATAAACCAGTGGTTTCACACATCCCTCCTGCATACCTTATCCATAACCTGATAAAGGCTTAAAATTGTAATAAAAATAGCAGATGTAGAAATGCTGCTTTTCTTAGTCATCGTGTATAGAAAGTTTATTTGCCCTTTTGTTATATATACACAGTACTTCATAGCCAAAATGAATGGATTAAAACTGTAACATATGGAGATAACTTACAAGAGTACTTCCTCCTTAACACCAAGGGGCCCGTTTACTAAGGGTCGAAGTGAATTCGAAGTGAATTTTCCAATTCAAAAACGTCAAATTTCGAAGTAATTTTTGGGTACTTCGACCATCGAATAGGCCAAAATTCTATTAGAATTGAAAAAACTTTGAATATTCCACCATTCAAAAATCGAAGTACTGTCTCTTTAAAAAACTTCGACTTCGCCACCTTAAACCTGCCGAATTGTTATGTTAGCCTATGGGGACCTCCTAGAACCCATAGCCAGTATTTGGCTAAGTTTTTAGAAGTCAACAGTTTTTTTTTGAAAATCGTTCGATCGATCGATTAAATCGTTCGATTCGAACGATTTCAACGATCGATTGAATGATTTGATTTTGATTGAAAACAGCTAAATTCACTCAAAAAAAAAATTCTACAATTCGATGGTCTAATTTAGAAGTTTTACCACTTCGAAATTCGACCCTCAATAAATGTGCCCCCAATAATATCTAAGTCCTGGCACTGACAATCTCACAATATAACATTCACATAAACCCAAACATATATTGTGATATAACAGTGATGGTCAATAATTGTTGTTAGTTACACAGTTCTCTTTCTCTCTCTCTCTCTCTCTCTCTCTGGACCTCTCTCTGGACCTTTGTGAAAAATCTGGCTAGGTCATCACTTGACTACCCCTTAGGGTGTTTAAATTTATAAATTCACTGACAGCTCTCTGGCTAGTTACATCCACTATGTCTACCTTCTACATGAACTTTGTAAATCACCAATAACTATATATAAAAAAATTTCAGTATTCCAGGTGCATGCTAAGAGTTGGTTTGATTTATAGTAGAACTCTGTTGATTCGCAAAGGTGATCTTTAGGGAATGTGCTTGTTTGTTTTTGCATTCATTGTTTGAACAGATGTTGTTGTACATCAGATGCAGCTTGTGGATTTTACATTTAGCTTGAGGAGGAAACTGCTCTATCTCAGGGCAGTTTATTGCTTGTGGTACAGTGATGTGTGATTTGTCCTTGGTTAATAGAATAGTCTCAAAAAAGCTGAAATATGAGTGGGAGTAGCTGGGTGTAAGGTTGATGGTGGTTATGGTAATGTCTAGTAGAATATATGAGACATTAAATGCAATACAAGTAAACGGGAAGTGTGTATTTTTAATATTCAAGCAAGTTGTCAATCAAAAGTCTTTGTTTTTATCTGTATTTCCTCCACAAGCTAACTATTTTGCACGTGTGTGTTCACATGAAAGCGTTAGGAGGATTGTCCGTTGAATAAAGATGTTTTAATCCCACCGCTGTCTGCTGTTCTGTTGAGTGCGCGCTGCAAGGGAATCGAGTTCACTATTTTGTCATTCAAGATTATTCATAAATATGAACTCACAAAAACCTTAACCAGGGGGGGAAAAGACACAATTCAGTTATTTGTGTTTTTAAAACTCCATTTAATAAATATGCCTTATTTATCAATATTCAGATTTATGTTTTTTTCTACTTCAAATAAACTCACTCTTTAAAAAAACCATGATTGATACTTTATTTATTAAAAAATCCAAATATAAAAAAAACCTCAAATGTATAAAATCATTGAAAAAAACTGAAAGACCTAAAAAAATCGAGTATACACGCTCAAAAAAACTTTAAAAACTCAAATGAAATACATTTGTTTACATGTTGTCTAGGACAACTCCGACTGTTTTCTACGAGACTTAGCAAGATTTAGATGCTAAAGTTTTACATTTGAGTCTTTGGAGTTTTTTTAACCTTAATAAAGACTTGATTTGAATTCATAATTCGACTTTTGCAAAAAAGAATCGCGGTAAAACCTCAAATCCGAACACTGATAAATTAGTTCTTAAGTGTTCAGGTAAACTGAATCCAAACAGTTACAGCTTTGGACAACTAAATGCAATAATTGTTTATACACAATGGATGCTATTTTAGTGATTTTGCTCACATGTGAATATGAAAATTAGGGGTCATATTCAGTTAGGAAATTGGGCAAGTCTTTTCTGAAAATGTTGGTATTTGCTAGAATCCAGAATTTATGTATTAGTTGCTTCAATGCTATTAATTTCATGCAATAAACAGATTATATGGTTCCTGTGATCTCTGTTTCTGAAAATAACAATGTGCGGTATAATAATGCTAACACGTTATATAGTTTATATACATTGGTAAGCTATGAAGACGAACTGAATGTAAATCTGTTAAGAAAAAAAATGAATTAAAGGCAAAAAAAAAAGAAAAAATCTACTAAGGGACAGTTTAAAGTAGAATAGAGCATATAAAATAAACAAACAAACGCAAAAATAATTGCCAATGAATCAGTTTCTAGGAATCACAGAGCACCAAGCCATCTTCTCTGACATTCAATCAACGTGTGCATGTGGCAGAGAGTGGAAACATCAGCGGTGAGTCAGGTAAACATATTTAAATATGCAGGGTCTCAACTTTGAAATAATATCAGTGGGCTCCACAAGGCCCTGAGCTGCAAATAGCCGGGCTTAAAAGAGAGCCTGCTGTTCCACAGAAAATTCTTAACATATCGACAGAAGAAACAGCCAGTCTTAAAATGAGTAGTTCTCAACATGTGGTCCACAAGGCTAATAATACATAGAATATACACAAATGTATTTAACAAAAAATATATATATTTTCTAAGGGGCAGGGGTAAAATTAACCTTCAGAGGATTCACTGGGGAGGCACCAATATGTGAAGCAATATGAGAACCATTTTGGTTGGATGGGTGCTCCTTTTAGGATAAAGTACAGGCCCGGGGGAAAAAAGCAATTGGATTTACTGAGGTGATCATAACATATTGGAGAACCCAGTGAACCCACCTATCCTTGTCTTTTGTCTTTTTTTGTTAGTATTCTCTTTGGCAGCTCTCCAGTCTAGAACTAGACTACCATCTAGTACAATGCCAGCTTGCTCCCCTACTGGGCACTGTGGTCACTGGCACTTCCAACCTCCACCCATGATTGCAAGGATAAAGAAAGGTAAAAGGTACACTTTGGAGAAGGAGCTGGCCCGACACCCCAGTCCGACACTTATCTGATTGCTACACGGAAGGGGTGGTTCTACTTTCAGTTAACTTTTAGTATATGGGCAATTCTAAGCAAATTTTCAATTGGTCTACATTATTTTACTTCTTCTGACTCTTTCCCACTGTCAAATGGGGGTTACTGACCCTGTAGGACATAACCAATAATACATGGTCTCCAATTTCATTGGCTGGCTGTTGCATAACTGTCATTCCCCAGAGACACAGTAGAATATGCATAGCCAATGACAGCTTTGCCTGCACATAGTAAATGCTAAATAAAGATAAATTGCAACTTTTTGGGGGGGGGGTCCAACTGCAACATAAGGAGCATAATTATTTAAGGGTGAAAAGACTATCCTGGGTTCAGGAGGCTGAGCAATTATAAAAACTATACCAGCAGTCGGTCCAATTACCTACTCATCAGGTTATTTGGGAATGTTTTATGTGCTCATACAAGAGCAAGTTGTATTATACCGGCATTAGCCAACTAAATGTGTTGTTTAAATCTTATGTACCATTACATTCTATATTTCTAAAGTATCTTCCTGCTAATAGTGATGGGCGAATTTATTGGCCAAGAGCAAATTCGCTGTGACAATTTTAGGCGCCCATTGACTTTATTGGGTGTTGAAATTGTTGCCGGAATCCAGAATATTTTGACACCGGCGTCAAAATACGCGAAAATTTTTCACCGTTTCGCAAATTTCGCTGTAAATTCACGAATTTTCCAGCAAAGCGAAACTGGAGAAATTCGCCCATCACTACCTGCTATAAATGAAAGAGATACTTTGCAATATTCTCAGATATACATATAAAGGTTTATATTTGACTACAGAAGTACAAAGAATGCAGCAGAGCATACATTTCTTTAAGCTAGCTGGCAGATTCAATTATAAGTTTTATTTTCCTTTCTGCTGCATGCACAGGAGAATAGCTATTTGGCAGGTACCGTATATACTCGAGTATAAGCCGACCCAAGTATAAGCCGAAGTACCTAATTTTACCTACGAAAACTGGGAAAACGTTTGACTCTAGTATAAGCCTAGACACAACTACAGCCCTGTCTCCCAGCAGCACACATTCCGCCAAAGCGACCCCACCAGCGATCAACCGGACTTCTTTGCAAAGTTGATGGTGACAGAGAATTGCCAAACGGATTTCTGTGTGCATTGTCCCACTGTCCCACTACCATGTGCAGAGGGTGCTGTGTGATATTGCCATCACTGTTAATCTTTTGTATAACCAACAGAGGGCGCTGTGTGATATTGCCATCACTGTTAATCTTTTGTATAACCAGCAGAGGGCAACTTGTCTGCCATGTGCATGTGTCGCCTTGTCAGCATACAATCGCTGAGTGCCAGGGAATTGAAGATAGGAAGGGGCCCCCGGGGACTGCCAGGAGGGTCCTACGTTTGCAGCCCCGGTGGGTCCCCAAGGCTCCAGTCCGACCCTGAGGGCCCAAATTATATATAGTTAATAGAGACCAGCAAAAAACAATGAAGATGCCAAGTTAACTTTGTATGCTTCATGCTTGATTAAGAGCCACTGTTAAAAAGAAAACAGATAATAATATGAAGGATTTGTAAAGCTATGATCCTGCTATAAAAATTGATATTAATGATATTAAAATGTTTTCAAAAATAAAAGATTCCTGTAATATATGCTTGTTAACATTAATAGCAATAAAATGCAAGATCACCTCATGTTATGCTGTTCTAATTACTTAGATGACATGATTTACTTTTACAAAGAGAAACTTTACACTGATTTATAAGTACAATTTATTTTCCACTTATTTTAAGAGACTTAAATTGAAAATAAACAGGAAATGTTTGCTTGCTTGTGCTGTTGGTAATACTGTAAATACTCCACTTAATACCTATACAGAGACAAAATATTTATAGAATAACTACTGCAACCCATGTCTGTGCTAACTTAATAGTTGATATATTGAAATGTGACCTGGCCCCATGTGAAAACAGTCAATGTAGTAGATCCAGTTGTGAGTTGATCAAAAAAACTCCACTGGTCTTCCAAGGAATGTGCAGTTACTGGTACGGCTGTTGACAAATGACCTACCTTGTGGGCATATTTATTTAGGGGCAGATGTATTAAGGGTCGAATATCGAGGGTTAATTAACCCTCGACATTTGACTGGCGAATATCGAAGTCGAAGGATTTTGCGCAATTCGAAGATCGAAGGAATAATTGTTAGATCGAACGTTTAAATCCTTCGAATCGAACGATTCAAAGGATTTTAATCCATCGATCGAAGGATTATCCTTCGATCTTCGAATTGCGCAAAATCCTTCGACTTCGATATTCGCCAGTCAAAAACTTGGAAAGCCTATGGGAACCTTCCCCATAGGCTAACATGGACTTCGGTAGCTTTTAGGTGGCGAACTAGGGGGTCGAAGTTTTTTCTTAAAGAGACAGTACTTCGACTATTGAATGGTTGAAGTCGTAGTCGAAGGTCGAAGTAGCCCATTTGATGGTCGAAGTAGCCAAAAAAACACTTTGAAATTCGAAGTTTTTTTTCCTCTATTCCTTCACTCGAACTTAGTGAATGGGCCCCTTAATGTTGAAGACAAATATCACAGATGATGTTGCCCATAGCAGCCAGTCAGATCTTTGCTTTTGTTTTCTAACTTGTAGATGACTGCTCAAATCTAATGCTGATTGATTGCTGTGGGCAACATTTCCAGTGATGTTTGTCTCCAATGTTTATAAATATGCCTCTATAGTCTATAGAATATTCATGGTGGACAGCAAACCAATTGCTAACCAAGAGCCCACACTGACAAAGAGCCAGGCATTTTTTCTCCACATTGTTTTTAGTTTTAAAAGTTCTCTAATATTGGATGCAAGGCTGACAGTGATCAGTAAATTCATATGCAAAGGCTGGATTCTTGTTTTTTGATGTATATTTACAATTTTAAGGAACAGGTGGAGACTGATGGGACTGATGGTTCAAATCTGTATAAACTGGACAGAGGAAATTACATCTTTGTTGGTGTATGTTTAGTGGAAGTTCAGATATAAAGTAAAACTCAAGTGGTTTCCATTAAAATCAGCGGCAGACGGCATGGGCAGAGTAATGGTTATTTGCAAAAAGGAAACACTGTATACTTCACTACAAAAGAGCCACTGATTAATAGGGATGTAGCGAACGGCGGAAAAAATGTTCGCGAACATATTCGCGAACTTGCGTCAAAAATGCGAACGGTTCGCGAACGTCGCGAACCCCATAGACTTCAATGGGAAGGCGAATTTTAAAAGCTAGAAAAGACATTTCTGGCCAGAAAAATGATTTTAAAGTTGTTTAAAGGGTGCAACGACCTGGACAGTGGCATGCCAGAGGGGGATCAAGGGCAAAAATGTATCTGAAAAATACATTGTTGACACAGCGCTGCGTTTTGTGCTGTAAAGGGCAGAAATCACACTACGTCACTCAGGTGATGTTTCTGGACACGGAATGTGAAAAAGCTCACACAGCTAGGTGGCACTTGGTTAAAGACTGGGCAAACAATGCCTGCAAGGGCAACGTATAGAGTAGTGGGTACGGAATATATTATTGCTGCTGTAAAAACATCACTCAGGTGATGTTTACGGACACGGAATTATTATTGTTATTTAAACAGAATGTGAAAAAGCTCACACAGCTAGGTGGCACTTGCATACCTCCCAACTGTCCCTCTTTTGACCACTCAACCCCCTGTCCCTCTTTTGTACTGGAAAGTCCCTCTTTTCTCTGAACTGAACAGCCAGAAAAAAAAACAGTTTCTAACTTAATTAGCTTTTGGCAGAGAGCTCAGAACAGCTAACAGGTGCAAATAAGATACTTTGTAACAATTTTGACTCTGGTTGGTGCTGGTAGTGGTGAACTACTAGGAGGAGCAGCACACCAGTCCCTCTTTTCTCTGAACTGAACAGCCAGAAAAAAAACAGTTTCTAACTTAATTAGCTTTTGGCAGAGAGCTCAGAACAGCTAACAGGTGCAAATAAGATACTTTGTAACAATTTTGACTCTGGTTGGTGCTGGTAGTGGTGAACTACTAGGAGGAGCAGCACACCAGTCCCACTCCCCAACACAGCTAGACTAATAGCACTGGGCTCTTATAGTAGCAAAGTAAAAAAACAAAAAAGAAAATAAAAGCAGTCCTTACAAGGACTATTGGGTTATTACAGCAGTCAGCAGATGAGATCAGAAGCAGTGCCCACAGCAGCTACATACAGAGCACTGCAGTAGAAGGTAGATTACTAGTCAGCAAAGCTAACTAACCTAAACTCACTGTCCCTCAAATCCCTGCAGAGTTCTGTCCCTACAATACAGAGCAGTATCAAGTAGATTACTAGCCAGCAAAGTTAATATCAACTGTCCCTCAAATCACTAAACAGCTCTCTCCCTACACTAGCTCTTCCAAGCACACACAGGCAGAATGAAAAAACCGCTGCAGGGCTTCAGTTTATATATGGAAGGGGAGTGGTCCAGGGGGTGTGGGGGTGGTCCAGGAGGGAGAGCTTCCTGATTGGCTGCCATGTATCTGCTGCTCTGGGGTGAGAGGGCAAAAATAAGCGCCAGCTAAGGCGAACCCAAATTGGCGAACGTCGCGCGACGTTCGCGAACATTCGGCGGACGCGAACGGTCGATGTTCGCGCGAATTAGTTCGCGGGCGAACAGTCCGCGACATCCCTGCTGATTAACCATAAGTCTTTTTAAAACGTGAAGAGCATTTATCGATGGAGAAATTGTGTTTAAAAAGGATCTTTCCAAACGAATTCAAAATTACTTGAAATGAATGCTTTTCCATCCACAAAATGTTAGAGGTTCAAAGGGTCAAAAACCAGGGTCCAGTGACACTCAATTACATTAATGGTAATCAGCTATTCAATTAATATAAAAAAAAGGCTTTTGATTGCACAAGTGCTTTCCAAGCGTGAAACTCAACGTCTTGAGGGTTAAAGGCCTTGTAGAATATAGTCTTTACTATGTAGCTGTAAAAGGACACACTACACAAGCGATGACCTGCAATGCACTTGATATCTGCAATACTATTTGTACAATGTTGTAGCCCAGCACATCACTCTATAGCTGAATGCCATTTATTCAGTCTTCTAGTTTCTTCTACTCACGTAACACTTTCTTGTGTAATTAAAGGAATGGCACTCAAATTAAGTCATTTAGCCAATTTTATTGAGCCACAATAATAAATTCAACATCATAAGGATATAACCCTCCCTTCAACTTCAAAAAGTGTTACATTCTGCAGAAAATAACATACAGAAACATGCAACACTATACATGTGTTTATACTTTTAACAGATGTCTACTTCTAGAGTATACACCTACCCCAAGATTTGAGTCTGTCTAAAACCTTCATTTATTGAATGGACACAATAACATTCAGGTGTGTCTTAACACCTGAGAACTCTATCTAAAGAGTATAAACATTTATATTTTTGGGTGTACTATTTATCATTTGGCAATAATAAGGAGAGCGTTGGCCTATTTCTGCCTAAATCTGAACTTTGTTCATTTTATCTGCTCATTTTCAAGCAGTAAATCGACCTCTTCAGTGAAACTTATTTATGTTTAGATTTATATTTAAACTTATTTTGAAATGTATTTCCAATTCGCAGACACTATGCAGCAAACCTATGTAATTAAAAAAATATTTTTTCATAAAAAGCTTTATTTATAAGCAAAAGTATTTTAAATATCGTCTGTTTGATGTATTTAAGGGTATAGTTTATTCTAAGACTCTGGATGGCAAAGGAGACATCTAAAATTACAAGTATGGGATCAGTTATCCGGAAACCCCCGTTATCCAGAAAGCTCCAAATTAGGGTAAGACCATCTCCCATAAACTCCATTTTAATCATTTAATCCAAGTTTTTAAAAATGATTTCCATTTTCCTCTGTAATAATAAAATAGTACCTTTTACTTGATCCCAACTAAGATATAATTACTCCTTATTGGAGGAAAAACAATCATATTTATCTTTTTAAATGCTTTAATGATTTTTTAGTGGAATTAGTATGGAAATCCAAAATACGGAAAGACCCCTTATCCGGAAAACCCCGGGTCCAGAACATTCTTGATAACAGGTCCCATACCGCACATTTCTATAAGCCAGGGAGAGCCATAAAATAGCAATATAGAATTATAGGGGATAATGTTAGGTTAATTGAATGAAGGCAAACTGTTTTTCCTCCCTGCCTAAAAAGTTGCATGGTAAGTAAAGTTCTGTTATCTATTCTAAAGCTCTGTGTATCTTGAGCTTTTCCTTCAGAGCTAAAATTGAGTAAATTCTAAAGGTAAGGTGCCAGTCACCTTGAACTTTGCAAAGAAAACAAAACATGTTCGTTCACAACTTCTAACGGTGGATGAGACAATTTTCAAGGTTGTCAGCAAGGGCCTTTTAACAGTGTGGCATTGTTGAGAGAATACATGTGCAGAATTGCCACCTGTCTAAAATGAATTTCTAAACTCATTTCTCAATATAACAAAGAGCAGAGAATAAGAGAGACTGCCAAGAGCTATAGTTTAACTGGAATATTTCTTAACAAGCTGTCATAGCAGCTTATTTTTAGAAGAGGTGCATAATAATAGAGCCGATTCCTCTATACAACCATCACCCTGTTGTGGACTTCAGGCGAAATATGTGTTAAAAGGTAATGCGGTCTTAACTAAAATGAAATTCTGGCAAATCCAACTTTCCTGCTGCACATTCATCATGAAATGCAGAGATCTCTCTGGAGCCCATGGGGTTAATAACAATATAACCTAACTCCATTCTAACTATTAAATCACAATGTGTGAATGTAAATTAATTGAACTAAGGCCGGCGTCATAAATAAAAGCATGCTCATGAATTCCGCAGCTGTAAAATATGAACAATGGCTGTAGTCCAGGGGTTTAAATAGAATCATAAAGAAAATGTTGGAATCCTGTTTGTATTTAAATATTGTTTAAAAAACGAAGTTTTACATTTCTTATGCTTGTTCGCTGCTATTTACAGTATGAAGCAATGGCTCTCTGGAGAGATTGCCATGATTTCCCTTGAGTAAACGCTTGTTGAGAAAAGTCTAACAACTGCTACTAATCGCCACTCCCTACAATACACTTGGAAAAGCGAGGGACGTGTAGTGGAGATTATGATTCCAGTATGATACAAGCCTGACATTTCTTTTTCAGAGGATTATGGGAGGCAACTGACGAGAAGTTAGATCTTTCTAGGTTTAGAATTTAGAACTGAATGAAATATAGATGAAAAAAGTTGTAAATAAGTATTTACAATTACCTTTTCTCTGCACTTAAAGGGGACCTGTCACCCTAATAAATAATTCCAAATGGTCCAATGGCCAGGGGGTATGGTATGAGCATCAGAAATACCCTCTTAGATTTCTCACACCATAGAATTACACAGAACAGGGATTCCTCAATAGTGAGAAACATTCTGAACGGAAATTAAGAGTAAAGAAGCTATTTAAAGAGTTATACACGGCAATTTATACCTGTGGCACTTCCAGCCTAGGAAAAAGTTGACCATTAAACAAGAGCAAAGCATCAGAAAGGATGAAAAGCATGCAAAAGATGATAAAGTAAATATCTAGTGCTGCAGATATAACACAGCAAAATAAAATGAAGTACAGAATGTCTCCAGTGCCATCACAGAGAATAATTGCTACGAAATTGAAATGTCAGATTTAAAATAAACATACATTATCATACATTTGCAGAAAAGCTAGCACCGCTATATAAAAACTGATAAACACCTGTTTAATCGAAAAGAAGGACAAAAAATGCATGTGCCTAGTATTTTAGAAATAGAAGAGCGCTGGTGCTCAAATCAAATGCACTTCATCAATGTTTCGATTCTGCTACAGCAGCGTTCTCAAATCTCTAGTCTCTAGTTTTAAAGCCACAGCTTCAAAACAAAAAAAAATTAAAAAGGTACAGGAAATATATATATTTTTTAGAAAACGTATGTTAAATTTCTTTAAAGCAGCCAGATGATGAGGCACACTATGTAAATTCCATGTGTACCCTAAGGGTTTAACAGCACAGCGCAGGCTGACAACATAAGTCCATTTATCTGGACAATATACGCTATGCTAAAGGTCATCGTTCAGCAACAAAACACAGATAACTAAATACCAGCTACTAAGAAATCCAGTTGCCATGGAATTGTGCATTTATTATTGGCATTTGTATGACTGAACATTCACTAATAATGACTACCTAGGTTGCAATGACAAAACTCCACAGCGGACATGGGAGTCTGTGTATTGTATAGAAAAATGTGTTTAGAAATCATAGCAAAGACTGGACTGTTAGTTGGCTATAAAGCAGCAGTAAAATAGTAGGGATATTCACCTTGTGTTTTTCTATTACAGGCATCATCATTTCTTTTTTTACATACTCCAATACATATATGAAACTTACTGTTTAAAATATCCGATATCTAGAAGACCGTTATACAATTACCTAACCAACACAACCCCAATAATGGAACTCAAATACATCCAGGACTGGACCCAAGAGCTCCAACTGGACATGGAACAAACTGATTGGATACAGGCAATAGAACGAACAAACTACAGCTCTATAAACATATACGCTAAGGAAACCTCCTACAAATTACTAAGCAGATGGTACCTGGTACCAGCCCGTAAAGCACGTTGGGACCCTAACATTAATCCATGCTGTTTTAGAGGTTGCCCAAAGCTGGGCACAAGGAGCCACATCTGGTGGTCCTGCAAAAAAGCACAAAGATTTTGGTGCAGAGTGTACCAACTGATATACCCCGAGCTTAACATCAATCTACTCAAGCATCCAGCACAGTCACATGACTGGGGCAGCTGGGAAACTGACAAAATGTCTAGCCCCATGTCAGATTTCAAAATTGAATATAAAAAAAATCTGTTCTGCTCTTTTGAGAAATGGATTACTGTGCAGAATTCTGCTGGAGCAGCACTATTAACTGATAAGTTTTGGAAAAAAAACATGGTTTTCCATGACAGTATCCCTTTAACTTGATTATTAATAACACTTAACCCCTTATAGAAGCAGATATAGCTTGAATGTGTGTTCAATTGAAGAGCAACCAGGTATAGCTAACTACCCACTTAGAAAAAGCTTAAGATGTTAAGATTAGCCAAACTGAATGTATTGATATATATGTCCAACAAAATGTAATGCAAGGTGAAATATATGTAAAAGCTATGATACAAATGTACTTATATCTCATCTGCATGGAAAAACCTAATAATTATAAAAAAAAAAATATTTTTTAAATATTTGTTTAAATTTTTATGGAAATCTGTTGAGCAGTTTCCTTTTCTCTTGTTCCACTTTCTTTTGCCAATCATATTCGGAACCCTGAAGTGATATAAAAAATGAGTTTTAGGTAATAGGGGTCGGCTATGACGATAAAGGTATTGTGCAAAGTGCAATTTCTTTGTTATTAGCTTACTGCCTTCTTGTTTTAAACAATTGTTGCAGTTGCACCCATGAACACAGTGCACCCTTTGATGTATTCATGAGGGGCAGGAGAGGGGAGCACGCAGGTGACCTTTATCATTCTATGTACTCCTCATGCCATTTAACCACACAATGAACTGCAATTAAAAGTAGACTTAACATTTGAAAAGGCCAATAAAGCACCCTAAGTAACTCAAAAAACAGCTTGTATCGGAAAGAGCTGGAAGCATTATCAGAGGCAATACTAGGGATGTAATGGTGTGTGGTTGGGGTGTAGATGGGTATGGACAAGAAGCACCATAATGCAAAAACACAGGGTTATGTTTCTATACCATTAAGGGAGAGCTAAACCCTAAAGTTAAAAAAAGACCCTCCTCACCTCCAGCCTAATTTTTACCCCGGGCAAATGCCCCTAAGTCTATACTTACTCCTTGTGCAGATTCTGTCCAGCTGAGCTGACGGACTCCATCTTCAGCCGATTCGGTAATCTTCGGAATGAGACCAGCGCTTCGAAAATTTTCGGGAGTTTTGGCGCATGCACAGTTGTCATGAAACAGAAAATTGCTCCAACTGCGCATTCACTGACATGGCACTTACTTCCCGAAGATCACTGAAGAGAAGAAGATGGCGCTCATGAACTCCGCTGGAGAGAATCTGCATGGAGGGGTAAATAAAGACTTAGGGGCATTTGCCAAGGGTAAAACTTAGGCTTGGGGGAGGAGGGAGGGCAAGGTCAATGTAGGGTAGGGGGGTAGGGTTTTTTTAACTTTAGGGTTGAATTCTCCTTTAAAGCAATCGTGGTCTGAATTCTGTTAAAAAGATTGGGAGAGTTTCAGATGTTAAGCTTGACAGAACTGCTGCTTTGTAAGAGACTTTTCATCATTGCTTTTTTAGTAGGATTTGTGCTGAACATACTGTTTGCCTAATGTTTTAGTAACAAACATATCTGTTTGCCCTGTGTAGCGCACCAAATAAGACACAGGAACACTACTCCATGATTGTTCCTTTTGAGGTAGATAATTATAGTGCACAAATAAGGAAGTAAATTAGGCCTCATGCCATGCACTATATGCAATTTTTCAAATACACTCACACTACCTATGGTTTTCAAGAAAAACAAAAAACAACTCTTTCAATGTATAATACCTACGTAAAATCTCAGAGTCTGCTATAGATAATAAAGTACATCTCTCTCCAATTCCTCTCCAAAATATTTATTACAGTCACATTTCATGTAGTGATTTGCTTACTGATTTCTTTTCCCCAAACACATGGCCTTGTATTTATTATTACTGAACCACTCTGACATTTAGTAGCCCAACTCTGCATGGCTTAAAAGTCCATCTGAAATGTCCAGCCCTGTGCTTTAGTGATGTGTGGGTCGATAAATCTTAAAGCTGCACCCGACCCTAACCCAATGCTGTGCTACCTGCATCCCACCAATTGTCAATTTTGTCCTTAGCTATCCGTGCCCAAGCCGGCCCTGATGTCATGGAGGGGGTGGAGCGGCGAATGTCTATAAATAGATTCCGCTTTACCAGAAATGGGGCACAGTTAAATCGTGGATGGGAAGGCCAGCAATAGCAGCAGGAATCGCTTGGCCCGAACCTACCCGTGGCCCGAATAATTTGTGCAGGTGTCGGCCTGAACCCGCCCAACCCACAGGTCCAGCAGGCTTCGGACTGGCCCGCACATCACTACTGTGCTTAATGTCTTGCATGATTATGTTTCATGAGTTAATGCCTGCATGACAATATCAAGGTCTTAAATATATTAAAAAGCATGATGACCAAGTACATGATCATAAATTCCTTAGTTGCTAAAGGGATGTCCAATCTGTGTTTGTCAGTGGTTTTTCTGTTCAGGGGTTGCAGAACAACAGAAGCTGAAAGACATCCCTGACACAGAGCTAACCAGAAAATGTAAAACTAATTACAACCTCTGATAAAGTACCTAGCAAACTCTATAGTAAAATCATGTACTGAAACAACTCAATACACACTCATAATGAGAGCCAATACAATATTTTGTAACCTTTCTATACATATAATAACCTCCCATTCCTCTGCCAATGTCTTTTTACAATAGTCAAATGGGTGCCCTCTTGGTTTGTGTCCCAACACAGGTACCCTTAGCACCCAGTGCAAGTCTTTTTTTGCCACAGTAATTTTCATAATTTGTGGCACTTCTGGGTGCACCCAAAGTCAAAGAAAAGTATGATAATGTTTGCACCCAAAATTATTCCCTGCTTAATATATCTTTTTTCAGCTACTTGCATAAACTCATTTAATGATAGCAAGTTGTTTTTGTTATTATTCTACCACTTGCTTTCAACTGCTAGATCAGTGTTGGTGGGAATAGCTTCCATTTAGGCCCTTATGTTGGCTAACCAGGCCTGATTTGGAGATATGTATGTAATACATCCCAACTGGGGCTTATCAGAGGCCAGTCGCAGTAAGTTCCATTGCCATTTTAGGCACATTTTATAAGAAGATGGCTTTGTGCATAGGGACATTATCATGCTAAAACAGAGTAGGGCCTTCTCCAAATTGATGCTACAATCTAGGGATCTTAAAAATCTCAAGAATGCCATTTAAAAAAAAACTCAAGAGGCCTGTTATTTACATTAGATAGAAAAGATGATATTAGGAGGAACATTTACTTAGCTCGAGTGAAGGAACAGAATAAAAAATACTTTGAATTTCGAAGTATTTTTTGGCTACTTCGACCATCGAATTGGCTCCTTCGACTACGACTTTGAATCGAATGATTCGAACTAAAAATCGTTTGACTATTCGACCATTCGATAGTTGAAGTACTGTCTCTTTAAAAAAAACTTCGACCACCTGCTTCGCCACCTAAAACCTACCGAGCATCAAACCTACCGAGCATAGGCTTTCTAGCCAATTTAGGCTTCGAAGGAAAATCGTTCGATCGATGGATTAAAATCCTTCGAATCGATATTCGAAGTCGAAGGATTTTACTTAGACGCTCGAATATCGAGGGTTAATTAACCCTCGATACTCGACCAATAGTAAATGTGCCCCTAGGTGTAGGACTCCCCTGAAACATCCCAAGATAGAATAGGACAAATTATCCAGTCCAAAATTTGCCTTGACAACTCTTAAGTTTCCACAAAGGACTAAAAGTCAACTGGAGTTACTTGATTTCTTCCTTTTTTAGTTTTTAAAATATGGATGGAAGAGCACTCTACAAAATCTTGCTGTACCAGAAGTGATTTTTAGTGGTATGGCGCTCAAATGAGCACGATTCCTATTATTATGCTGCATCCACACGCATAAATGAAAGATAAACACTACTTATAGACAAGGTGCGTTTCAACAGACATATACATTTTGATTGCTTCATTGTCTGCATGACTACAGCAAGCAAGCTGACAGTAGTTTTCTACTCCATCACTGTGTTTATGCCAACACAAGATGGAGGGTCAGGCACACTTACTATATATAGCAGACAAATCAGGAAAGTAATTTTGGCTAATCAGCTAATGTTTTAGAGTAATGGCATGCTGAAACACATTTTCACTGATGCATCTATTCCAACTAAACATGAAAGAATAACACAAAACAAATAGGAGTTGATAACTTCCTAGTCCATTTGAATTACAGGGAGTATAGAACAGGCAATAATACAGGAAAAAACAACTATTCATGTTTCTAAGCAGTACACACTCTCAGTTAGAATACTCTACAATCCATTACTTATGTGAAAGGAGCCCCATGACACAAAGTTTGGCATAACAGTGATGCAGGAATTAAATTACAGCATGGTCACCAACAATTGCCACTCTCTACCAAACTTTATATAGGTAAAGATTTAAGCCTAAATATTGCAAAACATACAAATGGCAATGCAAAGTGAAAGTACAACTACAGAATGAAATTGATGGAAAATACTCATTACAAGAAAACCAGGCCTGAGATGTAGAAGTGTTGATAAACTAGAAGCATACATTGAGTCTTATTTCCCTTATCCTTTTATACAGTACCTTTATGTTTTTTGGGGGCAGGGCACTCTTTATATCTTGTTTTAGTCTGTTCTTTTTGTATGGAATCTGTATGTTCAATGTATGCACAAATTTATTGTACAGAGTTGCAGTACATGTTTGTGCTTTATAAATACATGTTGTCAATGATAATAATTATAATAATAGTGAGTGCATGCTAAGTAATCCCCACACTGAATTTATATCTGTCAAAATTTTCAGCATAACAATTCCATTTAATTACCAATTGACAAATGAAGGCCACACTGAAATGTTTGATTCATGGTCATTTCCTTTTTATCATCAAAACAAATGGCGTGCAAGATGATCAATTAGGAAACCCTTGACATGCTTGATCTCTCCCATCCCTCCACCTAGTACTGAGTGCTCCCATACGAAGCCCAGAGCACCAAATACTGTACACCATTTTTTATCACTCTTAAGAGTCCAAGGATGATGAGAAGCAGGACTTGTGAACAGTTAGTTTCAACTTTTCATGTCCAAACAACCTGATTGAGCAAGATAAATAAAAAACAGTTACTGCCCAATGAAACTGCTTATTTTCTGCTTTCCCAGTGTAAACACATGATCAGGGCCGTATTTATATTAAGGGCCTGTGCCTAGGCAGTTGGTTTTGCGGGTGGCCCTCGGGTGCCTATAAAAGTATTTTTTAAATTAAAAAAAAAAATAAGTTTGGAATTTCAGCAGGTATCTGATGCTACGTTAAAAATTACCCTAGAAACCAGTGGTTTGAAAGAGACACTAGAATATAAATAGGAAAGGGGCTGAATAGAAAGACAGGTAATAAAAAGTAACAGGGGGTCATTCACTCCCCCTTTCTTTTTGAAAGCTGGAAAGTGTCAAGTCATAGATCAAGAGGAAAAAGGCAATTCAAAAACTATAAGAAAAAATACAGAGATGCAATAATGGCGGAGCTCACCCAAGACATGCAGCCTCTCCTCGTCAGCCGCAGCTCTCGCGGGATTTTGGCTTCTTCCACCAAAGACTCCAATCTCACAAAAAACGTTACCTGCTGCCAGCGTTGACTGACATATCTGCGGGAGCCAATGGTTGCTAAGAATCAGCCATTGAATAACATACTAAATATTTAATTTTTAATAGTAACTATATTTGTGAAAGAAAAAGTTATGATGCAATATCATACTTACCTCTGAAACTATAGAAGTGAAGTTATTGGCATCATGTAAATACTTGATATAGTCCTCTTTTCTAGTTAAGATACCTTCTCATTATCGATGAGATATTCTAGAACGGCACCCACTAAGATGATCAGCATTGACTGACAAGCCACCTAAACCTTACAAAAAGAAACAGGTTACAGAGATTTATTAATGGAAATATAAGTAACAGATCAAGGTATATCTTCATTTAAATACACACACAAGAAGAGGACTAAAAGGACATAATAACTCCTGAAGCCACACATGTCCTTACTTTGCATCTATTCAGTTCCTTACTGCACTGCTCGCTTCTCTATTGACATCCAGCTGAAAAGGAAATGCATTAGTTAGGCACTTGTGAAAATGTCACAAAGAGCCATTCAGAAGCATCATTTCTGAAAAAAATTATTCACCTCAGTCATTTTCAAGGAAAAACACCTTTAGTGATAGAGCAGATCTAAAGCAATCCTTTTTTAGGAAGTTTTAACCTAAATTAACTGTGCAAATATGTAACTATGACAATACTGCTCTGTCTTTATAAATATATACTGTAGGACATTTATCTACTGCAACTCACACTAGGCACCAATAAAAAGAAAGATGTTATTATGGCTAGCAAACCCCAGCATGTGACTGGACGGTTGACTACAGCAGCAATCATACAGTGGCCTTAGTTAGTGATAGGATGAAAGAGAATTTTAAATTTCCCTAAATTTTTAGCCTAGTAAGTGTGTGGAAAGCCTCTTCCTTAGTTCTGTCTAAGTAACAGATAAATTACACAATTAAAAAGTTTTAATTATGTATTATTATTATTATGAGTATACTGTGGTTATTTATAATGCATAATAAAAACATGGACATCAACAATATTAATGCAAAGTAATACTACCCCTACCTCCAATGATATTTTATTGAAGAACTTGCCTCATATCTTGGCTGAGCTTGCACAGTAGTGACTGTAGTGCTATGGAGCACCCACTTATTAGTTGAATACCTTTAGCAAACGGTAGAGAGGATTAATTATGATAAATGTAAGGCCTTTTATTGGACAAATAAAGTAAGTGGGGGATCTTGGTTCACTTCACTTTAAAGGAAATCCCGCGATTTTAACCACCCCTGAATTAATACGATCACTTAAGAATCCTTTAGGGAAAAACGAATGAGATGCTATGGGCCATCTTATCCAATTCCCAGAAGCCCTTGGCTTTGCAAGTAAAATGTCACACTGCAATAGCTTTTTTAGAAAAAAAACAAATTGCACTGGCCCGGGAAAAACAATTAGATTCACTGGGGGGTGCCTAATATGTCAACACCGCCACAACCACAGTGAATCAATTTTTACTTTCCCTGCAAGTTATTAATTAATGGCCTTTAGATTGGCATAGCAAATACTGAATCCCAATGGTTCCCGATTTAAAATTCTGCAAAAACGTAGGTCCCATACAAGATAGTGCCAAATAGTTGCAGAGCAATCTGAATAAACTAGAGGACTGGACACCTTATTGGCAAATGAAGATAAACAAAAGAAAAGCAGATAAAAGCTATTTGATGCTAATAAGGGGCAATGTGTTATAGTTTCCTTTTGAGAAAGATTTTAAATTATGGTGGATAATAGACACTGCCACTCTAATCAGTCAGTGCTCTCTAAAGCTAATAAAATACACTTCATGTTGAGTATCCATCATTTTGAGTACCGATCTAAAGGAAGGATATTAAAGCACCTATAATCCCTTCATTTCTCAAAGAAATGAAGGGATTAGAGGCCACCTCTTTAGATTACAGGAAAGCGTTCTTCACCATAAATTCAGTAATATTGGAAATACTCTACCTGGATGAGTAGGAGCTTGGTCATCTTTATGGAACAGCAATATATCCAGTAAAAACAGTTTGTGTATAGTGATGGGCGAATTTATTCGCCATGCGTGAATTTGTGGCAAATTCCTTTGACGCCAGCAAATTAGCGCCGGCGTCAAAAAAACGGACACCGGCGCCAAAAACTGATGCCAGCATCAAAAACGAGATACCGGCGCCGTTTTGCTAATTTTTCGCCGTTTTGCAAATTTCGCAGGAAATTCGCAAATTTTTAGGCAAAATGCTACTAATTCGCCCACCACTATTTGTGTATTACTCATGACCTTCATCTTGTGACCATCATTTCTATTACAGTCGTTACACAGTATTCACAATGGGTTTTATAATTTTGAAGCTTTGTTTGCAAAGCCAGATCATTAATAATCTTCAGCTACATAAGAGGAAGGGGTCTAATGGAACTGTGATTATGAATTATTACTATCAACTAACACAGCTAAGGTCACTTAATTAAGGGAACTTTGCCTGCTGAGTTGCACTCTATGCTCCATATTATTCAGTTGCTGGCAGCACAGAGAAAATGAGACTATTGTATGTCATGCTATGACTTACACCTCTGCAGTATTAGTCTATATATACATCAGCCCACTGCCAGATAAACTGATCAGACTCAAATGTCGATCATGGCATCAATCAGCTCCTGATAGTTATAGCAGACAATTGCTGTAAAAAAAGGAAGGATAAACAAAAGACAGGGCTTTGCAATAAGTGATCTTAGTTGTTGGAATCCTCAAGGTCACTAGTGAAATTATAATTTTCCTCACCAATTTGTACAAGGTCTTTGGGCAGAAACATACTGTCAGATTCAGGGAGATTAGTCGCCCGGTGACAAATCTCCTCTTCTTCGGGGAGACTTATCTCTTATCTCTTAAATTCGTTAGGCAAAGCGAAGTAGCGCAAGCGAAGGCTAATTTGCATACGGTGGCAAATTTAAAATTGAATGGACGTGTATGCTGCAGCGCATACATAACACTACACAAGCCTAGGGAAAGTGAATAAAAGTATATAGAGCTGTTCTAATGCCCTAAACATGTGCCCACAGTATAGTTTAAGGTGCCATATGTTATCAAATGTAGGGGTAAGAAGAATTTCACTGGCACACAGGAGTTGCGATAGCAGGGCAAGCTCTTGCAATTTTATTATGCATAATAAAATTGCAAAGGCTTGCCCTGCTACCGCAACTCCTGTGTGCCAGTGAAATTCTTCTTACATTTGTTGTGAGGTGGCCGATTCATCTATCGCTGGGCACCAGGATAAGAATTTTTGGGTCTGTGTAGTGTGTGGCTTCTCCAAAGCTCTTCTCCCCATCAAATGTAGGGGGGAAGGTGGGCACCCCTGGGACTTAGAAAAATTTTCATCTTTTTTTTTACAAACTCCTATCTACTCTATTGAACTTTGCCTGGTCTGTAAAGGGATCCTGTCATCGGAAAACATGTTTTTTTCAAAACGCATCAGTTAATAGTGCTACTCCAGCAGAATTCTGCACTGAAATTCATTTCTCAAAAGAGCAAACAGATTTTTTTATATTCAATTTTGAAATCTGACATTTGTCAATTTCTCAGCTGCCCCTGGTCATGTGACTTGTGCCTGCACTTTAGGAGAGAAATGCTTTCTGGTAGGCTGCTGTTTTTCCTTCTCAATGCAACTGAATGTGTCTCAGTGAGACATGGGTTTTTACTATTGAGTGTTGTTCTTAGATCTACCAGGCAGCTGTTATCTTGTGTTAGGGAGCTGGTATCTGGTTACCTTCCCATTGTTCTTTTGTTTGGCTGCTGGGGGGGAAAAGGGAGGGGGTGATATCACTCCAACTTGCAGTACAGCAGTAAAGAGTGATTGAAGTTTATCAGAGCACAAGTCACATGACTTGGGCCAGCTGGGAAATTGAAAATATGTCTAGCCCCATTTCAAAATTGAATATAAAAAAATCTGTTTGCTCTTTTGAGAAATGGATTTCAGTGCAGAATTCTGCTGGAGCAGCACTATTAACTGATTCATTTTGAAAAAAACATGTTTTCCGATGACAGTATCCCTTAAACTCTGGCGAAAGAGGTAACGTTCAGAAAAAAATCAATCTTAGTAAATTTGCGTCATTTTGCCCCCTTCTCCAGGGTGCAACTTCGCCAGGCATTAGGATGCGAAGTTGCGCTACTCTATCTAATTCGCTGGCAAATTTTCGCCAGGGCCACTGTTAGTAAATTTGCGAAGTGGCAAAATGACATCACGCTGGTGAATTTTCGCCAGCGTTAGCCACTTCACTGTTTAGTAAATTTGCCCCAAAGGCCCCAGACACCACAAAATAACAGAAACTGCCACCAACCACCCCAGTATTGCCTATGGGAAACTTCAAACAGAGCAATTCTCACATGCAACATTTTAGCATAGGAAGAAACATCTGCATGACATTACTTCAATATTAAAGGTGTGAATATGGCCTGAAGGACTCTATGGCAGAAGAATGTAGTTAGCAGACACACAGGGTTATTTTATAAAAGTTGAAAACTTTGTGCCAGTTCTTGTAACCCATTTGTTGGCTACTAGACTTACTAGACTTCGTTCCATCATAATGACTTTTACTACGTTCCCCCCAAATTTGCAGACAGTAGGCTACCGCATAAACCAGCCATTCTCTCCTCACGCAAGAAAGGTACCGTAGTCGAATCAGAATGAGGATTTTCAGTCTATGTATATACTTTTCTTAAATTAAAAAAAAATTACAGCAGTTTAAAAAGTGATAGTGTCTTTAAACAAATTATCTGTGACGTTGAAAGACTTTCTTTGGATGTAGTTCTTTGCAGAGGCTCAATGAGGAGGTATTTCAGATCCAACACACTTTCCCTGTGCTTTGCTATTTTAAGGAGAAGGCAAACAGGAGGAGTCTTTGAAAGCTTTTTTCTGTAACAGGAGAACTTTATCACCAATGTCATTATTATTTTGAATAGAGCTCTTCTTCTTTGCAACCTGGGAAATCAAAACAGCGGCTGCACTAACAAATGTAATTATGGCATCTTTCAAAACAGGCTGTATGCCCAGGAAATGCATCAATACAAAACAGATCTTGGGACTCCGTTTAAAGTAAATTAAGCAAAATTATATATATATATTTTTCATGCGAGACAAAGGCTTTCAAGGCAATGAATTACCTTGATTCGAAACCTCACAAAATCAATATGATTTTTAAACCTTCCTACCGGAGCTGTGTTCAGAAAAGAGCTAACATGGAGCGAGGCTCGCAATGCAGCAGTGGCGTGTAGGTGGTAGCATGTCTAGTTCTACAAGATGGCGAAATGCGCCACTTATTTCTTTCTGACTTATAAGTATATGGAGTATGGACACTATTTCGCTATGCAGAGACTTATTAACTGTGGTTGTTCCCCAGGACTGACATAATGGCAGATGGTGTGTAGGTAATGAGGTTCTAACTTTTCTTTTGCTGTATGTATATTTCTTTTATATTTCAACAATATATTGATGCTGTTTTTAGCTGCTAAAGTGAATGAACTAGTAAAAAACCCGCAGAGAATATTATCAGAGCTTCCCAGGTTTATCTCAACCCTCAACATACAACTCTGATCAAAAACAGGAGACACTGGGGGAAATGTATTGATCAGGCCATTACACTGGCAATACCAGTGGAGCTCACAAATTTTAGATATAAAAAACAAGTACCATAGCAAAATAACATTGATTGCTTGCCAGCTGGCAAGGACTCAGAAGTCCAGTGGGGAAAAACTGTCAAATCCATATAAATAAAATATAATAATAATATTATAATAATAATAATTTTCACCATTCACATTCAATTCAAGTAAAAGTTGTAATATTGCTGAGAGCAAGACACCTGATGAGGATGGAATTCATCCAGCAGTTGTCATGTCTCGCTGTACAACGCCAGGATTCAATGCTCCCCATAGTAAAATAGCACCTGTTAAGATGTATTACTATTTTAAAATAGTTACAGTTCTTGCTTTCTTATTTAGTTTTACTACATATTGATTTTAAGAATACTCGCATTTAAACTTCTAACAATGGTGATACCAATCGAAGTGTAAGAGCTGCTTTCCCAGAAACAGAAGCGATTCAGAAACCCTAATGTCTGACAAAATTACATAATAGTCAAAAGTCAGTCAGTTCTGAGCTGTACATTGTCTTTATATTTGCATTTTGAGCCTATATTTCTATTGTTCAAACTATTAAAATCTTAAGAAAACCACCCCTGCTGACAAGTACAGAATATACAGGTATGGGTGACAGCTGTCATGGTTGTTATGATATTTAAACCTGGCATGAAATCCTTGGTCCCTGTAATTATGATAATCTTTTAAAACTACAAAGTGTAGTTGATGGAATGAAGGGGTAAGGTTGATAAAGTTAACCTTATTGATACTAACACTTTATTAGACCTTCAATGGATGGTTCACCTTTAAATAAAATTTTAGTATGCTATAGAATTTCCAATTCTAAGCAATGTTTTAATTGGCCCTCATAATTAATTTTTTTTATAGTTTTCAAATTATTTGCCTTCTTTTCCTGACTGTTTCCAGCTTTCAAATGGGGGTCACTGACACTATCTAAAAACACATGCTTTGTAAGGCAACTTAAAAGGACATGAACACATCCCTAAGCAAATACAGGTATTAGATCCATTATCGGGAAACTCGTTATCCAGAAAGCTTCCAATTCAAGGAAAGCCATTGTCCATAGATTCCACTGTAATCAAATAATTCAATGTTTTTACAATTATTTACTTTATGTCTGTAATAATAAAAAAGTACCTTGCACATGATACTTGGTAAAATATCATTACAGGGGTTGTTCAACTTTGATTTAAGTTTAATGATGTAGAGAATAATATTCTAAAACAATTTGCAACTGGCTTTTAGTGATGGGCAAATTTGGGCCAAAAATTCGGAAATTTTCCACAAAATTCCTGAAACATCATAAAATTTGCAAAATGGATTTTTTTTTACACCGGCGAATTTTCGTGGCGGTGTCACGAATTTATGGCCGGCGGCGAATCGCGGGAATTCGCCCATCACTACGTGCTTTCATTTGTTTTGGTTTTTGAGTTATTTGGCTTTTTTTTCAGCAGCTCTCTTTTATTCTGCAATATCAGCAATCTGGTTTCTAGGGTTCAAATTACCCTAGCAACCATGCATTGATGTGAAGAAGAGACTGGAATATGAATAGGAGAGGACCTTAATAAAAAATGAGTAATAAAAAGTAGCAACACATTTGAAGCCATACAAAGCATTTGTCTTTAGATGGGATCAGTGACCACCATTTGAAAGCAGGAAAGAGTCAAAAGAAAAATGCAAATAATTAAATAACAATATAAAGAAAAATAATGAAGATCAATTGAACTGTTGCTTAGAATTAGCCAATTTCTAACATAGTAAAAGTTGACTTAAAGGTGAACCACCCATTTAATGCTTATTGGAGGAAAAATAATCCTATAAAGTTTAATTAATGTTTAAATTATTCTTTAGTAGATTTAGGGAATAGAAATCCAAATTACAGAAAGATCCCTTATCCGGAAAACCCCAAGTCCTGCGAATTCAGAATAACATGCCTGTACCATTCTCACAACCAAAATCTCAGTTGAGATGAGATTGCCAGTTCAGTGGCAATATAACAGGTAATTATAAACAACATTTAGCATACAGTCACAGCAGTCACTAAACATTGCCAATCATAAAGTATGTTGAAAGGAGCAAACCCAAGTCTCAGCATGTATGTAAAACACTAAGAAAACAGCAGTCCCTACAGCACATCAGGGCAGGAACTAGGGGTAGGCAGAGTAGGCATATGCCTAGGGTGCAAAGCGGGGGGGGGGGGTAGGCATGTACCTTCCCTGTCACCTTCCCCATGGGGCAAATTTACTAAAGGGCAAAGTGACTAACGCTGGCGAAAATTTGCCAGTGTGACGTCATTTTGGAACTTCGCCGATTTACTAACGGTCGCTGGCGTAACTTCGCTAGCGAAGGAAATAGATTCTAGCAGTACTTCGCTTTCTAACACCAGTCGAATTTGCTGGCCTGGCCCAGCTCTGCAGCACATGTTGTATCAGACAGAGAACCCAAGTCATCAGGCTAGCAGACAACATCCACACAGAGCCAACACTACTTCTAACAGTTTCCAAGGCTCTGATAGGCTTTTCAATTACTCCAAGCATGCTCCTTAAATGAGGGCACGGTTTGAATGTATACACTAGTGATGTGCAGGTCGGGTTTTACCAAACCCTAACCAGCGTCTGGGTTCCTTTTATAGACCTGCCTGCCTATGATGTCACAAAAAGGAATGGGCTATAAGGCATGCGTCTATAAAAAAAAAAAATGAAGCCGGAAGTCGGAAGCCGGTAGACTGGCAGTGCAAGGACCTGGATCCGGACCTGACCACCACCAGCAACCAGAGGTACGAGGTCGGCCCAAACCTGCCCAGGTAAACCCGCGGGTATTGGGCCGGCCCGCACATCATTAGTATACACATATCCTAGAGCCTGTATAGTAGACAGTAGGACAGCTGCAGACTAACCAATACAATTATGGGTTAATTATTAACCAATAAAACAGCTGCTGTGCAGACTCTGATCAATTAGATATGTTGCTCCTATGTATTCTGAAAGACTTAATTATTAACAAGTATTCTTGCAGCTACATACCCTCTGATACAGGTAAAGTCTAGTATTCTGTTGGAAACTCTGCTGTCGCACAGTTTGGGAATGTTCAGTTGCCCCTTTAGACCAATTTGGCAGCAGCTTATTGTGTATGAAGCCCTGCCACAGGCCAACCTGACCAATATATGGCCCAAATTCATCAAGATGTCAATCAGATAGATATGATACACAGATATCAGACACAAGACGTTTCCCAGCTACTTTTAAAAATCCCCTCAGCATCAACAGATTTAAGCTCATTTCAGCCAGCCGTTTTTCTCTATTTCCCCAAACTCTATTGTGATGATCATTAACTTTGCGTTCCCCATAAAGATGAGCATCATTACATTGCTGCATAATTATATAACATTGCAAATGAAGCAATAAGCCTCAGCACTTCTAAAATTATGCTCATTTCAAAATCAAAAATCTGAATTTAACAATTGTCCAAAAGAGCTTTTTGGTGTACTCTCATCATTATGTAAAGTTTGCTTCATGTAATGACGCTCCAATATCATCTCCGGAAAGTTGTTGTCATCTTAAAGGGGTTATTAACCTTTAAATTAACTTGATGATGTAGAGCATGATATTCTAAGACAGTTTCCAATTGGTCTTCATTTTTTATTTGTAGTTTTTCAGTTATTCAGCTTTTTATGCAGTAGCTACTCAAGTTTGCAATTTCGGCAATCTGGTTACTGGGGCCCAAATTACCCTAGCAACCAGGCACTGATTTAAATAAAGAGACTGAAATATGAATAGGAGAGGGCCTGAATAGAATAATGAGTAATGCAAAGTGGCAATAACTATAAATTTGTAGCTTGCAGAGCATTTGATTTTATATCGGGTCAGTGACCCACATTTGAAAGCTGGAAAAAGTCAGAAGAAGGCAAATAATTCCAAAACAATAAAAAAAAAACATTGAAGGCCAAGTGAAAAGTTGCTTAGAATTAGCTATTATAAAACATACTAAAAGTTAACTTAAAGGTGAATTATCCCTTTAAATTCATGGTGTTTTTCAGCCACTAGTGGAGGCTACCACTGTGTCCTTATACTTATGGATGGTGTTTTTCGTCACTGCCTAAAAACTTACTCTCCTGTTCAGTTTAGTGTTTTTGTGCCTGCTTAAAAGGAATGTTTGCCACCGATTAATTTCAATCCAATGGGAACACATTATTAGTGTAATGACGCTGCAACCGCGTGTGGCATAGGCTAACAGTATATATATAGTTTCATACTTGTAACAACTATTAATAATTAGAGAAGAAGCAGATTATTTTTTATCTAGATTTTTCCCTAGAATAAACTGACTGCATCACCAGCCTTCCTCCATGCCAGCCTTTTGTACACAAGCGCTACATCACATTGTTTATTCTTACATCTGACGTTAGACAAATATTTGACCTATTTTATGGCTGCTGCTGTTTTACAATCAGAGGTATCAAACAATTATTTACTCCTACTCTTAAATTGATTGGTTCCTTGTGTATTAACATCAGAACCACCCAATACAAATGTTGTAGGTCTAGTTAACGGGGATGTAAAGAGCGTTTTCATGTTTTTGTAAATTGCTGTGAGCCTGTGAATCAAATTAACAAATAAGAAACTGATCTACCTTCAAAACACTTGACTTTGAATAGTTCAGTCAGTCTTATGGCATAGGGATGCTGTGCAGCTACTAGCGCCAACAGCTGGTGCCACATAAAATTCAGAGCTGTCAACTCCCCCTATTTTATTAGGAATTACCAGATATTAGGTTGTGTCCCCCTGTTGCCCATCCATTTAATACCCCCCCATTTTTGACAATTTTGCATGATTTGCCAGTAAAAATCCGTTGTGCACATGCACAGTGATGTGAACAGAGCGATGTGTGCAAACATTTCTGTGGCTTCAGAAGAGGATCTCCTCATACTCATGATGATGTCACTTCCTTATCTGTCACTTCCTTATTCATCACTTCCTCTTATGTTCACATGCCGCAAATCCCTTGATGGCGAGTCTTTACAAGTTGACAGCTAAGGAGTCTTTCTGTAATTTGGATCGTCATACTTTAAGTCTAATAAAAATCATTTAAAAACAATAGCAGTGTTTGCCTCTAATAAAGGTTTCTTGTATCAAGTTAGGATCAAGTACAAGATACTGTTTTATTACTACAGAAAATAAAAATCTGAATTATTTGATTAAAATGGAGGTAAATGCCTAAGGTGACAGATCTGGCTTCCCATCCATTTCCACTGCACCTACCTATCTTCTTGAGTTGGATAAGGTGGAATCAGGCCCGAAATTTCATCCTGGGCGCCGCTAGAATGCATGGTCTTATCGCCCGCCTTCATGTGCACCGCCCCACCCTGAGAGTGCATGAGCGAGAGCACTGGGGATCACACATACAGAAGTTGAGCTGCAAGTCCGCAGTGTTCCTTTATAAGTGACTGGGCAGCATGCCGTCCCTAAAATCTCGCTAAAAGTGAATAGGAATAAAAATGCCATGTTTTATATACTGAACTTATTGCACATAGCCTAAAGTTTCAGCTTGTCAATAGCAGCAATGATCCAGGACTTCAAACTTGGGGGTCACCATCTTGGAAAGTTTCTGTGAGCAGCTGTTGGGCTCTGAGCAGCTGTTGAGAAACTAAGCTTAGGGGTCGTCGTTAATTATAAAGCAGAAAATGAGGTTTGTCTATGTCTATTGCTACAGGGCTGATTATTAAATTCTGATGCTAGTTGCACTGGTTTCTGTGCTGTCATGTAGTAATTATCTGTATTTGTTACTAATTAGCCTTATATTGTGACATTTCTATTCTATGTGTACTGTATATTGTGAGTGGGTCCCTAAGCTCAGTAAGTGACAGCAGCACAGAGCATGTGCAGTGAATCAGCAGGAAAGAAGATGGGGAGCTACTAGGGCATCTTTGGAGACACAGATCTTTACTGCTAAAGGGCTGTGGTTGCCTTGGGCTGGTACAGAAGCCCAAAACATAATGTACAATATTTATAGCTACTTCTTTAGTTTAACGTTCCTTGTCCTTTAAGGGGGTAGGGCTACCTTTTCATATATTTGTAAATACAGTATTTGTATAACTTAACCATTAATTATTTTACCAACCAAGCTGGTAAAATACCACTCAGATGGTAATGCACTACTTGAGACAAAGCAGAGTTGCCCTGAATACAACTTCAGACCTACAAACATTTGAGATAAAAAAAAGGGACAAAAAGCAGTGTGGTAAAAACTATACCCACTTTGCGGCTCCACTCCTAAATAATTACTATAGAAAATGGATAACAGGCATATTAACCCTAGATGTGCAATCTAATTGCTGTATTTTATTGTGTCATTTATGTGCAGATGATACACACGCAAAGGAGCTCTCAGAACAAAAATTTGCCCTGTTGTTCATGTTATTGGGCAGCTAGTTCATGATAAAGGTAATGACATGGCTTTAATGAAATATATTGAGCCATAGAGGGGGAATGTGAGTAATTAATTTTCAGCATTCCAGTTACAGTTTGTGCAAAGGACAGGAGCCTGGCAGCAGGTAGAGAGAGAGAGTCCAAGTATTGAATCCTGAATGTATCAGACCAAGCAATTATCACATAACAAGAATTTTAACCCCTGAACTGCTGGACTAAAATGTATATCTCCGCAAATGTTTTCTCTCTCTAACTACGTGTTGGCTCTGTTACATTTCCCATTTTGGTAGGTATGCAGCCTATAAAAAGTACATTATGCTATTCAGTAGCCCTTGATTAAGTGAATTCTCTCTAATGTGGCACTGCAGACATTTCTTTCTTTCAATACATTGTTACTAAAAGCCTTTATTTATAGGCGAGTTATTGAAAAAATGCCAGTATACTTAGACTATTTGTAAGTGGAAATAATAAAGCCTTTAATGAGTGACTGTAACAGATGATAAAAAGTAATTTCTCCCTCACCCATGCACCACACTACATTGTACATCCACAAATCTATTTTTCTTGCATACACTGAATTCATCATATAGGAAATAAGAGAAAGTAAATCGAGTGGTAGAGGCAAGACAGATGGGTTGACCCTGGACCACTGTTGGCAGTGATGGTGGTCATTTCTTAAAATCAGCCAAGTGGGCTCATAGACAATAGAGTGATATACTAATCATCTGGAAGCTTCAGGCTAATTCTGTTCAGCATAAACAACCTGCAGGCCAGGTAGAGATAACACCTTCCCTAAAGCTGGCCATAGATGCAAAGATCCGATCTTACGAATCATCGTACGATCGGACTTTCCCATCTCCCGACCCGCCACTAACCATTCAGATCAAAGTCTTACCAGTCAGATTAGTTAAAGAACAGATCAGCAATGTTCTGCCCCTGACAGCAATCGTACGATATCTATGTCCAACCAAAGCTAGTGACAGTCTCCCACTGAAAATCGTACGATCGGCAATTCACGCAGAGATATTATCGGCAGCCGACAGAAATTTTCTAACCTGTCCGATCGACCAAACGACCGATCTCCGCCGGACTAAAATATGTCGGGACTCTCCACACACTTTCCTAACGCCTTGTACTACGATCTTGACCTTCTGCCCAAAGACTTTGCTTTACAGTCGTGCCCCTCTGCCTATCCAGAACCTATAGCCTTGCACCTCTCGTTTAAGTCCTGGTGGCATCCAAGTAGTTGAGGGTTCCACCCGAGGCCAAAGGCAGTCACACTACTGGTGAAGCACGAGCCGAGACCAGGGTGCTTGGCATTTGTTCTGGTATTGGGTGCCAACTGTTACAGAGACTACAACAATCATCTCATTATTATCTAACACACGAAGAATACTGTATGTTTGTTTCCGAAAATTACTATACTGTATTACTGTATAATATAATATATATATAAATACACACACAAACACAAATATAGTGCTGTTTAGATTCCTTTAGCTAGAAAATATTTGTTTGATATCGTCTGCAAAATATTAAAGCAATGAAATCAAGTGTAAATAGAGTAGTAATTATTCTACTTAATATTTTCTTGCACCAGTTGGGCCATTGGCCCTGGAGCAGAGGATGAGAGTGAAATTTTCTTTGGGGAATCCACCAATAAGACACTTTCCCTTGGAGAACTTATAATTCATATAGTGGTTGGTTTCTTTTTTGGGGGGGGGTGCTAAGCCTCCCTAAATCCACATTATTCCCTGCCTATGCCCTGGAGGGTTATGTATGTCTTATGTTGCCCCCCATCATGCTTTACTACTAAATAACACGCTGAAGAATGCTGCAATTTGTAGACCATAAACATATAGTAGAGAATTATGCTATGGAAGTTTTATTTCCCTTGTAAAGGAGAAGTAAAGTCCTTTTATACTTGGAGGTGCCAAAAGTTGGGCATAGCCAAGTGATTGTATTTACTTACCTGACACCCCGGGCCAGTGCTCCTATCAGCAGAAAACTGCACCATCCCGGGGGTTCTTCCAGCGATCACCATGGAGCTATCCTCTTCCTGTAGTTATCCACTGCCAACAGATCTTTGCTTTCATTAGATGAAGAAGCCTAATAAAAAAATATTTTTGTTTGGTTGCTGTGGGCTACTGCACTAGTGCAATTTATTATGTGCGTTGTTAAATTAGCCCCACATTCTGTGAATGTTTGAACTTGTCAGTTTGATATTAGGAACAGGAGAGAATGGGTTGGACAGATATGGATGATAGGAGCATAATATTCACGGGGAATAGGGAATTAAAGTTAGTGCAGCAAAAGGGCCTTTACAAAAAGGTGGGTCGTGTTAGGTCAAATGATGGAATACAGAATGATTGACAGGAGTTTCCAACAGCAAATGTCTTAACTATCTTGATACAGGTTTCCATCTCATGGTCCTTGTTTAGTAAAATCCAATAACAAAAACATTCTATTCACATATGACATCTACAGGCTGCTTTTGGTTACTGCTATTCCAAGAGCATTGCAGTATTTTAGCATAGACAACACACTTATCTAGTTCTTTAAATAATTAATTCTCGGGGGTTGTAAAAGTTATAGGGTTTGGTAGAAGTACTAGCATGCAAATGCCATAGATTTTACTTTCTGTGTGCAAATGTGCAATTGTATAGACCTGCCTGTTTAAGATATTATTCCCAAACCAAAGGTATTATCATGTGGTTGACCCTCCCTATAAAGCTTTTTTTAATTTGAAAGTTTCCAAGGTGCCGCTATTGGCAAGTTTTGTAGGATGGCGAACCTCTTGTAATGGGGGTTGTCAATGGCCGTGAAGAAGTCGATTCACTCTACGTAGGCGATAACGGATCTGAGTGACTCCATTTTGAATGTGGTAACATGTATGAATTTGTTGAGCCGTTTCAGATCCAGTACTGGGTGAAAGGAACCAAGTTTTTTTGGGACTAGGAATAGAATTGAGTAAAAACCTTTTCCTCATCTGGAACGTGTTGCGAATAGCTAGTCGTAATGCTTGTCTTTGTTTGATGTTGGGATGCACTCTGGATGGTATAAATCAATCCTTTGGGTGTGTTAGCCCATGGAAATCAAGTTGTGTACCCAATTGTCACAGAAGTGGACATGAGCCAAGCCTGCTTGACCTGGAAAAGGCATCCTCACACCACCGAAACCCCTTGAAACTCTGGTGCCTGTTGATATTCTGGTGTCATATGAAGATGGAAGGACGAAAGGTCCGTTTAGCATTGGTAAAGGACAGTTGATGTTTCTTATCTTGTAAAGTTACTTTTGCCTCTGGTAATCTTTGTGGTTAGGGAGTCCAAGTCTGGGCCGAATACGGAATTCCCTGTGAAAGCAAGGGTCCAGTAATGTAACTAGCAGGGGTGGGCCCGGGTGTGGGACATGCAGCCGGACCCCCTCCCCCCACCTCCCCAGCTGTCTGGCTTCAGCAGTGCATATTTGCATATGCAAATTAGGGTTGGGGAGGGAAATCCGTGACTTTTTGTCACAAAAGAAGGAAGTAAATGCATATGCAAATTAGGATTCGGTATTTGGCCGAATCTTTATCGAAGGATTCGGGGGTTGGACCAAATCCAAAATAGTGGATTCGGTAAACTAATATGATATTGCTTTCTAGTAAACAACAGCAGCTACTCTATCTTTTGCTTAATTGCAGGAATTTTAGTTATGAATAAATCCAGCACCAGAGCAAGTGTATCACAACACATAATTAGTAACCTGTATTTGAAAGCTCATTAACATTTCCTGCACTGCTGCTATGAGATACCACTTTAACAATACGAGTAGAAGAGATAAGAAAGGTTAGCTAAGGAAGAGTACACTAAAGCATTTACATTTTACAGATATGAATATATGAAATCTTTACCTCTAATGTGTCACAGAACAAAACCCAACAAAAATAAATCAAATTGCGTTATAATACTCAGGGGTTTTTAGATCATAAATGATAATATCCCTTCAAAGGGCAAGTAAAGCCTAGGGAGAACACTGCTTAATTTAATTAGTCATGTGGAATAATGCTGCAGTGTTGATTCTCATGGGAAGAGAAGCTAGGCCTATAATGGGGTAGTTCACGCTAAGATTAGCTATGCTGTTGATATCAGTATTCTATTGCGCAAAGGCAACTTATTTTTTTATTTATTAGGCTTGAACATTTTATTTAAAATCTGGTTGCTAGAAACCATGCAACTGTTTGGAAGTCACAATATGAGATCAGCAGGAGATGGCCAAAAGAGAAACAACCCTCACAGGTGACCTTTTGTATTTGTTTCTGAATTCAGTGACTACATCAACCATGATCAATTGCAGCATAGAAAGAACCAACATTAAAATATAGTTATGAGTTCCCTTAATGGAAAACCATTAACCAATGAGCTCCAAATTACAGGAAGGCCATATCCCATAGTCTTCATTTTAAGCAAATAATTTTGATATTTAAAAAGGATTTCCTTCTTCTCTGTAATTATAAAACTGTACCTTGTACTTGATGTTAATTGGTAACTAAGATGCATAAATCCATATGTGGGGCACACCAATCCTGTTGGTTTTTATTTAATGTTTAAAGGGATACTGTCATGGGAATTTTTTTTTTTTTTTCCAAAACGCATCAGTTAATAGTGCTGCTCCAGCAGAATTCTGCACTGAAATCCATTTCTCAAAAGAGCAAACAGATTTTTTTATATTCAACTTTGAAATCTGACATGGGGCTAGACATATTGTCAAATTCCCAGCTGCCCCAAGTCATGTGACTTGTGCTCTGATAAACTTCAATTACTCTTTACTGCTGTACTGCAAGTTGGAGTGATATCACCCCAACTTTGAAATCTGACATGGAGCTAGACATATTGTCAATTTCCCAGCTGCCCCAAGTCATGTGACTTGTGCTCTGATAAACTTCAATTACTCTTTACTGCTGTACTGCAAGTTGGAGTGATATCATCCCCCCCAGCAGCCTAACAAAAGAACAATGGGAAGGTAACCAGATAGCAGCTCCCTAACACAAGATAACAGCTGCCTGGTAGATCTAAGATAGGTAAAAACCCATGTCCCACTGAGACACATTCAGTTACATTGAGAAGGAAAAACAGCAGCCTGCCAGAAAGCATTTCTCTCCTAAAGTGCAGGCACAAGTCACATGACATGGGGCAGCTGGGAAATTGACAAAATGTCTAGCCCCATGTCAGATTTCAAAATTGAATATAAAAGAAATCTGTTTGCTCTTTTGAGAAATGGATTTCAGTGCAGAATTCTGCTGGAGCAGCACTATTAACTGATGCGTTTTGAAAAAAAAAAAAAATTAAGTGGTTTTTAGCAGACTTATGGTTATCTAAATTATGGAACGATTCCTCATTCAGAAAACTCCAGTTTCCAAGCATTCCAGATAATTATTGTCTGTACCAAACTGTCTGTACCAAACAAAATAAATAACACTTGATACTACAACATTAGGATTTTGATATCTCAGAGATAATTAACAGCCCCTTGCACGGAGTAACTTTCTGACAGTTTCAGTTGAAAGATATGCCCACATAAAATCTTCAAACTATTATTACTTTTCTAGCACACTTGAGATAAACTTTACTCTGAAATTCTGTCACAAGTATATCTGAGGTCCTGCAAAGATGTAGATAAATATCTTATCCATTGGGGTCTTGATCTCAGTGACCTTAATCCCACTCCCAAATTACCTGTTCTGGTGCAAATCTTCACACTGGTACAGATACACTAATATTACATTAAAGAGTTAAAGGCATTTAAGGGGCCCTCCAGTCATTAAAGGCACAGTACACTAAATTCTTAAAAAATTTAAGAATAGTTTTATTTGACAGATGTCCCAAATTACTCACCAACCAGCATACAGAACAGTTTCTTACAGATTTACAGGTGATTCACATACCCCACATTGCACTGGACTTGCGAACCCAGCCTTTAGGAAATACCCGCACCACCTACCGATCAGGCAGTCCGCCGTACGTTCTACGAGCCCTCCATCTCGCCCCGGTAGTAATTTCCGTTGTGTCACTTCCCTCCTTCAGCCAGCAGGCCACCACAGCATCGCCCCCTAGCTTTTCCAGGTAGGATTTTCACCTCGGCCTGGGTTGTCCACACTGTCCGGACTAACACTTTTCCCTATCTGTGGCTGAACCACAGCTACTAAGCCTGTTACTCCTTGGTGGGGTGCCAGCTACCCTTTCTAAATTTGCCCTCACTGGCTATGGCACCGAGTTCCCCATTTAAGTTCTATCTATCCATACCTCTCAGAACCCACTAACCATGCCCTGGGTGGAACCTTCCCTTTTATACATTTTCTTCCCTGTCTCACTACTTCCCTCTAGTGGCTGGGGCAGAAATTACATAACATTATTATATAACCTTTATGTAACTAATGAGAACACAAATGACCAGTGGCCAAATCCTGTAATTACACCTTTTAACACTTCAACTTTTCAACATCAAAAATCACACATACACAAAACAGGCATTTTCTTACAGTTACACCATCATTCACTGTACTTTTCGCATAACACCATTTTTATCCACAGGCACAGTGTATTGACTGTTAAAGTACAGAAGTGACAAATACTCCCAGTGTTCCGACACCATTTTTTCTATAGGCCAAGTGATTAAGACTAATATCACCTTTAGTTTATATTTGAGTTTGAGTGTAAAAAGTCAACTTTTTCTGATGTGACCAAAGTTAATAAGACGCAGTGTCTCTGCTGCTTCTCAAATATGATATTGGCATTGGAATAAAGTCTATTATAACCCAACAGAAACAATGAATACATTTCTAATCATCTATAAAGGGGAACAGTGGTTAAGACCACCAAGTGGCCTATGACATACATATTTCACTACAGCGGAATAAAGAATCACAGTATGAATGTCCATTTGATAAAGATACACGCAGGCTTGTTCTTGGGAGGCACCTAAATGTCTTTTCATGGTTATCTAGTTGATTAATCTACAATGCAGAAAGCCACTTGTTGTCTTCCAGATGTTGCTGATCTCCAGATCTCCAAACGAGTCCTATAATAATATGATTAAAATGCAGGGGTGAAAATTGGGTTAATTAATAAGTTAAAATATACCTTTATCATGTCTTCACACACAAGATGGTGTCCCAAGGTAAAATATTAAATTAAATTAAAAACATCCGTTGAAAAGCTATTTCCAGCTTGTAGTGCTTCACAAAAGATACTTAAATTGCTGTTCTGTGTAGCTATGCCAGTGTCTTCAGAAAAATCCTGCCTTTTGTATAATACACAATCAATGTAACGGGAGAATAAATACACCTTTATTATGTAGGAATGTAGAACTCTGCTGTTTATCCAGATGGCACAGGTTTGTTTGGTAGCCTAACACGTGGCTTGGGACAGGCTCCTTAAATGTCTCTACATTTAAAATGTACATTTTAACGAGTCCCATGATATCAAAAAAGGAGAAGGTACAATCAATTCCTGATTCATATGAAAATGTAATTCATTTTTGATGCCTAATTGTGGCAAGTTTCTCTGTTATGCCCCTGATGTTCAAAATCAATGTTATTTGAGAGTCATAAAATGATAAACCAGAAGGTTATTAGTGTTGGTCTTGATATTTAAGTGTTTTGTAAGTTCATTAGTTTGTCCATGAGAATAAGTAAACTCAATGTGAAATCAGAGGCCAATCTGTTTATCCTAGCTCTATGAAAGAATCATACTGTGTTCTATTATGGAATGAATTCAATGTTCATTCTCTTAGAATTGCATCTTCTTAAATTATTTTATTCTTAGTGGTTCTGATGTCCAGTAAGTCCAGGATTTCTTAGTACATGTATGGGATCCATTATTCACTAACCCGTTATCCGGAAAGCTCAGGAATACAGGAAGGCCATCTCCCATAGACTCCATTTTAATCAATAATTAAGATTTTTTAAAATAATAATGGTACTTTGTACTTAATCCCAACTAAGATCTACTTAATTCTTATTTGAGGCAAACCAGCCTATTGGTTTAAATTTATGTTTAAATGTTTTTAAGCAAAAGCTTAAGAAATGGAGATCCGAAATTACGGAAAGATCCCTTATCAGGAAAACCCCATGTCCCGAGCATTTTCGATAATCGGTCCCATACCTGTAATATCATTATCATTGTCCACATATGCCAAATAACTACCACAAGACAATGAGTTAAGATTGGGTAAAAGGGTTAAAAAGGGTAAAATGTTGCCTATGTGCACAGATTATATTACTCCTTGAATCCAGTTGCTTTATGACCAGGATTGAGCTGAATCACAGAATTTCTTGAAAGATTCGAATATGTATGGATATTTAGTATTCCATCAAACTAATTTAGTATTACTAGACAAAAAAGATAAAGAGCCCCTAAGATTATGGATGGGCGAATTTTGTTTCGCCGCGGAAATGAAGCCCATAGACTTGTATGGCGTCGTGCGTCAAAAAAAAAAAAAAAGACGCGTGTCAAAAAAAAATTACGCCGTGTGTCAAATTTTTTTTGACGCCCATAGACTTTAATGGTGAAATGAAACGGGTCAAATTCGCCCATCCCTACCTAAGATCCTAAGAGAAAAACAAACAACAAATATAGCTGATGAGTCCATTATGAATGAACTTAGTTATGAACCCAATAATGAGTGAGGCAATTCTACCTGCATTTTGAGAAACTGCAATTAATCATTCTAAAATTCTAAATAGATGAAAACATACCATCTTTTCTAATATGCCACCATAAAGTTTTAGTTGCCCCTGCACCTTATTGGAGAAAACAATCCTACATAGTAACACAATGCTAGATAGAAACACCCACATTACTTTCCAGTTACAATGTAAAACATAAGAGCACAACCATTAGTAGTATTAGCAGCTAGTAGTATCTATGCTGTATATTCCAGGTTTCTCTTTGATATATAACCTGCTTCTGTTTACCCTTAGTCCAGGTTTCCTGCCCCCACTTGCACTCCTCCCCACTTCTCATAGCTTCTTACACCCACTGTGTGCTCTCCCCTAGGCTTGGCCCATCCCTGATTGGACAAATGGCCCTTCAGAACTTGCAAAATTTTTATTGTGCAATGCTGCTTTAAGAAAACATTGCAATAGTTTCTGGATCTTTGGCAAGTGGATTTAATTGGATATTTAGTATTTTATCAAACTTATTTGGCATTGCTAGGCCAAATAACAAAACAAAACCCATCTGAAGGGAAAACAACACAACTGCTGAGACCCTTATTTGTGAACTTTGTGAGTAACTGCTCAGCATCCCTTTACAATATAGGTAAAAAGAGACAATTCTACCTGCATTCTGAGCATTAACAATCAATCATTCTAAATATTTAGCAGTTGCAAAACCTACTTGCAAAAATTATTTGGGCCTCGGGACCTGTTGGAATTAGATAATATTTTATTGGCAGCTCTTAAGAATTAATCGCTATGGTTTCTGCTCTACAGTTCCTATTGTGCTATCACAGTTGATAACATGCCAGGCAGCAGCACTGCTCGGACAGGTTAATGACTTTTTCAAAGGGATAGTAGGATTCTATAGCAGAGTTTCTCCACCACAATATTGTTGGCCTACAAGTCCCAAAATACTCCTACATAATTTAAATAGTTAAAGCAACTTGCAATGAGAATCTTTCCATCCTGCTCCCTATTCATGCATTCACTGGTGGCATGTATTTATTATCAGACTGAAACCTAAACAACACTATAGGGGTCATTTATGATGATTCATTCAAGAAGCATTTGCTGTACTTCTCACCTTGTGCCAGAGGTGCAGAGCTCAGCACTGGTGGTGCAATGGAGCACTGTCCTTACCATCAGTGTAGTAACTTCTGGGGGTGCAATAGCACCAGTGCCCAAACCCCTGGGGGGCCCTTCGGAACTGTGTGAAAGGTTAATTGCAACCGCAAGGATATTTTGACTTGTGAGCAGGGGAAGGGCCACAAGTTCATTGGGGGATGGGTGGTGGAAGGGGACCAGGTTTCACATCCTGCATCCAAGCTACATTAGTTAAGTCACTGCTTACCATCCGCCATAGGACAGGCAATAAGTACAGGACTCCTTTGCAGCCTGGGTCTATTGAATGACAATCAAGTTAGGGATGTGCCATGAGAAGCTCAAGACAGGGAGCACTGATGCCAACAGGCTGTAAAGGAACCCAGTGCTTGCTGCCTGCTCTATAGCAGGTGGTAGGACAGGGAGGATGGATGCCTAATGCTTCCCTCACCTACCCCTCATGATGCCAAAAGCACTGTATTTATTAGGGCAACATAGGTTCTTGCAATCCACTCTAGAGAGGACCTGGGCCCACAGCTACTGACCGTGGTGGTGGTGGGTGCAAAGAATAGGAAAACATGGTGCCTTTGACATCTGTTTTACACGATGCACCTAGCCCCGGCTGTTAGAAAATGGCTCCTAAAATCCACCCTTCTGAAGTTTGATTACAGTGTAGTAGTGGCAAGTAAAAAATTGCATGACAATAATCCGGGGCTCATTTCTAAACACTGGGCAAATTTGCACTTGGGCAGTAACCCATGGCAACCAATAAGATGCCTGCTTTCAGCGCTCAACCTGCAGCTGGTTGAAAAAAATCTAATCACTGATTGGTTGCTATGGGTTACTGCCCAGGTGCAAATTTGCCCAGTGTTTATAAATGAGCCCCTCTATGTTAATGTAAAATGACTGATGTAGCACTGACAGGAAGTATTCTGCCTATTGTTTTCACTTGCACCTATTATTAAGTTTGGAGATTTAGGTGCAAATGAGAGGGTAAATGCCCCCTTTAATTGTAACATCCTCTGTGATGAATGATGAACATTGTTATTATGTAATACAACGCATCTCTTGTAGTATAGTGCAATATAGTGTCTTTATTGTGAATCTGTACTGGGAAATATAATATATTGTGTACATCGTAGAAATGTTGCAAAATCTTCACAATGTAAATACTTATTTATGAAATACACGTCACTTGCTAAAATATTTCTTCAAATAGAACAGTAGGTGGCAGTATGATAAACAGAGTTTTCTGGGATATGTAACTAGCAAAATGCATATGAGAAGCCATCATTTTTCCCTCTCAGGAGCCCCTCAGATTTCAGGATATCCTGCAACTTATGTTAATTATCTTTCCAATATAAATCAGTGGACCGTGAGCTTACAGCTTTGCCAAGTAGCCTTTTTTAACCCCTCATCCCACTTCTAAAATATATGTACTTGTTCTAATGGGCTTTTTGATCCTCTTCCCTGAAGCTGAGAGATGGTTTTTCCGGTATTAGCTGTCTGTATCTTTGCATAAAGTTAAGCTCCCCAAAGACCGGTCCAGCCTCAGGTAATAAGCAAGGAAAGCAGTTTCATTCATTGACTATTCATCTGGTGCATTGTTACTATGGGCTATTAAACATAGAGGTTGATTAAGGATATTTGGGCATCTGTACAATGGAGACAGGCCAGATATATGTAATGCTCATGGCAAAGCAGTTGAGTCCTGGAAGGGCATTGATTTCTGGTCTTAATTATAGTAGAATGAGTTTAGTGCCTGAACTGTTTGTCTATTCTAGGCACTGCCGTAATGACTGATTTATCTTACAGCCTTACTTGTCTGCATCTTTCATTTTGGAGCATTTAGGCTTTTTTCACACAGCAGATTTGCTGTACAGTAACAATTTGTACCTTCTACATTATATATTTGCCTTTCTACATTCCCTGTTTGTTAAAGCGTTAACGTTAATCATTTAGCCTTTTTAAATTAGAGGGATGATTATTAAATGATAACATATACAGTATACTGACGTACATAAATGTGTGCAGTCTCTGTGTTTTTGATGCTACTAAAAACAAAGTAACAGAGCAACAGTCCTAATGTCTTTCCCATGTAACGTTAACCATAACATTAAGGGTTACTTCCCTTTATAAACTTCTAATATTCAATGGAGATGTGATATGACTTGATATTTTGATTAGTAGTCACCTGTGCAACATCCGCTCCCTATGGAACTCAGAACTCTGGATGTTTGACACTAATTGGCAAGTATAGTCCACAGGAGCCTTGGTTCATATGGTAAAGTTTCTGGCAACACCTGCTGTATGTGTTACCATAGGGAAAACAGGTCAAATTATGATAGGTTTAACAACATTGACACTTTGTAAACTCATCTGTTCTAAATTGTTAGTAGTGATTTAAGACTGAGGCTGTAAAATTCAGAATCAGAACTCAACTCTAAACCAAAACAACTGTGTAAATAGTCATGATATTTCAGACTAGTAATTCCAACATATTACACTGATCTGATAAAGTTGCATGCATTTGTTGAGCTTTCTCAATTACATGCGCAAAAGTTGAGTTTAACAGGTAGGAAGTTATTGCAGTGGAATTGCTATAACGTGTGTGAATAGACTCCGCACTTTTCCAGTTCATTATGCCAAGTGCTGCCAGGAATCCAAGTTCTGCCCTGTCAACAAAATCACTCCATTAATTTTTCTACACACTGGACCTTAGGCAAAATAAATGGTTTGTAGCTAATAGGCAGTTAAAATTACTCCACATTTGGCAGCACACAAGGGTAATTTACAAACACGGTTGCAAGTGTGGTTGAGCTAAAATGGATGCAAACGTTGCATGAGCCTATACCATTAATTTACTAATGGACAAATGTTAAATTTAGGTTTTTGTTTTTTTTCACCAAGAATGAGAATTTGCTACGACATCAGCAGTTTACTAAAAGACAATACTGTTTGATTTTGTGCCCCATAAATGACTGCTTTCTAAACTAAGGTCTGTTGGGCTTAATGAAGTCGCTTGCACATCAATAGAAAACTGGCTACAGGATCGGGTACAGAGGGTGGTTGTTAATGGGACATTCTCTACTTGGAGTAAGGTTCTTAGTGGGGTCCCCCAGGGCTTGGTATTGGGTCCACTTTTATTTAACTTGTTCATTAATGACTTAGGGGAAGGTATTGTAGTAATGTATCAGTGTTTGCAGATGACACAAAACTACCCAGCCCAATTAATTTCATCCAGTATGCGGCATCCTTGCAGCAGGATCTTGAGAACTGGCAATCTGGGCAAATGGCAATCTGGGCAAATGAGATTCAATTTTGATCAATGTAAAGTCCTGCACCTGGGATGTAAAAATAACCAAGCCACTTATACCCTTAATGGGACTGCACTAGGCAAATCAATAATGGAAAAGGACCTTGGAGTCCTTGTAGATGATAAACTTGGCTGTAGCAAGCAATGCCAGTCAGCAGCATCAAGGGCAAATAAGGTCTTGAGCTGTATTAAAAAGGGAATTGATTCATGGGAGGAGGGGGTCATTCTTCCACTGTATAGAGCACTTGTAAGGCCCCATCTAGAATATGCCGTTCAGTTTTGGTCTCCATCACTCAAACAGGACATTATTGTATTAGAGAGGGTACAGAGAAGGGCAACTAAGCTGGTAAAGGGTATGGAAAATCTTAGCTATGAGGAAAGACTGGCCAAATTGGGGATGTTCACACTGGAGAAGAGGCGCTTAAGGGGTGATATGATAACTATGTATAAATATATAAGGGGATCATATAATAATCTCTCTAATGCTTTATTTACCAGTAGGTCTTTACCAGTAGGTCTTATTCCAATTAGAAGAAAAGAGGTTCCACCTAAATATTCGGAAGGGGTTTTTTTCCAGTGAGAGCTGTGAAGATGTGGAATTCTCTCCCTGAATCAGTGGTACAGGCTGATACATTAGATAGCTTTAAGAAGGGGTTGGATAGCTTTTTAGCAAGTGAGGGAATACAGGGTTATGGGAGATAGCTCATAGTACAAGATTATCCAGGTACTGGTCTGATTTTTGGAGTCAGGAAGGATTATTTTCCCCCTCTGAGGCAAATTTTTTTTGCCTTCCTCTGGATCAACTAGCAGTTAGGCAGGTTAAAATAGAGTTAAAAGGTTGAACCTGATGGACTTGTGTCTTTTTTTCAACCTAAGTTACTATGTTACAATTATAACAAGTTTTGGGAAATTATCTTGTTATTTCATGAAAATTCTCTTTGCATTTTTTTGCCAGGCAAAATCTCTCCATTGAGAAATCTCATTATCTATGCCACCTCTTCCATGCTAATTTTGGCACATTGCTCTCTTGAAAAAATACTTATGAGTTTTAGAAAAAATGCAATTTGTTGTAAAAAAAATTACCTTGCAAAGTTAGGAGAAAATTCACACTTTAACTAGCAAATATATTTAATTAAAGGGGCTTGTGTCCAAACACACTCCTTGAACTTCTGTATAGTTGCATTAAGCATCATTGTGTCCTGTCCTGCATCTTCTACTGAATCATGTGCCTATGGTCCTTGAGAACCCCTAGAGCTACTGCCAAGTCAGGGTTCCCACTACAGGTTCCATCCAATAATGAACAATGGGTTCAACTCTTCATATAACTGAAATTACACTGGAGTTCGGAGAAAAAAAACTTTATTATGGGTAAAAAAACAAAGTTTTTGTGTCTGAAACCTGCACGATGCACTGCATTCGCAAATTACCTTTCATCTCTCAAACAAAAATTAACAAAGAAAACATATTTCATAATGGAATATATAAAGAATAGTGTAAATTGCACTTGTCTTACACAAGTAAGAATCATCAATGTCAGGATATACCTTTGATGTCATGACTGACTGTAGGTTATTATAAAATACCGGTCCCAAGTAAGCTCAAGGGGTTTTATTGCTAAATTTTCGAGACTTCTTCTGAAACACAGGCTGAACTGGCAACCATGTAAAATATTTATAACATTCATATTTAATGCTTAGATCTAAACTACACAAAACATGATTTTCACTAATTTATTAGCCATAAATATCAGTTCCATAAATAGCCCTTGAGAGTTAAATTCAAAATATCCAGCAACAAACTATGATTAAAAACTGCTGTTTGCAAAAGCACATTTTCACACGGTGTATTGAAACAAACAAAACATTTAGCCAATATGAAAGTTGTTTAACCCTTTGGCACGCTGAAAGCAAATGTGTATTTCTTTTTGAAAGCAGCTCACATGTCCTCTATCTGCAAAAATAGTCGTATTAAATCCAAAAGCCCATAGAGTAGGAAAGTCCATTATTTCAAAACAGGTTTTAACAAATTATGAAAAGACATGATTGCTGAATATACAGTGACAATAAATGTTATATGATATATATATACGTATATATACTTTTTCTTACTGTTCTCTAAAACTAACTTGAAATACAGGGATCCAACCTGTTTTAAGTCAAACATACTATTAAATATAGTAAAATCTCTTTTGAAGCAGGAGGTTTGAACAGGGCACCTGTTATGTTAGCTCTTCAAGATTCCTCCCCTTTTGCCCCCTAGATCTCCATAATAGGTATCACTAATGAATTTACAGATGCAAAAGGTTTCACGATTGTTCAGGTTTGTCTGTCTGGGTTTACACTCAATTCTGTTAGCAGAAAAAGACTCTTTGGCGTGATCATTGCTGGAGACAATATCCATCTTGTCAACATTGTACCATTTGTAGTCTATCCTGCACCAGAAAAGGCAGACTGCAATGACTTATGTACTCTATTCATGCACAGCCTTTTATTATAGGGAGAACAAGGACAGAGAACAATCCCCCCTCACTTTAAATAAGGAAAACAGTATGGCTGTGAAGGAGTGTCTCATTTTATGACAAAGATTTCACTGTATATGGCGTGAGTTGCCTTTACACTTCTGCTCACAGTTTCAAATGCGTGGTGCATAAATTCCCACTCGGCTTGACTGGAAAGGTAATATGCAATTGTCTAACAAGATCAAGTGTAGGTGCTGCTTGGAGATTAGAAACTGTTGTGGTGATCATTATCAGCCTAATGATATTGGTTAATTTACATCTCTGCTAGAGGCTTGATATATCTCAGTGTCTTCTATATTTTAAGACGGCCACGTCAGTTTTGACGCAAGCGCCAATTCACGTACATTTTGACGCTTGCGTCTATTTTCACGCCGGCATTAAAGTCAATGGGTGTCCAAATAGTGTTGGCGCACGACGGTTTTGACGTGAGCAACTTTTCCAACTCGGAAATTAGTTGCGAATTTGCACCTGGAAAATGTATTCGCCCAGCACTACTACTGGCACATTGGAGACACCTGAGGCTTTCCAAATCAGTTGAATTTTGTGCTTACAATAAAAACATTTTCCTATATTGTGAAAAATTGCATTTTTTTGGTATTTAGATATCTGAATCTTGTTCCAAAAGTGGAAATACATAAAAATGCAGATAGATTTTATGTTTGAAGCACACTTATATAAAGACACTTATCCAACACTACAGGTGACCATGCAATTTAACTTAAATGCACCGTGATCTGTACATGAATATGCCTGCTTTTTAAGAATACATCTAATACTTGCTGAACCCTGAAAGTTATGCCATTAGTTATACAGACCCACATAATTAAAGGCAGACATGGTGAAAGCTAAAGTGTTCCTAATCGGCGCCAGTGCCTTTGTAAATTACACCTTCCCCATTTACTCCAGACAGTAACATTGCACCAGCAAAATAATGACTTCAGCACAGAACACAAAATAATACCTAATTTTTGTATTACGATGTAGAATGAAATGTAATAACTCAGAATAGTCAAGTAAATTGGAGATTTAATAGTGAACAGGAACATTTTATAAGCCCAAAGTGTTAAGAGTGTTGAATTGCATTGGAGATTTTCAAATTTTCTGGCATTTAATTAGCTGGCTAGATACATGGAACTTTCGAAATAAATTGCAAGCCAATTTTTTCCCATATTCAATAGCACCTAATCAACTATTCTGGACACAGTAAAAACAATATGGTTTGGACACTGTCCTACAGGTATTATGCCAGTAGCTTCTGGGGAGGGTTTTCAGAACAATGTTCCAGTAAATGAGATAATGGGTTTCACAGAAAAGACTTGTACTGCATCAGAGTTTTGCCTTTACTACAATTTCGGATGAATATTCTTCACATTTAGATGTGGCTGACAACTGAGCCAGTAACAAAGATGCAATATTGTTCTCATAGCAAAAATACTCAGATGCAAATGAATATTTTATTGGTATATACACTATAGTGTCCTACTAAATCAAGTTATGATTTCCTTTTTCTCTGTAATAATAAAATAATACCTTGTACTGGATGGTAACTTGGCTGCTTCGATCCATATTGGTGGCTAAACAATGCTATTGAGTTTATTTAATGTGTAAATGACATTTAACAATGTTAAGGTATGGAGATCAAAATTGCAGAACACCACAGATCCCAAGCATTCTGGTTAATAGATCCTACACTGTACAGGTATTTCAGCTTTCCAGATGTCATGAGTAAGATTTTTAACACAGGAAAAAAGGGGTCAGGATATAATTTTGACAAAATTTGGCCTCATCAATGTAGCAGGAATGTGGACCCAATAATGCATGTTCACCCCCCCCCCGACAAATAGTAACATTCTTTTCCATTTAGTCAGCCATTTGAACTTATTTTCATATACTTATATCATACAAAGAAATGTATGAAATCCTTGGGCAGGCTGGGACCATGACAGTCTCTTGGAAGCAGCACTTGCCCCCAGTCCCAAGGGCTCCAACTTGTAGCACCAAATCTCCCCAAAACTGATGAAAAAACGCCAACGCTAATCACAAACGGCGGTTCATTTTCCGATGTCACACTAAGTTGCCTCACGAGGAAACTTTGGGTGACTTCTGAAAACGAGTCGCCGCATGTGATTAGCGCCGGCGTTGTTTCATTTTAGCCGGCGCAGAGTGAGGGAAGGCTTTTGGGGAGACTAAGAGGATCTTCCAAAGAGAATGTGTCTCCTCTGCATAAACCTCCTGCAGTCTTCATTGAACAGAGCTCCAAACATCTAGACAGCCCTGTTTTTAGTTTGTAAAATTTTGTTTTAATTTAATATATAGTAAAAAACACTGAGGGGGGTATTTATTGAAACTCGAATTTATCTCATTATTTAAACAATTCAACCCAACTCTCAACCACGATTTTGCTTAATTCACTATAAAATCTGAAAGGAAATTGTACGTGTGGGAAAATGTTTTGCCAAAATCATACGAATCGTGGGGCTTTTTCAAACTGTCACTCAAAAACCTTGACCTTTACAATTGTCCGAAACCCTCAACTTTTTCTGATTTTTGAACGAAAACCAGCGTCAAACAGCCCAAAAACCTCAAACATCATGAAGGCAAAAAAAATCCTTGGAGCATAATAAATCTCCATCAATTTTTATTTTTCCCCTTAAAAACTTGACCAGAAAAATTTGAGGCTTAATAAAAAGGCCCCTGAATATCATTACTGATGTAGTGCAAATTGAGAAGATTATCTCTAGAGCTATCTCTTATGGCTAAAACTGAGTTTCAATGCTTTGCGGTCCTCGATCGAAGGAAGAATCAAACCCGTGCGATTGATATCTGGTGGATTTTTAGCCTGCTATCGATCGAGGGACCTGTCGGAAGCCCCCACCCACAAATTATTGTAAAAGACCGATATTGGCAGCTTTAATCTGCCTGTGTATGGCCACCTTTATTTAGAGAATGAATTGATAAAGCAAGGTTCCTAGGGGGATCATGGAAGAATGTTGGGATAGGGTCAGTCTGATGGCCCTAGACTAGTTTATCTGTACATCCACTTTCACTTACAGTATATGCTTGGAAGTACAGACTGCTATGACAAGAGATTGCACTACAACTTCCATTTGATTTTTGTTCCAGCCTAGTAAGTTAGTCATTGCAACGTGCAAGGAAATGCTCAGAATTGTTTTGTTTACCATTTTCATATAGGTTTCCTGAGTTATAGGCTTGGCCCCAGTGTTATATAATACAAGGTATGCTAAGTGATCAGCTGGTTCCCCCTTCTCTTCCTCCTGCTATTTTCTGTCTGCGCTGTTCAAAGCATTTTTGCCAACCGTGAGCAATTGATATTGATGAATAACATACAATGTATCATTGAACTGTCTCTTGATTACCTTTAACTCCTCTCTTAGGCATTCAGCAAAACATTTTCATATGTAACGGTCTTATATTTTTAAAGCATTACTGAAGATCTCGAAAACAGTGTGCTCTTCGGTTTGATTAAGTGCACAGAAAAGCCAATCAAAAACTTTTCTATTTAATCGTTTCTGCAGTCTGAGAAATCTGTCAGTTGGACCTGAGTGTTTCTCATACTTCAAGGATGTGTAAAATATTTATTTGAGTAAATTCTCTAGAAACTATTTTATTGCTGTGTTAGTTTTTTCATTTCAGCAACTTTCCTTTAAAAAAAGATGGATTAAGAAGCTGCATCCACAAAACTATATTTTCGAAAGGAATTGATGGAAAAATTGCAGAGTGCCCTGAACAGATTTCATTTTGCCGGGAGACTTTCTCGCAGCAGATAATGGCTGGCAGCAGTGCACAGTTACAGTAAGTGGCTTTATGCTGCGCACATAAATGAAAGCATTGTTTCCTAAGCATTTTCCTGGTAACCATGTACCAATGTATAAAACAACCACCTTCTGTATTGAACTATTCCTTCCTCTATGGGCAGAGAAAATTATTGAAACATATAAAAAACATCAATTATAGGCAATGGGAAAAGGCAAGTATGTTTCTTTTTTCCAAATAATATTTTATGACTCTGGAATTATTTAAATCACAGGTTGCCTTAAGGGTTTCATGATTGAAGTCAATCCACTATTTGAAACTGCTATGCCAGGTCAGCAGAACCGTAAAGTCTGAACATTTTCTGATCTATGGGCAATTACCAGTCTGTGCCTGCAATATTAAATTTCCATATATGGGATCCCATATTTGGAAACCCAATATCCAGAAAGCTCAGAATTATGGGAAGGCCATCTCTCATAGAGTCCATCTTTTTAAGGAATGGTCATTCAAATTACAGAAAGATCACAAACATTCAGGATAATAGATCCCTTGCCTGTATTATACAGTTGTATTTACAAGCCAACATAATACTGTTATTTTATACTTCTGCTGAAGAACTTTCCCTTGCTGCTGTAAGTGTGTTTCTGTGCTTGCAGATGTTAATTACATAACTGCCGCCTAGTGGGGAGCTGCAGCCAATGCATTAAACAAACGCAATTTCACAAGTCGGAATTAAGTCACTCCCAGTGCTTTTTCAAGTTTGCTGCACCAGTTGACACAACCCACTGTGGGAAACTTGGATTTACTTCTAGCGACGATCGAATCTGTCCCGTTTTGATTCGCTGAAAAATTTGCGAACCTGCGAAAAAAATTGCAATTTTTCTTACGTGCGACAATTTTTAAGCATACAACAATTTTTCTCGCCCTAAGTGCATTAAAGTCAATGGGCGTTTCTTTCTTATGGGCGTTTTTTCTCTGCGACTTTTTTGTCACAGTGAATTTTTCCGCGGTGAATTTTGCGAAAACATTAGATAGCGAAATGTGGAATCCATGGCAGGCGAAAAAAATTCGCCCATCACTAATTACTGCTATGGTCAGGGTGGCAGCTCTGAAGAGTCAGTAGGAACTTGAGCCCCAGGCAGGACGGACACAATGATACTTCTCCCAACTCTATGGAAATGTTTGGATACAAGTAACAAGTGTGTAATCGCATCAAAAAGTATTTATTTTAGCACAACCGCACTTGCAGCCAAGTTCATAAATGACTCCTGAGGCCTCTATCTATTGTAACTTTCTCTCTAAAATTGTCTTCTTTATGATGTTTAGACATCGGGCCACATTTAATACGATGAGATAAATGTATCCCTTGATTCAGTTCCAAATTTCTCCATAGACTCCTTTTGAGTTTCCACCCAGGCCAGGGTCCAAATCCCAGGAATTGAAAATGGGATAATAGCCCCTAACATTTTGAATTAATTATGAAGTGTACTTTCTAGAACTGCATATTCTTCTGAAGTGTCAAATTACTGCTACAAATACTTACTGCCCACACGGTGTGTTGTGTTTGCAGGTCATGAAGGGTCAGCCATAAAAATGTTTTTGGGCAATTATAGGATAAGGAACAGAACAAAGTCCCCTCTATTTTTTTCCTACCTATCGACAGTAAATCTATGCAAATAGAAGAATAAAAATCTGATTTGAATTTTAGTTGTTCTTTAAGGGATAATAAAAAAATACATAACTGAAATACTAACCTTCTACCTTGAGTAAGTGCACCTTTCCTAATAAAAAAAACACACTGACCCATGGTACATGGTTGAATACTACATAGTACAGGTATAGGATCCCTTATCCGGAAAGCCGATATCCAGAAAGCTCCGAATTACGGAATGGCTGTCTCCCATAGACTCGTTATCCGGAATACCCCAGGCCCCGAGCATTCTGGATAACAGGTCCCATACCTGTATAGCAATTCTAAAGAATTCTAATGTACTGCATATATATATAGATATACCCACAAGAATATATGGTATCACGCTGCTCCCCAGAAAAGTACCCCAGGCTGGAGCATTTGTTATAGAAGACTTGCACCAGCCTGAGGCAGAAGGTTAATATTTTGGCTCACTGTGGAACAGTGTCGGACTGGGACACCAGGGGCCCACCAAAAACCCTTAGACCAGGGACCCACCCAAAAACCTTTAGAACAGGGGCCCACTCTAAATATTATTTTCTTCCTCTCCTCACTCAACCTCTATTCTCCTATTCTCTTTTCTTTAAACACTATAACATATTATTCCATCTATTTAGCATCTTTATTCTCATAGAAATAGGCAATAACTACGAAATAGGCAAAATGTTTAGAAGCAGGAGGGCCCACTGACATCTGGGCCCACCAGGAGTTTTCCTGATGTGCCAGTGGGCCAGTCTGACACTGCTGTGGAATTGGAGATAACAAATTAGCAAAAATGTAGAAGACAACACCAATAAAGAATACATATTTAAAAAGCCTTTATTAGCTTCTCATAGCTTTGATCTGAAAAGATTCAACATTTCAGGCCAATACTCAGCCCTTTATCAACAACATCATGGTAACAAATTAGCACCATATCAGCGAGTTAATCTTTTGTTGTCTTTTATATTATGTAAGCAGTGCAAGTAGTAGCTCTTTCAAATACTATGCCCTTATGTTTTCAGTTAGATAACTAAAACAATACTTATATAAAGGGTATATTTTTCCTTTAAGCAATGCCTTCAACCAGGAGAAGGATCTAAAAAGGATCTGCTGCTTATATTCAACAGTGTAGAGAACTAAGCCAAAAAAAAAGAAAATAACCGTATTGCTTTTGATCAAACCTAAAATACAGTGTAAAATATGTTTCAGTGGCTCAGTCCCAGAGATGTTTTCTGATTTATAAATCAAAAGGTTTTATTTACAGCATAATTGCCTCTGGTGCTTGTTTCTTATGAAGAGAAAATAAAGGAACACTGTAAGGGAAATAAAAAAAGATTTATGTGTGGCTGAAACCTTGCGTGGCACTGTGTAAAATAGAACGGTGATGTAAAAGTGGTTTATTTTCAGCTAAGTCTCCTGTTATCACCCTATCTAGAGCCTGACAAAAAGGCAGCCTGCTTATTTTTATAATGGAGAGAGTAGAGAACAGGGCACACCAGCATTAGAAAAATAGAAAATTCTTTATTTCATAAAGGGGCCTTTGTCAGGGGCACATGCAATAAAAAAACAACACAGGCCTTATATGAGGTTGAAATGCCCTTGTATGGGGTTGAAACATGTTGGGATTTTTAAATTGATTATTAGGAAATAAAATGTTTCCATTTTTCTAATGCTGATGTGCCCTGTTCTCTACTCTTTTTTCTTATTTGTGCATTATGGGGTCAAACAGGTAGCCCCTCTAAAGTGAGCACCCAGCTTTTGAGAACTAATATATAGTGTGCCAAACAAATACATTATTCATGTTTTATTATGGAACACTATTTTTTATAGCATAGTAGTGTAGGAATGTCGTAAGTGGCATCCCTATGAAATATGTGCCCCCTATATTTAGGGTTCCCTAGCAATTATGGGGTGAATGAGAGCCTACCTGCAGGGAAGAGGTATAGAGGGCAGTACAGATTCATATTCGGTTGGGTATCTTATTGAATTAGACTATTAGAACTGAGTAATGTATTTTTCATTTTTGTGTAAATTGATATGTTATAGCACAATGCTTTCACCTAATTTAAACACATTTTTAAGAATTGATTTTGTACAAGGAAAGCTGCCTGCTCTCACACATGAACAGGAGTCCAATACGCTCATTCCTATCAATAGCCTCCATTGGTGCAACTAATGAGAACCTAAACACAAACTTGAAGGTTTTATTTCCCTAAAAGTGTTCTCAGGTTATACATATATATAACTATATACATATAGTTCTACAGTTCTAAAATCCATAAAGGGTTTCAGATTTAAATGCCCAATATGGAATCTTACCAACATCCGAAGGTTTCATTTCCATTTCTGAGCAAATCCCATTAAACTGCAACAAATTGGGTTTGTTTCTTCTTATAAGTGTATTATTATTAGCACATTTGTGTGCGCCGGCATCCAAAAAATGAACACCGGCGTCAAAAACGAGACGCCGGCGCCGTTTCGCGAATTCTTCGCAGTTTTCACAGGAAATTCAAAAATTTTTCTGTGAAACTCCCCAAATTCGCCCATCACTAGTTAAGGATATTCTAATCCTGCAACTGATGGAACCATAATTACTCTGTTAAATCAGTGGACAATGTAAGGTCTTATCACACTTACATATTAAGGTCCTTTTGTAAGAAACGATAAATATAGCCAGCACCGCTCTGCACTTGTGGTTTTAGGCTAATTTCAAGACGGTGATTATATAACATGTGTCATTACATGTCAATCTCAATCTGCCCTATCCACACCCTATTCAGGAAGCACTAACAGGCAATTGCACCCACCTGTCTGTGCTCACATGCTGAGCATTTTAGACAAAAAGGAATGTGTGCATTTTTATGCAAAAATTCCCCCTGTGAGAGCACTGACAGTCAGTCCTTGCTGTCTGTCAGTCCTTACTGAACACAATCTAGATCAGAGATGATTGTTGAGAAAGCATCCCAACATTAGCTGAAATGTACCTTATCCCCTAATGTTCTGCATGAAACTCCTAGATTCTTTTTTAATATAATACTAAAATCTAGACACTCAGATTGTCCCTCCAGTAATGTTTGGGGGAGCTGCCATTGTTTGGTGATGTAAGTTATATAAAGCAAACACTACCTTCTTTTTAGTTGATGATAGTGGGGGGGAAAATGAAAATTAGCAGATATCCCATTTCATTCCTGTCTAAAATCAATTGTTTAGGTAAAGATTTGCTATATTACCCTAGCAACCATGCAAGAGACTGGAATATGAATAGGAGAGGCCTGAATAGAAAGATGAGAAATTAAAAGTAGCAATAACAATAAATGTGTAACTTTATAGAGCATTTGTTTTTGTCAGAGGGGTCAGTGACCCCCATTTGAAAGCAGGAAAGAGGAAGAAGGCAAATATTTCAAAAACTACAAAACAGAAAAAAATGAAGACCAATTGAAAAGTTGCTTAGAAATCACTATTCTATAACATACTAAAAGTTTACTCAAAGGTGAACCACCCCTTTAAGGTCTCCTCCGGAGCACAATATTGGGAGTGGAGCTTATAGATAGAGAACAGTGCACTCAATTCACTATAGTGCTACACTTTCGCTAAAACTATTTCCCTTTAATATTGCTCTGCACTTTCTTGTACCAGAATATGTGCCTACCTACCTTGACCAGGCACATAAATGGTCAGCTTTACCCACCCTGGGATACAGTGCCATGAAAGCACAATGCAAGTTTTCTTTTTGTCAGTATCGAAATTCCAAACCAAAACCCAGTATGAACAGTGTCTAACTGAAATGCAAGGTTTTAAGTGGGGCTATCTATACTAAATATATTGTGTCATGCTGACAACCTCAAAATCCAGCCTTATTTTTATTTCCTGATTAGTATGATTTCAGTTTCATCTCAGAAGGTGAGTTTGTTTTCAGTACATTTCGGAATTAATAAGCTCACACTATAATTATTAAATCAATCTCCCAGCAGTGGTAAATTAATGCATAACCCATACTATTCACGTAGTTCAAGTTTTTAATTTCAGTAAAAGGACTGGGTGTAGGTTTCTGGCAGGTGTTGCTGGGATATTAAGGATGTTATAATATAGTGGGTCAACCAAAAACTCATTAATTGAAGGTTAGTAAAACAGACATTTATGATTAAAAATAATGTATGGTATGTTATTTCTTTACAGTATTGCTCAAAATATACTTCATAATTCCTTCCATAGGATGATCAGAGAAGAGAAGGCCAAGCCACCCATCGGCCCACCCACCTACTGACACCCGAAAATGCCCCCACCCCAGCTGCTGTTGTTACCCCCGTTACTCGTTTCGCCACTTTTTGCTGCCTGAGCTGCTCAACTTCCACCTTCTCGGGTGTCAATCACTTTTTTGCTTCTACCTTAGAAACCAAGGCTCCCCCTCTTGTGCTGCTACTCACTGTTTCCATTCCTCACTGTCCCAGCATGTGAGCCCTTCTCTATTGTGCCCTAGGCAGGTGCTTACCCCAAGTTCTGGCCCTGAGGATGATTAACCATTAATAACATCCAGGCATCACATTTTTCCAATAGTAAAAGAGTTAGATTCTAATGAGGAAATGTAAACAAATATGTAAATGAAACCAAAGAACAAGGAGACTAAGGGCTGACTTACACAGGACCAATTCGTCGCCAGGCGATGACACACATGCAACATGTCGGAAGTGCAGAATATAAGGGGACTGATCGAGAAATCGCAGGTACACACTAGATACATTTGACTGTCGGAATGTGAACGTCCCCTTATTCACCCATCACTAGCTGCCTTGCCTAAAATGTTACGTTTCTGGGTAAAAACAAAAGTCCAATGTATATACCCACTTTAAAATATATGTGTGGTATGGTGTAGACACAAGTATCCTAAGGCAGTTTGCAATTAGTCTTTATTTTAAATCTTTTGTGGATTTTGACTTGTTTAACTTTTTGTACTGCAGCTCTGAGTTTGGAGTTGGAGCTTGGTGTTTTATTCTGGTTTCTAGAAATTAATTACTGTAGCAACTGCTGTTTGGTTGCCTTAAAGAATTCCAAAACCATTCATAATAGATAATATAATTATTAATAAATAATGAAGACCAACTGAAAAGTTTCTTAAAATAGGTTCATCTATAACATACACAAAGTTAATATAAATTTATGTATGATGAATATCACTCTTCATTTTTAATATTTAACAAGATGTTTTTGCCAATGGAGATATACAACAAAATAGATAGCAAAAGAGAAAGGATTGTAAGAAGGTTCACATAACATGATTAGAAGAGAATATAACCAAGATATAATAGATTACCATAGGGAAGAAGAGACATAAATTGTTAAAGGGGCTTGTTCACCTTCCAACACTTTTTTCAGTTCAGTTGGTTTCAGATATCACCAGAAATAAAGACTTTTTCCAATTACTTTCTATTTTCTATGTGTGGCTGTTTTTCTTATATTGAAGTGTAAAGTGTAATTTTTCACCTTCTAGAGCAACTCTGGAAGGAGGGTCGCCGACCCTGTAAACTGTTCTAAATTGATACATTTAGTTCATACATTTCTTATCTTTGTCCCTGCTGAGCAGAATCCCTGAGTTTCATTACAGGCAGCTGTTAGAATTGATACAATAGAGATGCTTCTGAAAATGTTTCAAAATGAACAGTTCAGAGTCTGAGCCTGAATTACCGAGCTGCCAGACTCAAACACCAGGCATTAAACTTTAAAAAACAAAAATGGAAAGTAATTGAATAAAGTCTTTATTTCAGCATTTTCTTAATTATAATGGGTGTGGAATTCCACCTGATAACCAGTAAACACAGTAATTCAAAGACATCACACACACACCCTATTTATTTGCTGTCTGAATGAGCACTAAGTGGGCTGCTCTTGCACACATTAACCCCCTATTGTAGAAAACCTGAGTATAGTTATTCAAGCTGCCCATCTCCCTACTCCATTTTTAGTGCCCATTACTAGGAGAGTCCAACACATTCGGCTCTCGCACACCGTAACGTAATGAATGGTAAAGATACCTGGTGCTCAAAAGGTAGAGGTTCGGCAAAAACTGCTCCATATAAAAAAGTCCAATGGTACAAAGGATTAATGAAAGCAAAATTGCCTTGCATGTGGAGTGCAACGTTTAGGGGTCATGCCCCTTTGTCAAGCATATGGAACAGGTGTGCAGTGAGTATATATAGTGAATAAATTACCCCCTCTTGTAAAATATAAGGATATTATAAGTTACTGAGGAGTTTCATGACCATATATGTTTTATACAGGTCATGGAACTCCGAGGTAACTTCTAATAGCCTCATATTTTGCAACTGGGGCTACTTTATTTATTATAATACACATTTCAGTGAGTCATGTGACAGAAATTACATCAGAACTCACCTTTTATAACTGATGACATCAGAACTCACCGTTTATAAAGATATCATTTACACGATATTCATGGCTTTTGTGCATTATATAACGATTAACCGACATGTAATTATAGCATAACCATCATTCAATTAAGTCAATTAAAGTCCATCCACCAATACATGGAAATCCTCAGTTAATCCAGTTAATCCAGTGTAGCGTGTCTTCTTTAAATAAAAAAAATATCCATTAAAAACCAGAGAGTTCATATAAATAGTTAGGGGCCCATTTACTTAGCTCGAGTGAAGGAATAGAATAAAAAAAACATCGAATTACGAATGATTTTTGTTGGCTACTTCGACCATCGAATTGGCTACTTCGACCTTCGACTACGACTTCGACTTCAAATCGAACGTTTCAAACTAAAAATCGTTCGACTATTCGACCATTCGATAGTCAAAGTACTGGCTCTTTAAAAAAACTTCGACCCCCTACTTCGCCACCTAAAACCTACCGAAGTGAAATGTTCGCCTATGGGGAAGGTCCCCATAAGGCTTTCTAATGTTTTTGTGGTCGAAGAAAAATCGTTTGATCGATGGATTAAAATCCTTCGGATCGAACGATTCGAAGGATTTAATCGCTCGATCTAACTATTTGCGGTAAATCCTTCAACTTCGATATTTGAAGTCGAAGGATTTACATTCGGCAGTCGAATATCGAGGGTTAATTAACCCTTGATATTCAACCTTATGTAAATCTGCCCCTTAGTGTATAAATAAGTGGAAAAAATGTTAAACGTTAATGGTATTATCAAAACTATTTGACCCATGAATATATAGTGCACACTATAAGATCAGACATTACTAGGAGAGACCAAAATGGCCTAAATTTATTTTATGCCCTTAGCTAATGCAGTCGAGTTGAGCAGAGGGCAACCCTCATACATTTTCTATAGCAGTGATCCCCTACTTTTGGTTGCATAAAAAACTGGCAAACAAAACCTCCTATATTCTTCCAGTCCACATAGGGGCTACCAAATGGCCAGTCACAACACTTTAGCCATCTAGGAACAATTTTGGCCAGTCACAGCACTTGGGCTATCTTGGAATATTTTTCTTTTCTTTTAAAATTCTTTTTATTGAATTTTCATGAAAATACAATGAATTAAATATATGAACAATCATATTATGGAATAAAAGAATAATTCATATGAGTAAAGTTCAAAAGATGTTTTCATGTAATCTGAACCATGAAATAACCAAAAACAAATCAAAACAAAAACAAAGACCCGTACTTTTTTTTTAAAAAAAGGTAATTAAGACATGGGAAGTCAGTACAAATAGTTTTAACACACTGGGCCTCATTTATAAACACTGGGAATATTTGCACATGGGCAGTAACCCATAGCAACTAATCAGTGATTAGCTTTTTTCAGCCAGCTGTCGGTCGAACACTGAAAGCAATCATCTGATTGGTTGCCATGGGTTACTGCCCAGGTGCAAATTTGCCCAGTGTTTATAAATAACCCCCACTATTACCAAATTCATTCATTAGCGATCATCTTGTCCCATCAGTTTAAGGATAAAATCATTTTTAGAAACATCTAAAGATGAAATATACAGGGACCATCTGTTTTTAACTTTATTTCTTTGAATAGAATCATCCATCCTAAATCTAACAGCTTCTTGCATACATAGTTTATGCAAATATGAAATTACATCTTTCAAAGAAGGGGGTTTATCTTTAATCCAAAACAGAAAAATAGACTTTCCCTAGACGTACTCCATGTCAGTACGTTACGGGATAGCCCCTCCTCCCTGCTCCAATTAGAAGGAACCTCCCCAAGCCTTTAAAAGGCCAACCACACCCACCTACCGGCGTCTTTTTTTTCCTTCTCTTATGCTCTTGGCTTTGTTCTCTGAACAAAGGCCTCAATCATTAGAAGCAAATTTTTGTTTTTCTCTTTTACGCCTAGGAAAGCATTAGGCCTGCCCGGAAGGCGTCCTAGGGACAGGGGTTTTGGTCCATGGGACCTTTTTTCCCCCCAGCACACTACCTCAGACCTGGAGTCTTCTGAACTTCAGCTTTTGAATCAGGTAAGGCACTGAGGTGCAATGTTTGCTACTCCTTGTCTGCCTGTATTTCAGTTGCCTTCCTGTATTGCTATCAAGAGCATTGGGTGGCAGGTGCTTGTCCCCCCATTCGTGTGCCCTCCCGACCTGCCCAGAGGGCCTCAGGCGGCACTGGTGTATGTGGCCCCTACACCCCATTTTTACGAATGGGCGAGGGAGGTGGCAGTTAACTTAGGCTAATTAGTTAGGGGCCTGAACCTTACTGCCCCCTGTTACCTTTGTTTTATTTTTGTTTTAATGGGGGCAGGTCATGGCCAACTGCCTCCCTCAACAGACTTTCCTAAGGTGGAGGTAGTTAAAATAATAATAAAAAATAAAAAATATAAAAAAAGTTTCGCTATAGGCTTCATATTATAGCAAACTTGGGCCTGTGCAGGAAGCACCAACACTAATTATCCAATTCGCCTCAGTATAACCTACGCAGTTGCTTTGGGTTCCCTGCCTATGCAGACACCAGCTGAGTATAATCAACCCCCCACTGAGTGCAGACACCAGCTGAGTATAATCAGGTCCAGCTAAAGCAAGTGGAGATGGCTCCGCCCACTCTCTAACTCAGCAAGCTAGGAAGCTGCAGCCTCAGGTAAGTCCTGCTGTTGTCAGTAAACTTGTGAGGCCTGTTTTCCCGTTAACAATAGAGTGTCCTGGAATTTGTGACATTAAAGGGTCTGCTTCCAGCCTTGCATAATGAGCAGCAGGTAAGGAGTGTGTCCATATGCTGTTCTGCAGTGTACTAAAGTCTAACTAACTGCTTGCATGCTATATATTCATATGCTTATCTGCACTGTGCCTGGTTATGATTGTTTCCTGCCTGAAAGCACAAGCCATTTACAAATAGGACACCAGTAGCCCTATTGAATATGGATCACTGGGCTGGGGGGGCTGCTAGGCTCTGATATATACTTGCTATAAACATCAGATAATCCATATGTATTGCGCTATTTTTGTTCTGCATTCTATGTTTTGGCTATTGCTCACATAGAACAGGTAGCCATAATAGAGGTCGAGCAAAGGTCTGGCTGAATGCTAGGGCCTGATATAAGCTTGCTCTATGCAGCAGCTAATCTAAACTATGGACCTCATGTTTCCGTGATTGTACCTGTGCTCCTATTTTGTTCTACAGCTTAAACTCTGGCTATTGCTCACAGGTAAAACGTGGCCCTACAGGATGTAGAGCACAGGTCTGGCTGGCTGCTAGGCCCTGAGACATGCTTGCTCGAAGCAGCAGCTAATCTAACTATGTATTTCATATTGCTGTGATTGTACCTGTGCTACTATTTTGTTATACAGCTTATGCTCTGGCTATTGTTTACAAAGAACACGTAGCCCTGTGAGATGTAGAGCACAGATCTGTCTTGCTGCTAGGTCCTGATACATGCTTGCTATAAGCAGCAGCTAACCTAACTATGTACTACAGGTTTTCTGCAGTTTACGATTTGGCTATTTCTCTCATGGAACAAGTAGCCCTAATGGATGTAGAGCACAGGCCTTTTGAGTTGCTAGGCCCTGAGATATGCTTGCCCTAAGCAGCAGCTAATATAAACTATGTATTTCATGTTACTGTGATTGAATCTGTGCTTATATTTTCTTCTGCAGTATATACCCTGGCTATGGCTCACCTGGAATAGGTAGCCCTAAGGTAGGTAAAGCACAGGCCTGGGAACGGCTAGGGCCAGATTTACGCTTGCCCTAAGCAGTAGCTAATATTTTATGTATTACATGTTGCGATGATCATATCGGTATGCTCCTATTCTCTGCAGTATGATATGCTCTAATTATTGCTCACCTTGAACCAGTAGCTCTAATAGATGTAGATCACTGGACTGGGTGGCTATGAAGGTCGGATATAGGTTTGCTCTGACTGCAGTTAACCTAAACTATGCATTACATGGGGTTGTAATTGTTTCTGGGGTACATTCAGGTTTAATCCAGATGACTACTGATAGGAATACCTACATATGAATGTCTTTTCATTCCATGGCATTGCTCCTGGGATAAGATATGGCTTAATAAATTAGACACTAGGCAATATTTTTTCCCGATGGCAGGTGAGCTTAACTTTGTCTTGATAAACACTACAGGAGTTCTGAAGCCTGTCTGTCATAAGGATTGCTGGGTTAACAATAACCACAGGTATGTACTACTTTTGGGACCATTGAATGTAAATTTTTCCAGATTCAGCAGCCTTGTATCACCGATCACTTCCTGAACGAATGGAGGACCAGATAATTGCTTTGCCCAGTCAATTGTGCAGTTTATTACTACCCACGCAGCTCGAGCTCTGGGGTCGGGTACTGTGCTCTACCAGGAGCTTAGGACTCTGACCGAGGTACATATTATTATCACATATTTTAATATATGCTTGCACCATGGCCCACATCCTGCAGGGGGATTCTACTGCCTTCAGAACAAATGCTCAATTAATGGATAAACTCCATAATACAACTGGTCTACCAAGCAACATATATGCTTGCATCTATAAGAGGGTCATAGGCAGGTGCATATATTTTAATACTAAGGCATGTATATGAGTGTGTATATATGTTTGCACAGATATCTATATATGATTTGTGTCCTTGGGATGGGTTCTTTTTTGGAACCAGAAACGTTGGCTCAATAAACCTATATTTTTATGCAACATATAGTATTTTTGAAGATTCCTGGAACAATCAGTACTTGAACTCTTAATCCATAAATTTCACTATAGCAGCCAGGACATCTGGCTAGTTTCTAGGGGTGCAACCTGTGGAAATTCCATATTCATAGGTTTAAGGAAGAACAAGGTATACAGTTCTCTATGCTTGGCTGAAGGATCCCCAGATGTATTTCTACCATTTTCTAGGGAGACTCCTTAGTGCCTCCTACAAATTAGAGAGGGGAGCCAATACCCAGTGTTATTCCTATACTATTTCTACTGATATTCTTAATGTCAGGATAGATGGGACATTTTATCTGCCAATACAGGGTGTCTATAGAGACAGGGTACACATACATATCAGGCCACTGGGAATTTGCATAAGGTATATATTTCAAACCAAGGGTTTTCAGGCTAAAGGAGTCCTCAAAGTGTCTTGTTAGTCCATAGAGATGACCTCTGTTCAAGTCTGGCCTAGGATAGGGATATTCTGCTTATACTACCTTATACTATTATCAAAACGGCTTTGTGACTTAAGGCTCTGTGTCCAGAAGGCACTTATTTTGGGCCCATTTATTTATTTTTTTCTTCAATTTCTCAATCCCCTAGTTAGTGGTTTTTTAGAATACAGGGCTGGCTGTTCTTCCACACCAGATAGGTAACTGATAGGACAGCAGATGGAGGCGTCCTAGGAGCGTTAATTATTTTCCCTCTCTATGTCTGTGCCCTCTTGGAACACCAGCAGTTTCGGATCTTCCTCCTTACAGTTACATACTGCAGTTGCTACTTGTCCTATTGTTTCGGCCGAAAATGTACTTGGCTCTTCTGAGCAGGATCATAGTCTTCCCTTAAGTGGGACGGTTGCAGTCATTACAGTAGAGTGTAATCTCTTACCATTTCCAGTCATTAATTTCATTGAGAATGAATTAAGGATATTTTATGTATCTGTCCTACAGGTTTGTCTAGCTTCAAATGGGAGGCTTGGAAGTATTTTTTTTTTTTTTTTTGTCTGTTTTGACCATGTCTGTCACATTATTCCCTATGCTAGGGGGATTACATTTACACCTGCTGAAAATTGTGTCTGAAACATTCGCACAGAGCTCAAGGTCCAGGTAACTTCCAGATACAACACTCCTATTATCCTGGTTTGTTCTTGGATTCACATTCCTGCGCCACTCCTGATACATATGACCCAGCATGACTCTAGTAGATCAGAGGCCCTTCTGACACTTACTGGAACATCCATAGCGTCCCTCCAGTTCCAAGGTCAGCCTCAACGATTAAATGTGTAGTATAGTTGATTCCACATATAAATGGGTCCCTTATGGGTAGAGAGAACACAGGTTTGTGGGTGACTATAAACATTTATCCAGGGCATATAATCTGCCTCCATAAATCTTGGAATTAGTCCTTTAGTTGCACTGTGGTTATTGGGATCTGTAACCTTAGGGGTATTCAGTTATACCTCTCAGAGTACTAGGTTGGGTCAACCAACAGGGGCTCTTTCTTAGGTACTGGAGTTGCTCAACTCTTTACAGTTAATTGAGTCTGCCTCATCACAGGACCTTACACAGGGTAAAGAATTCTAATCCCAATTATTTTCTCAGGTACCCTTGTCTCCGATCTTTAGGATCTGCTTTCGGTTAGAACAGTCCTGACTAACATGCATTCTGATATGAAGATATTTATGGTACTGGCCTTGGGTACCTCAGGGTACATTGGATATCCTACATTTATGGATATATCCTAAGTAGATCATTTCTATATTGTGTCTGTTTTGGATTCTTACTCCTACCAAGTGTTTCTTACAGGTACCTTGCAATTTGCACTGAAATTAGGCATACATGTGATGAATGCTTTTTGGTGAGTAGGAGAGTAAGTATTTCAGCTTGCTGAATTCGCCTTTTACAGGACTGTCTTCCTCTCTCTCTCTCTCTCTTCTGGAAGGTGAAGTGGTGGTTAGTGAGCTAACTTGTTCCTCACTCTCAGTGGGCTAACATCTCTCTCTCGCGCTCTCTCTCTCTTTCTCTATAGTATATGCTATACTATAGCTCTATTCTTAGCCTGGTGAACTTATTCTGGGGTTTTCACCTGGACTCTCTATATTAAGGTAAAGAGTTTGCATGATGGTGGACTATCTAGTCAGAGATACTCCTTTCCTTATTACAGTTTCTTCTTAAAGCATATTCCCTCCCATGGGATAACGTTAACTTGCTATGTCCCGTAACGTACTGACATGGAGTACGTCTAGGGAAAAAGGAAGATTATTTCATACTTACCGAGATCTTCCTTTCCTAGACGTACTCCATGTCAGTACACCCGCCCTTTCTTTTCCGGTAATTTAAGAGCTTGTTACAAAGACGCCGGTAGGTGGGTGTGGTTGGCCTTTTAAAGGCTTGGGGAGGTTCCTTCTAATTGGAGCAGGGAGGAGGGGCTATCCCGTAACGTACTGACATGGAGTACGTCTAGGAAAGGAAGATCTCGGTAAGTATGAAATAATCTTCCTTTTTCGAGTAGCAGCCATAACCAGCCAACAAAAAGACAGTATTTCATCTGTAATCTTCCCAGAAGAATCACTCTGTGATAACTGAAGCGAATCTTTAAGATCTAACAGTGCATATTGGGGTTTCAACAATATATCTAACTTGACCACTCCTTTAATGTAACGTGAAATTTTCTCCCATAGAGTTGTGATAAGTGGACATACCCACATATAATGAAAAAAATCAACATTTTGCTCTTTGCATTTCGGACAATAAGAAACCTTCTGAGAATCTTTATTTTCTTGAAATAATTGTCCATAACCCAGGTGAATGAATCTAAATTGCTGATCTCTCCAGCTCTCAGAAAGTACATTCTTTCTAAAATTTTGAAACGATCTCAAAAGATCTTTGGAAGAAATGTTTATCCCTAAAAACACAGACCATTTTTTACTGGAATTATCAAGTGGATCAAAATCATTAGAAATAGGGTTTAGAAGATGTGATGAGATCCATGAAATATTATTTAGTTTGAGATCTTCAGTTAATTGGACTACGAAATCATAAAACTGATGATGATTTAGTTGTGACTTTGTTTTGTTATCAATTAGTTGAAAACCTTGTCTAATTTGCAAATAACTTAACCTCTCTTTCTCAGAAAGACCATATTGTTCTTTAATTTTGTTCCAAGAAAGAGGATCTCCTGAAACCGGATCAATAATATGACTAATTTGAAAGATACCAAATCTTCTCCACCTATGAGAGACAATATTTCTTCCCTTTTTAGGAAAACCTCCCAAAAAAAAAGGAGATAAGCAAGGTGAAACATTAAAATTTAAATTATTCAGTTTACACAAAATTTTCCAAGAACTGAATGTATCTCTATATATTGTGTTTCTTTTAATATCAATATTTTGCTCTGACCAACCTCTATGTAGAGAAGAAATAATATGCTCTTTTGAGTCTAAAAATTGTTCCAAATCTAGATTTGTGAATTTCTCTCTACCAGACAACCATTCAACAATATATCTAGTGTTTGCAGCAACATTAAACTTTCTAAAATCTGGAACATTAAGTCCCCCTAAGCATTTAGGTTTCCTAAGTTTAGATAAAGAAATTTTTGCTTTTTTGTTATGCCAGATAAAATTACTTAGAATTTGATCCATCTTCTGCACATCTGAGTGCTTTAACAATAGTGGGAGATTTAATATAGGAAATGCAATCTTTGGAAAAATCAACATCTTAAATAATGCTATTCTTCCCATTAAATTTAATGGACTATCCATCCATTTTTTACAAAGAGTATTCATTATTTGAATGAATGGGTTATAATTTAATGAATATAGCTTAGAGAGATCAGAAGACACCAGCAACCCTAAATATTTCAATGTACCAGAAGGAGATTTAATGTGAAGGTCAGCAAGTAATTGTCTTGGAATGGCATTACCAATGTTCAAAATATTTGTTTTGCTAGAGTTTATAAAGTACCCCGAAAAAGTTTTATAATAATCAAAAAATTTAAAAATGTTCTTAAGTGATAGTGTAGGATTACTAACAATTAAGAGAAGATCATCAGCATATGCTAATGACCTTATATGTTTGCCGTCAATCATCAACCCTTGAAATAAATTAGAAGAGTCCATAAATCTAATTAAAGGCTCCATAGAAATATTAAACAAGAGTGGGGATAAAGGACAACCCTGGCGAGTTCCTCTATACAAACCAAATGTTTCAGAAAGTTCCCCAACTACAGCAATTCTCGCTTTAGGATTTGAATATATGGAATGAAGCAGTCCAATAAATTGACCTCTAAAGCCAAATCTGTCGCAGCATTCAGAAAGATATTTCCAGGAAACATTATCAAAGGCCTTTTCGGCATCAAGGCTCAAAATTGAACATGGAACCATAGATTTCTTGGCTTTATAAATAACATTTAATAAAGTACGTATATTTTTAACCCCAGTCCTATTTTTCACAAAACCATTTTGTTGAGAAGAGATAATAGTAGGCAGTAATAGAGATGTCGCGAACTGTTCGCCGGCGAACTTGTTCGCGCGAACATCGGGTGTTCGCGCTCGCCGGAAGTTCGCGAACGTCGCGCGACGTTCGCCATTTTGGGTTCGCCATTGTTGGCGCTTTTTTTTGCCCTCTCACCCCAGACCAGCAGGTACATGGCAGCCAATCAGGAAGCTCTCCCCTGGACCACTCCCCTTCCCTATAAAAACCGAAGCCCTGCAGCGTTTTTTCACTCTGCCTGTGTGTGCTGAAGAGATAGTGTAGGGAGAGAGCTGCTGCCTGTTAGTGATTTCAGGGACAGTTGAAAGTTTGCTGGCTAGTAATCGTTTTGATACTGCTCTGTTATTGGAGGGACAGAAGTCTGCAGGGGTTTGAGGGACATTTAAGCTTAGGTAGCTTTGCTGGCTAGTAATCTACCTTCTACTGCAGTGCTCTGTATGTAGCTGCAGTGGGCAGCTGTCCTGCTTCTGATCTCATCTGCTGACTGCTGCAATAACAGTAGTCCTTGTAAGGACTGCTTTTATTTATTTTTTTGTTGTTTTACTACTACTACTACTACTATAAGAGCCCAGTGCTATTAGTCTAGCAGTGTTGGGGAGTGGGACTGGTGTGCTAATCTGCTGCTCCTAGTAGTTCAGCAGCACCAACTTTAATTTTTTTTTTTAATATTCATTTTTTTTTTTATTTTACTTTTTTTTATTTTACTACCGCTGTAGTAGTGTATAAGTTGACCTTTTAGGCATTATTTGCCCTGTAGGCATTATTTGCACACTGTTTTCTTCAACCCGCCATCTAGCTGTGTGACCTTGTTCACATTCTGTCTAAATATCCATAATATTACCGTCTCCAGAAAAAACACCGGAGTGACTTTTTTCAAGCAGCCATAATATATTTTACGTAATCCGTATCCACCGCTGTAGTAGTGTATACGTTGACCTTGTAGGCATTGTTTGCCCAGTTTTTTTGGCCGCAGCCACTGAAGCACAGAGGCCAGAAAAAATATGCCATATAAATGCTGAAAATAGTCATTTTTTGCCATACGTTGACTCAACGTATATGGCAAAAAATGACTATTTTCAGCATTTATATGGCATATTTTTTCTGGCAACTGTGCTTCAGTGGCTGCAACCAAAAAAACTGGGCAAACAATGTCTACAAGGTCAACGTATGGCGAAAAATGACTATTTTCAGCATTTATATGGCATATTTTTTCTGGCAACTGTGCTTCAGTGGCTGCGTCCAAAAAAACTGGGCAAACAATGCCTACAAGGTCAACGTATGGCAGTTGTTTAAAGAGAACAGTAGATTACTAGCCAGCAAAGCTACCTAAGCTAAAATGTCCCTCAAATCCCTGCAGACTTCTGTCCCTCCAATACAGAGCAGTATCAAGCAGATTACTAGCCAGCAAACTTACTATCATCTGTCCCTGAAATCACTAACAGCTCTCCCCCTACACTATCTCTTCCAAGCACACACAGGCAGATTTTTCAGATACATTTTTGCCCTTGATCCCCCTCTGGCATGCCACTGTCCAGGTCGTTGCACCCTTTAAACAACTTTAAAATCATTTTTCTGGCCAGAAATGTCTTTTCTAGATGTTAAAGTTCGCCTTCCCATTGAAGTCTATGGGGTTCGCGAACCGTTCGCGAACCGCTCGCGTTTTTGCGCAAGTTCGCGAATATGTTCGCGAACTTTTTTTCCGACGTTCGCTACATCCCTAGGCAGTAATAAAGATAATCTATCAGCTATTATTTTCGTTAATATCTTAAAGTCAATATTTATTAAGGAAATAGGTCTGAAAGAAGCAGGTTGAGAAAGGTCTTTACCTTCTTTTGGAATTAACTTAATATGGGAGACCAAACTAGAATCTAAAATTTTCCCATGACAATAAATTTCGTTATACAAATCAGTTAAAAAGGGGGCAAATTCCATTTTCATATTTTTATAAAAGGGAGAAGTGAATCCATCAGGCCCTCCTGCTTTAAAGTCTTTAAGTGAATTAATGGTTAATAATACTTCTTGAGTAGTAATTGGTTGATTAAGCGAAGCTAACTGTTCTTCAGAGAGTTTTGGAAAATCGACCTTCGAAAGAAAAGTTAAGCTTTCAATGTCATTTGTTTGTGAAGGGGAATAAATAGATTCAAAATAACATTTAAAGATATTAACCACATCTTTCGGAAGATTAGTTAAATGACCTAAATGGTTTCTAATCAACATTGGTTTATGAGAACTCTTGCTATTTTTAAACATATTAGCTAAGAATCTGTTAGATTTATTATGCAAATTACTAAATTTAGCTTTGTAATAAGCCAATGAAGATTGATCTCTCAGGTTAGTCCAATATTTAAGTTTATCCAAAGATTCTTTATACTCCTCACTATGTTGTCTAGATGGATGCATAATAAAATTTAAATAAGCCTTTTTCTGAGCTTTAGAATGGAATATGAATTCTTTATTAATTTTTCTCATAAAATGAATTTTATAAGAAGTGATCTCACCCCGGATTACAGCTTTCCATGTATCCCATAATAATGGTAGATTAGCTTTCTCATCCTGATATTGCATATTTTCTCGAAGGAATAAATTCCATCTCTCTTTCAACTTTACATTAAACTCTTGCTTGTCTTTAAGAAAGATAGGATATGACCAGGGAATGTAAGATTTCGGTAAAGGGCCTAATTCAACCTCAATCAAGACCGGGGCGTGATCTGACAAATTAATATTCCCAATATGAGCTGATCTAGTTTTATTAAGTACATCAATTGAGGAAAACAAATAGTCAATTCGAGTCCCAGTCCCATGAGGATGAGAGAAAAAAGTAAAATCTCTTTCTGTTGGGTTTAAAATTCGCCAAAGATCTACTAACTTCGTCTGATTTTCAAAATTGGACAATAATTTGGACTTTCTAAAAGACTGTTTTTGGGTTGGACCACTTTTATCTAGAGGCCATAAATAAGATTCATTGAAATCTCCACCAATTATAAACCTATTCTGCGGATAAGATCCTATTTTTTGCGCAATCTGAGAATAAAATTCTTCCTTACTTGAATTAGGAGCATACAATGAACCCATATACCAAATCTTATTTTGCAACAGTACTTCAGCTATTACAAATCTACCGTCAGTGTCACTTTCTGAATTCAATAATTGTAAATTTAAGGATTTATGAAACAAAATTGCTACACCTCCTTTTTTTTTAACTGCAGGAGAGTATACTACTTGGCCAACCCATCCTTTTTTTTAATTTTGAGATTCTTCCTCTGAAAGATGAGTCTCCTGAAGCATGACCACATCAGATTTAAATTTTTTTAGCTCAGCTAGAATTCTCTTTCTTTTAATGAACGAATTGAGCCCATTGAGCCCATTTACATTCCATGTGACTATGTTAAGCATTGCAACATATCATGAGAAGTGAAATAAAGTTTCCAAAATACTTAAAATAAAATAGTAAAAGTGTCAGGTCTAAAAAAATAATTAAAAAATCAGTACAGGTCAATGTATCAAGAAAAGTGACAGGGTAAAGTCTGCATCACTTTTCACTTATAAAGAATAGTACCTTCAAATAATTAAATCAAGCCAGCTTAAGTCTCAGAAATCAATTGCTCCTGCGAAATAGGAGATCTGGATCTAGATCTCAAGTTAGTAGTTGAAGTCTTGTCTTGAAGTTTCTGAGACTGGCGTGAAAAAGCTTTCAATTCTTGTCTTCTTTCTTTAGCCGAAAGACTAAAGCTTGAATCCTTCGGCTTATCCTTAAAAGTAGGTAAATGTTGTTTCTCGAGTTGAAATATGAAGTTTGAAGCATCTTTAGGATTTTCAAAAGTGTGAGTTTCTGAAGCCAAAAAGATCTTTAGTACAGCTGGATATGTAAGTGCAAATTTAATGTTCATCTTAAATAAAGACTGACAGATTGTGCTGAACTCTTTCCGCTTTTGAGATAACAAAACTGAGTAGTCTTGAAAAATAAGTACTCGAAAACCATCAAACTCCAAAGTATGATTTTTTTTATAGGCTTGAAGCAATAGGGCTTTTTCAGAATAGTCCAAAAACTTCGCAATAACTGCTTTTGGTCTAAGAGGCACCTGTTCTCTCAATGGGCCAATACGATGAACTCTTTCCAATTTTATATTCGGTAAAGATTGGTCAATCCCTAGTTTTTTTGGGATTGTAAATTATGTCATTTATCTTGTAAGATTCCGGGAGTCCTATAAATCTTAAATTATTTCTTCTTGTTCTGTTTTCAAGGTAATCTATCTTTAATTGCATATCCCTTGTTTTCTTCTCAAGGTCATCCAATCTTGTCGAAGTAGAAATCGTATCATCATGAATATCAGAGACCAAATGTTGTAGTTCCTGTATCTGACGAGTTTGGGAGGTAAGACCCTCAGATAAATTGTTAATGGTCCCCTGTAAAAGTTCAAGTGCTTTGCCAATAGCAGATTGAATAGCATTTTCAATCGTCGGATTAAGTAGTTTTGCAACCTCAGCTGCTAGAGTAGAATGTTCAGTAGATTTCTGTTGTACATTTCTATAAGAGCCATTGTCATTTTCCGAATTTTTTGGAAATTTCAGTTTATTTCACTCATATGTTTTCCCATTACTTTTTGTAGAGAAAAGAGAGGCAGCAGGAGAAGTATCCATTTTTGATCTATTTTTTTTTATTTTTTTTATTTTTTTTTTATTTTTATTTTTTTTTTATTTATTTTTTTTATACTCTCCTATTCAATATTTTCTCATTGAAATATTCGGTAAGTTTCTTATAAAACAAAGTATAGAAACCTCAGAGCAAGATATTTATATGTGTGGCAGAGAAACCTCTCAGGCTAGGTAGAAGTATCAGCAAACTTATAGAGCAAAGGTCAAAAAGTCTCTCAGAATAAATTCACAACTAGCTTATAACTTAAGTTTTGTAGTGTCTACAGTGCAAACACTATAAGTTATGCTCAGACTTGCAGGGTTAATTGAACACAGATATCGTGAGGTAAATGCATCTTATAAATCTTTATCATCCATCTTGTGTCATCAACAACTGCGTCATAAAGTTGTCTGGTAAACAAATATTCTCTCCAAATGAATTCTCAAGCAACCTGCAGTCTGGGTTTTGTAACATTAGCAGTAGATGAACTATAAGTCACGCTTAGAATTGTGAGGTTTATATAGCACAGACATCGTGAGGTAAATGCATCTTATAAATCCTTGTCAGCCATCTTGTGCCACCAACACTCCGTCACAAAGTATTTAACAATGACTGAACCAAACTGAAATGCCTCTCCAAGTTCCGAGAAAAGTCCAAATCCACATGTGAATAAAATATTACTTGAGGTTAGACTCTTATACAGTATAAATCTCCAACTGTTTCCTTGTTAGAAAAATATTCGAGCGTTAATCCAATAGCCGTGTCTCCACAACAGATGTTATCAGTTTCACAAAATGTCACTTACTTTGCAGTATTACTTCTTTAGTTATATGGTATAACACAAGTTTCCAAGCTTTTCCTAACCAAGCAAAACACGAAGCTTGGCAAACAGATTTATCCTGAGGTAAATGCTCACTCAAAAGAACTGTCCGCCATTTTGTCTTCAATAGGACTATACAATTCTTATTAAAGCGAGTATAAACTTATATTTACGTAAATTTTTGTCAAAATCCAGTGCTCATTAATTTTACAGGTTTTCAGGCCTCCATCTCCGAAACTGTGCTTCAAGCGCCATCCGAATCACTGACTGGTCGCAAGTCGCAACTACGACTTTCTTCAGCCGCACCAGACCTCAGCAAAAATCTTTCGGAAGACTCACCATGGATGACAAGGACAGTCCAACCTTTTCCGGTAAGTATTTGAAGTCCAATGCCGACTTTTAATAGCTGTTAAAAGTGATAAAGCGCAGAGCTTCACTCCTGCCCTCCCGCTCTCTCAGGCGCCATCACCGGAAGTCCTTGGAACATTTTTAATGCTTGTTGCTCTTTTTACTTTTGAATGTGGCTCAGGGTTATAAAGGTTTGTGGATCCCTGTTCTGTAACATGGGCTGCTTGCTCTACTTTGGGCTAATTTGCCAATGTGTACCAGCTACATGACTATGGTGCCAGAAAAACTTTAACCTACCAGGGCCCAATTATCTATACTAGGTTCCTCAATGATAGCAATTCTAACCTCAAATTTATAACCCTGGTATACTTACTTATTTATACTTATATTTTTACTTTACTTATATAGTTAAGTAGGACACAGACCAGCAGATATATTATTATTAAAGGGGATGCTTACCACTAAAGTTAAAGCTTAAAATCTACAACTGGGCCCCCCTAAAGGGATTGTTCATCTATGAGTTACCTTTTAGTATGTTGTAGAGCGTGATATTCTGAGAGAATTTTCAATTGGTTTTCAATTTTTATTATTTGTGGTTTTTTAGTTATTTAGCTTTTTAGTCAGCAGCTCTCCAGTTTGCAATTTCAGCAGTCTGGTCACTAGGGTCTAAATTCCCCTAGCAACCATGCATTGATTTGAATAAGAGATTGAAATATAATAGAAGAGGATCTAAATGCATAAATGAGTCATGAAAAAAGTAGCAACAATAAATATGGAGCTTTACGGAGTATTTCGTTTTTAGATGGTTTCAATAACCACCATTTCAAAGCTGAAAATGTAAAAGAAGAAAATGCTTCAAAAACAATAAAAAATAAATAATGAAGACCAGTTGAAAAGTTGCTTAGAATTAGCCATTATATAACATATTTAGGGGCAGATTTATCAAGGGTCGAATTTCGAAGTGTAAAATCCTTCGAAATTCGACCATCGAATTAAAATTCAAATATCGAAGTTGTATCTTTCACCGAATTTGGCCATCAAACGATCGAACGATTTTACTTCGATGTGTGAAGACTTAGAAAATGATTGTAGAAGGTCCCCACAGGCTAACATTGCACTTCGTCAAGTTTAATTTGGCGAAGTATTGAAGTCGAAGTTTTTCTAAAGAGACAGTACTTCGATTATCGAATGGTCGAATATTCGAACTATTTTTACTTCGAATCGAAGTCAAAGTAAATTCGAAGTGGTGGTATCCTATTTGATGGTCGAAGTGTCCAAAAAATTACTTCGAATTTTGAATTTTTTTACTTCGAAAATTCCCTCGAATTCACTTCCACCCTTAGTAAATCTGCCCCTAAAAGTTAACTTGAAAGTTACATGTAATAAGGACATGTAAAATTGAGGTTTCACTGTATTATATTGATATAAGGGATAATATACCCCTTACTGTAAATGATAAGCATATTAGAAGTCACTGAGAGGTTCCGTGACCATATAAAGGCACAAGGCTGCAGGCTGAGTTATACAGGGAACTCTGAGTATCACTCATGTATTATAAGATATAATGTACCCCCTACTGTAATTGATAAAGATATTAGAAGTCACTGAGGGGTTGTTCTGTGACCATATAAAGGCACAAGGCTGCAGGCTGAATTATACAGGGAACTATTACTCATGTATTATAAGGGCATGTATTATAAGGGATTATGTACTCCCCAGATCTGTAAATGATAAGGATACTAGAAGTCACTTGGGGGATATAATAAAAAGGCAAATAATTAGAAAACTATACAAAACTGAGAAGTTGTTAAGAATTGGCCATTCTATAGCATAATAAACGTTAACTTAAAGGTTTTAGAGTTAAAAAAAAACACTTAACGTTTTTTGTCTACTCATCCTCACCCTAGTAATAGTGACACAATGGACATTTATCAAGTTTTTTAAAATTACTTTTTAAATTTTTGTTTTATGTATAAAAACATATTTTTAGCAAACATGACGTTTTGTGAACAATCTTAGGACAAGAGAAAGCCCAGGTTCTTTTTAGAATCAAAAGACAGGCCAGAGTTAGTACCTGTGCCACAATGATGCAGAAAGGGATTCACAATTGGAGGCTTCAGTTCAGACAAGTCAAGGGCAGCCTTCAAGTTGATGTGCCACCAGGGAGATGTGCCACAGATGGCACTGCCAAGCTCTGCTCGTTAACACAACTTGATTATACACTGACTGACCCCGCCTGGCCCCTACAGCCTTACACCAAGAGAGCCGTACCTATAGAAGTATGCATGCAGGGCTGCCTCCTGGAACCTGAAATCAAACAGCAGGTATATCATAACAATGTCCTCTCAATGTTGAAAGAGATGCCTGAATGATGCCAATTGTTATGATAACAGTAGGACCAGACATGGTGGAAATGGACTTTTCTTCAGCCAAAAAGGAAATCACTGCCTCTATAGTCCAAATTCTGTGTGAGACAGGGATCCTCTTTTCCTCCATGTATTGTTTTTGGCAGAAATCCTAGTGGTCAGAAATGTCTCTTCCTCTTTCCTTTGGGCATTGCTCAGTGTCTGGGATTCAGGAGCATTTACGGTTGAACAATGAATGATGCCAATAAGCACAACTTTTGTCTCCATGTAGTGTATGGATGACCTTGTAATTGACCCCTCTAATGTGTCATAGCCATTTGAAAGACGTGGTGTATTCTGGCATTACTTTTCCTGGGTGAAGAGCATGACGTTATTTATTAATTAAACACAAAGGTAATTTCAGCATCAAAATGAAGACATTCACATTCTAAACAGTGGTATAACTTGAGGTCTCTAAGCCCACACAAGAAAATGTACTCACCCCAATGTCACTGCCGTGACTCAAAATATCTCCTGATATTGAATTGATTTGAATTGGGGATTAATGATTCAGATGCAGACACCCATAGGTCTTGAGGAACATCTGCTTGATAAATATTCATTCATAAGCACTTTCCTGTCAGGAGAATAGCTATGACAGGAATTGCTGGAAATCATGAGCAACATGAAGTTGACCTACATTGCAAATACTCTTTAAGTGTAAGAAAACTCGTATTCATTTAGCAACCAGCTGCCTTTTCTGAAGTAACATAGTAACATAGTAACATAGTAAGTAAGGTTGAAAAAAGACACATGTCCATCGAGTTCAACCTTTTTTTTTTTTATCAAACTACCTATCTGCCAGTTGATCCAGAGGAAGGCAAAAAACCCATCTGAAGCCTCTCCAATTTGCCTTAGAGGGGGAAAAATTCCTTCCTGACTCCAAAATGGCAATGGGACTGGTCCCTTGATCAACTTGGACTATGAGCTATTTCCCATAACCCTGCCTAGCATCATCCTGAAGTTGACCTTGGCAAATTGCTTAATGAGGACAGTGTTCTGTACCACGCTTTAAAAAAAAAAGGATTTGAGAAGTGATTAGCAAAGGTTGGTTACCAAACTCTAAGGGGCCAATTCACCAAACTCGAGTGAAGGATTCAAAGTAAAAAAACTTCGAATACGAAGTGTTTTTTGGGCTACTTCGACCATCGAATGGGCTACTTCGACCTTCGACTACGACTTCGAATCGAAGGATTCAAACTAAAAATCGTTCGACTATTCGATAGTCGAAGTACTGTCTCTTTAAGAAAAAACTTCGACCCCCTAGTTCGCCATCTAAAACCTACCGAACTCAATGTTAGCCTATGGGGACCTTCCCCATAGGCTTTCCTAAATTTTTTTGGTCGAAGGACAATCCTTCGATCGTTGGATTAAAATCCTTGGAATCGTTCGATTCAAAGGATTTAATCGTTCGATCGAAGGATTTAATCATTCGAACTATTTGCGCTAAAATCCTTCGACTTCGATATTCGAAGTCGAAGGATTTTAATTCCCAGTCAAATATCGAGGGTTAATTAACCCTCGATGTTGGACCCATGATGTATTTGCCCCTAAGTATCTGTCACTCGTTAATGTAGCCTGGGGAAAATGCAACTGTTGCCTTTGTGTTCAACAAACAGGTCTCAAACAGACTTGGAATTAGGGGAAGGAAACAGGGGATATTGGGGTATAGGGGGGGTGATTCTGCTGAATCAAAAGTAGAGGTTGCTCTTGAATGCAGCATGCAGAACATAGCACAGATGAACCGGCAAGGTGGGGGTGAAGTTAACCTGCCTGTGATGGAAGGAGAGGCCTGGCTGAAAAACAAACAAACAACATGGCAGTTGGCAGCTTCTTTTGCTGAAGGGCTGTCACAACAAAACTCCATTTGGCTGCCCTTTTTCTTACAGGAGTTGCCTGTAAAAAAAACCCTGCTGCCCTTTTTGGGGCATGCCTTGCATCAGCTCGCAGTTGACCTTGGTAAATTGTTTAACTAAGACAGGGTTCTGTAGATAGCTGGGAAAAAAAGCATTTGAGAATCTTATTAGCGAAGCAGCTTTGGCGCTTTACTGAACCATAAATATCGGTTACTCATTAATGTAGCCTGCAGAAAAGGCAACTCCCGCCCTTTGGAGGAAGAAACTAAGCTATTTACTGCATGCACCATAGAACAGCCACGTGCTGGTTTTGCCGACTCCAAATTATCAGTCTTTCTTGAATGCCTGAAGAAAATGCAACCAACAAGCCTGCATAGAAGAGAGGGTTTTGTACAGGCATAAACAACCCTGAAAGGTCTGGGAAATCACCCACCCGGATTTACACTAAAGACTCCACAGGCAGACAACTGATAAAGATAAGGCCTATGTCACATATGGTAGTGGCTTTTCGTGGCCATCAGACAATTGCCACATTTGACATAGCCCTTAGGAACAATAGCTTAACTGCAACTTCACATCCACACAAACATGCATATATATCCTGAAATTTGCAGGTCCTTGTGCAATTGAAAGTTATCCAAAAACCTGTGCTCGTCCCATGAATACAGTGCTGCCAGTGTTTATCAGTGTTGCATTTATTCATGAGTGGGTGGGGAAGACATATGGGCACTGAAAGGCTTTCTTTTGTACTTCTTCCCTGGGTCTATGTACAGTAAATGACCAATATAAAATTAAATACATACCTGAACATGTGAACACCAACCTCATTATAAATCCTAATTTGCCTATTAAAATATAAATTACATTTTCCCAAACATTAACAGATTGATTACATAGGTTACATTTTTTCTCTTTATACTGCTAAATTCACATTATCATGCCAGTGTTTTGTGACACTAAATTATTCATTCATTGGTGTAAAATAATCCACATTCCTATTAGCAAGTGAGATAGATAATTTATCAAGATGACTGAAATCTAAGAGCTTTCCAACAGTTTAATGCACTTGTCTGGGTTGCAGAAAAAGGGAGCCCCGGGCAATGCAGAATGACTGGGCCCCATCTGAGGGGAGGAATACATAATAAGGGATGCTCAATCTGTAACCCTACAGCTATTGTTTTATTACCACTCCCAGGGTTTATGTAGCAGGTTCTAGAGCACTATGGGTGGCAAAACTGGCCCCTTACTGCTCATTCAGTAAGTAACGTGCAGCTACATAGCAGCTCTGTCCATACTGACTGACAGGCTCCTGTAACTTGGGTGTCTGAATAAGTAAACGTCAAGTTAGGAGGTAGGTGGGGGGCAGGATGGGGGTGCCTAATTGCCTCCCCCAGCCCACCCCTCATAAATACAGTGCTGCTGAATTTATGGGAGAAGAGCAAAGGACCACTTTGTGCTATAGTGGTTGTGCTAAAATGGACACAAATGTTACAATTATTTACACATTCCTTCGCCTTCTGACACTACTCCTTCACTTACAGACAGGGCTGCCATCAGGGGGGCACAGGGGGCTGTTCTGCCCCTTTTGAATTAACTTTGCCCCCTTGACAACACTGAACCACTGACCAAAGAATCCAAAGATCCGATGTCCCGAAGAGCCAAAGTTCTGAAGACCCAAAGTCCGAAAACCCGAAGCTGCGAATGGAGCCGAAGCCGCAAAACTACCCGAAGCCACGAAAAGACCAGAAAGTTGAAGTCCAGAAGCTATAAAAAGATCCGAAGCCACAAAAGGAGCCTAAGGTAAATTCCAACCAATGTGCTTTTTTTATTTAAAACCCTGGCCACCAATGTAATATTTTAATACAATATAGGCCCCTGGCCACCAATGTTTTTTTAAAAACTTTTATGTGGGACCCTGGTTGCCAGTGTTATTTAACTCATAAGGGTGTCCTGAACACCAATGGCTTTTTATAACTTGTGCGTGGGCGGGGTTTACCGTTTGGTTGGTGTATGGTTGGCGGGATCTTGGGAGGGGCTTGGGGGCCCAGAAAATTTTGTTGTACAGAGCCCCATGATTTCTGATGGTGGCCCTGCTTACTGACACTGTTCCTTATCAGTTCTTATATCCAAACAGCCTCCCTGCACTTCCCTATACTTAGTGCTAATTGTGTCCATACAATTTGCTCTAATGTTTGCAAATGTGCCTATTGGTGCTTAGAAATCTTGTAGTTACCACCACCTTGAACGTACAGGTAATTCCAGGGTTTCCATATTGAGTTGTGTCGATAGACGCAACCAGGTCCAGATTTGTGGGAAGGCCATGAAGTCCTGGCCTAGGTCCGCAAAAATGGGGGGGCAACATGCCGCCCGCTGGCCGAATCACCACTGGGGACTGTATGGGATGTTTTGGCATTAGTTTGAATCTCCCACCCACACAGACCCCAGTTGAAGAGATCACAATGGGGCAAAAAAAGCAGAGCCGGTAGGAGAAGCAGGTTGGTGCAAAGAATTTGGGGGTATGCAAAGGAGGGAGGTTGGGGGTATGCAATTGTACAGGTCGGTGCAAGTAGGAGGGTTGGGTGCGTGTGGTGGTCGGGGTAGGCATGCAGCATCTTCAAAATCTGCCCTGGGAACAATAGACTTGCTTCGAACACCCTGCACACAATAGGGTAATATAACAAATTCCACAGGTTGGACATTTCTCATGTGTATTCTAATAAATATCTACCAGCAGTAGCTGCACCATGTAATATGTCCTTCCTTCGCCCCTTTCATATGCATTTCTGTATCTGAATCTTTCCAAGAAAGTGCAATTGTAAAAATAAATGGAAAAATAAACTGCCACTAGACACAGGTATTGCCTCTTGTGACAGTCTTTTCCATAATGAAAATAATAATGCTATTTTAATTTTTTTAAACACAATTGAGCTGGTAATACCGGTGATGCTAAAATGATGCCCTTTCTCGTGCTGGTAACTGCAAATCCCAGAATCCTCTGCTAACAGAATATGTCTTCAGTTTAAGATCCCAAGAGCTGTATAATGTGATGGTATTGTGTTGCAGTCAGTAGATGAGCAAGCTTCTCCTAACCCTTTCTGTGTCGGGGATAGGGATGTAGCGAACTGTTCGCCGGCGAACTTGTTCGCGCGAACTTCGACCGTTCGCGTCCGCCGAATGTTCGCGAACGACGCGCGACGTTCGCATTTTGAGTTCGCGTTCGATTCGAATACAAATCGTTCGACCATTCGAATTCCTTCGACCGCTAAAAATCGAACGATTTCCATTCGTTCGAACGATTGTAAGCATTCGATCGAATGCTTCGATCGTTCGATTCGAATGAAAATCGTTCGATCGAATGATTAAAATCCTTCGATCGTTCGAATCGAACGATTTTAGCGGGTGTTCGAAGTTCGCGAACTGTTCGCGAACGTTCGCATTTTTTGCCGGTGTTCGCGAACGGCGTTCGCGAACACCAAATCGGCAGTTCGCTACATCCCTATCTGGCTTTGTGCGATGGGTTATCAGGAAAGCTGAGGAAAGTGATAAGGAAGCTTTGTTGCTTGGCATGACTCAGTGATGGCCTAAGTAAGGATAAATCTCCAGGCTGAATCAGTACATGGTTATTTTGTACCTTATAGGGCTTTATACGTAGACAGATACACTTGTGCAGATGCAAACCATGTTTTAGTGGGGCTCTTCTCACTATCATTGTTGCTACAGGAGAGTTCTTGAACCTTTTCCGTCAATGGGAAAAATTAAAGTAGATGAAATTGCTGTAGACATGTTATTGCATTTGGGGTATCGGTGACATCTAGTGGAACATAACAAGCAACCAAGGTTTTCTGAATATCCGGATTTATTCATGCAGCAATGCTGAAAGCAAAACATGTATTATTTAGTATCTCATGAACAGAGAATATTGCTCTGATGTGCACAGTTTGACTGTAATGTATTAAACACTTGTTTTGGTGAAGTCTATAATTGCTATTAAAAATAACAGTGTTTCCTGGACAGATATAATGACCATGATGTATCACAGGCCATAAAAATATGTTGAGGAATGCTTTTTTCAAAATACATTTGCATTGAAAGCTAATATTTAAACAATAAATTAAAGTAGAAGTTATTGTCAAAGTAATGTCTGAATGTAGTAGACAAGACGGGAACCTTTACTAAATTTTAGAATGTATTTTACTTGTTTTTGTGGTTCCTTCATTTTTAACTCTCTTTATCCAAGCACCAACTTTATGATCTGGTTACAAGGTTCCAGGCCTGAGAAGCAATAATGATGAATATGTAATAAGTAGGTTTTTATTTGTTTTTGGGTGCATGTGATAGTCATGTTTTCTTCCTCTCCTCTGGCCAGCAGTCCTATCATGGCAGGCCCTAGGTACTGGGCAAGGTTAGTAAAGTGTGGGTGATCAGATGATTCTGTAAACTCTGTCATGGTAGAGGGAATCCTCTGGAAGAAAGAAAGCAATCTTAGCCTCTTTGGAAATCACACACGTCTGGGGTCAGTGGCCTAAGGCAGAATGCTTCTGCAAGGAGAAGTTGAAGAACACTAAGGAAGTGTTTATCAGACGACACCATAAATAAGGAATAGTTTGTAGCAGGCCCATACCTGACATAGATAACGTAGGAGCTAGAGACAGGAGTAGTGTAGCTACCTGAGCAGTCCTTGGCTCCAACGCAGAGAGCAGTGGTGTTAGGACTCTGTAGGGTCCTTGCCAGAATAAAAACTTGAATGACCAGGCTTAGGGCTAATGTGTTTTCTTTGAACAAAATTCAGCAAGGTGCTGCAAGTGGGCTGAACATCAGGGCAGATTATGCGTTTCTTTTATAGTTTTCAGAAGAAAGTGGTCCAATATTAACTGAAACATCCTATTTGAAGCCTGTATTGTATTGTGAGATAACTGTATTTTATTTAATACTCATACGGACTTTTGGCTTGGTAACCACAACAAGCTGTTAAAACTGCAATAGATTTCTATAATAATAATTGCAACTTAGAACTAAAGCTTAACTAAAGACAGGGTCGGACTGCCATCCAGGCCCCCCCCCCACACCTCCCCTCCTCAATCACCTCCACTATTGTAGAGCCGCCGGGCGCACATGCACTAACGTCGCTACCCGGTGCGCTGCGCACCACTGCGCATGTGCGCCTGGTGCCCCACGTCAGAAACTTTTTATTTTAAAATTGATTGGGACTGTGCATTATGTTCTGAGCCAACTGAGCATGTGAGTGTCACAGACACTTTCCAAGATGGTGACCCCCTGTGACAAGTTTGAAGTCCTGAATCATTGCTGCTATTGACAATCAGAAACTTTAGGCTGGTGCAATAAGTTCAGTATATAAACGATAGCATTTTTAGCCATATTCATTTTTAGGGTTTAGTTTTCCTTTAAGATTGTGTGTGATGTCAGTTATATCACTATTTTATAAAATGCATTACATGCTTTTTCATGTATTCTGTCCATAATAAATATGTGGATTTAGTCATTCAAAACCCACGGACCTGACTTGTGAATGAATCGCTACCAGGTACTGTCAGACTGGGACAATGTAATCCCTTTTCTGAATTGCAAATTGCTGTAAAACAAACTTCTGGTCTGTGACTTCTATAATGTTGATCAAATTGGTGTTCAAACAAACAGCCCTGGCCACAGCCTGTCTATTCCTCTCATTATAATTCAGTCATATGCAGAAACTTGCTTTCCATATCAAAGATGCTATTTATTTAGATACACAGTCCAATGCAGAGGGAAAATCATCCTCAGCCCAAGCCAACAGACCAAATATGAGAAAATATTTCAGCTCAGTTGCAGCAGATCAGCAGTTACTGAACTGTGGGGCCCTTGTTGGGTGCTTAGTATACCGAACAGAAGCATATTCACTCTCAAACTTCTACTTGTGTCCCATAATCATGGTTGTTGGGAAAAGCACTTTTTATTGACTACATTATGTATTGGTAACAAGCCATGTTTCCTTCATCAAGATGCCTGCAATTAAATACATCTGTTATGCTAATAATTAGCATAGCAAATAATAGTTACAAAGCACATTGGATTGGGATACTATCCAAAATCTGACACCCAGCTGATAAAAAGTCTAATTTATCCATCTGGGAATTGAGCATTTAGGGTTCCAAAGTTATCCATTCTGCAGCTTAGTCACCTTGTGCTATATATACAGTATAATTTTCATGGCAGATGTTTCAAACCTGGAAAGGTGACTATTGCCCCATGTAGAAGCTGCCTTGGCATCTGTGTGATTGAAGGTGATGTGAGGTGAGGTGCATTGGCATATACAGTACAGTGATGGTGTTACAGTACAGTTAAGTTAATTAGTAGTTACACTAACTGGATATTTTACACCATGTTTGAGATATTGCATATGTGCTCAGGAGTGGCAGTACATATAGCAGTACATATAATAGTATAATGCTTAAAGGACATAGAAACACTGATTCAATGAATCCAGTCACTAATTTTTTTCCATCTTGGATGGTGCTCATTTTACAAAAAGCAGGGACAGAACTAGTGATAGGCAGAACAGGCATGCGGCTAGGGCACAACGGAGGGGGGCGCAAAGCATATACACCTTCTACGTTCCTACCCCTAGTTTGACTTTCTGCAAGACTGCAACAACTCCAGCTGTCTGATGCTGGAGTGGAACACAATGGTGATGGGGGTTGGCACTTAGTGACAAACCCCTCAATTGTCACCCATTCCCTTGCTCGTCACCTAATTTGAGAGGGGGGAGATCAACTGAGTGCCGACACTAGCCTTGGGTGCCCATTCAATTGGCCTGATATTTATGAGAATGCACTGGCCCAGGGGAACACAACATCTCACTGACATCTTACTTTATTTCCAGGTATCCGTGATTTGGTCTAGAGCTTGCTCATGCACAGGAAGATACAATTTTACTCTACTTGGCATGTGTGAGTGTATCCTCACAAGAGGTGCCTGGGAATAGGAAAAAAACACATAGCCAGGCATGCTGAACTACTTTTTACCCCCAGGGAAACTATTTAGCGATTAGATTGACTGGAGTTTGCCTATAATTTTGGCACCTACCCCCCAAGTAAACCAGCTTAACCAGGGGTTCCTTGTCCTGCAATTTTTATTAGGAGGCTGAAAGTCAGCAGTTCCTTGGATCAGTTGTCCCTTCTGCTAGGTGTCTCACAGCTCTGAGAAAGAAGAGGTTCCTGGATAAGCTACTTTTAGACATATTTACAGTACCTCCATTACAAAAAGATGGTGAGCAGGGTGAGTTGTAATAGCATCCAAGGGGGAAAGGTGTTTGGCAATGTTCTTCTCCGCAGTCTTGATGATTCTTTGCAGAGAGCTGTGTCTTGAGGAGTGTTGCCATGATGAACAGAGATACTGTATGTCCTCTCGGTTTGCTTTCAGCAGCTGACTTATAGAACCTGTGTATATATTTACTAATGAAGTGATCGTTTTACTGGCCCAACTGGTAAAAAACATTTTTATGCCAACGATTTTAACCAATGTAGTCATCAGCATGGATCATACAATGTTAGTTATCATCAAGTGCAAATTATTTTGTTTTACAGAAAAAAGCATATCAGTCAAAAATAAACCTTTGCTGTAATTATATGTGAAGTGGCAATACATATTACAGAGATTTCTGGATTAAGAGCTAATGGATGCCAGAACCACATGCTGTTTTTTGTGTATATATCTGAGTATGGCTAAGCATAATGAAATTTCAAGGAGAAGATATCCTTGCTTCTCAATGAGAATCCTTTGTGCTACTGTACATATAATTGCATTGTTGAAGGAAGAATTGCAGTAAAACATAAAGGAAAAGGCAACTTGTCATCCTTGAGTAGAAGCTTTGAATGGCGGTAATGATGTTTATCTTTCACTGGGTAAAAGCTGAAAAAGGAAAATTGGATGTTGACATTATTTTTCGAGCGTTAACTTTATGAGCTTACAAATCTTTGATTAATTAGTGCTAAAATTCCTTGGGGGATACCAGAAACTGCTCTTGTTATGCATGTTAGCATATCGGACAGTTTTAATTCACAAACAATTGTATGTCATAAACAAACTGAACACTGAATATCCCCCCTGATACAGAAATTCTACAAAGAAGAACCTAAGCCCCTGATTCCCCCCAAAAAAATGTATATTATCATAAATGTGAATCATGTTGTGGTCTGGATTGTCTTCCTTTTGCTGAATTGCAGCTTTGTGTAAATGTAGTGGCTTATTAAAATGTCTTTAAACCCAAACATTTTGCACACTGAAAAACAAGTAACTTTTCATTTTGTTACCCATTTTGCAATGACTTTAAATTTATTTGCAAATAAAATGAATATTGAAAGCAGTATTTGCTATTTCAGCACTGCTGGTTCTAACTGTTGAAACAGTGTAGAAAAAGCCAGCTGATCAACAGACCCGTAAAGCATGCAAGGTGGTTGCTACAGTACACGGTTTCAAGAGTCTGAACAAGTATTGCAGATAGGGACAGAGAGACATTGCTTCCAACTACAATTACACTCACAAATAAACTGAAAATGTGTAATTAATGTATATTGTAAAGTTGGTTACAATTTTATTTGCTTTCTTTTGGCAGTATGTGTGTTATATTCGCTTTAATATAAACACCCTGTCTAAGTTTATTTGCTGTGTTGTATTCATTAAAACTTAAAAAGTGTTCCTTGTCTCACTTGTGACCACAAGGTGCTACTGGCAGTTGGGGTCTCAGAATGTCAGCATGGTTCTACCTATGGATCCTACAGGTTAAAACTTAGGTATAAGGGGTCCTATTTGTTACCTCATTAGGGGTTAATACACTCATATTAGAAGCCATAATTTAATTAATTGTAGCATCCCCAGCAGCAGGTAGGATCACAGGAAAAGATGTTTTAGAGATATCAGTAGCATGACACCATGTCCAGATAATGGATTCCATCATTATCTTGAGTAGGGTTTATTTCAAAAACCAGATTTTAAAAAGGGGTTGTTCACTATTATAGGGTTCACAATATGGCAGGCTGTTAGTACAGGGTATAGGGTAAGTACCATTACAACACCAGCCTTCTGCCATACCATATGACTGAATGATATGCACATTGGGGGGCGCTGCTGTATGCAGACAGCTCTGTATTCAAGGGCACATGTCCCTCATTGCTCTTTGTATCCTGACCTGAACTATGCATATGCACTGTTTTAATGGTTAAATGTTAAAGGTATTAAACCAAACGATACTAGTGATGTAAAAGAAATAAAAGATTTTGTTGCAACGTCTGAAAAATTCCAAGATTTTATGCTTTTCTTTAAAATATTAAAAACAATCATTTAAAAGTCCTAAAGTAATATTAGGGAATAAAAGATTGAAAATAATATCATGTGATACATTTTCTTCCCCACTTGCAATTAAATGATGAGATGCTTCATAAACAGCAGAGGGAGCAATTACTACATTTTACCAGAATGTCGTACTCATCAACAGTAATTAATATCGTATCATAAAAGCAGAATGTATCAGTGCATCTGACTTTATATTAAAGGCTACAAACCACTGAATTCTTCACATGAGTTTTATTAGTATTGAGAAATCTTTATTACACTTTCTCATGTACCAACTCAAGGTTAGCTACAATAAAAAAATTGCTTAGCTCTTTCGAGCACTGTATCCCCTATTGAAATGTAGGAAATGACATTGTAACGGCTAAATCACTTGCAGATTGTAAGGAAATTGTTGGGCAATATCAAAGTGATTGAGGTAGCTGAGCAAATAATGATTATTGTTATTCTTTATCTCAAAGAAAATCTGTAGAAGCAGCCCAAGTAGTAATTGAAATGTGTTGGTGTAATATTGCATCCATGCTTAAAGGCTGCACACAGTTCTGTAGTGCTGTAGAGAAATGATAAATTGGGAAACTAAATGTTACAAGCATAAATTATAAAGCCAGTTCAACCTTAAAAGACAAGGAAAGGTGACATAAAAGCTTTAACAAATTAAACTGTGGCTCTAGATTTTTTTCCTCTTAATTAAATTTTTGTATCCTTCACACATGGGTAACATCACCAGCCTAACTTTTCTAGTTTCAAACAACCCCCCCCAACCCTGGGCGAGAGCATGAGCAGAAGAGGAAGCCCAAGGCCTTCTATATGATATGTTTTCTCTTCATTTTTTTCTCCTTCAGCTTTCACGTGTGTGCCGCATGCGATGCCCGCGTAAAATTGATCCTGTATTTTAATCAAATCATCCTGAATCATTCCAACATTGACTGAACTGCAAGGAAAGGGATAATCACTGTACATATTTATTTTATACATCTTTATTACACATGGGCACCTAAATTACCTGGATGCAGCTGCACAGATCTAAAGCTAGGCAACATATGCGGCAACTGGCTGTTTGTATTTTAGGCTCAGCGTCCGTTCTATTTCTGAAGCATCTACAGCATCAACATTCCTTAGTTCTTGGTAACTTTATACTAAGTATTGAAATGAAAGGTGAACATCCCTAACTTGCTTGATACTCTTTGTTTGGAACTATGGCCAGGTCAGGAATAGAGATGTCGCGAACTGTTCGCCGGCGAACTTGTTCGCGCGAACATCGGGTGTTCGCGCTCGCCGGAAGTTCGCGAACGTCGCGCGACGTTCGCCATTTTGGGTTCGCCATTGTTGGCGCTTTTTTTTGCCCTCTCACCCCAGACCAGCAGGTACATGGCAGCCAATCAGGAAGCTCTCCCCTGGACCACTCCCCTTCCCTATAAAAACCGAAGCCCTGCAGCGTTTTTTCACTCTGCCTGTGTGTGCTGAAGAGATAGTGTAGGGAGAGAGCTGCTGCCTGTTAGTGATTTCAGGGACAGTTGAAAGTTTGCTGGCTAGTAATCGTTTTGATACTGCTCTGTTATTGGAGGGACAGAAGTCTGCAGGGGTTTGAGGGACATTTTAGCTTAGGTAGCTTTGCTGGCTAGTAATCTACCTTCTACTGCAGTGCTCTGTATGTAGCTGCAGTGGGCAGCTGTCCTGCTTCTGATCTCATCTGCTGACTGCTGCAATAACAGTAGTCCTTGTAAGGACTGCTTTTATTTATTTTTTTGTTGTTTTACTACTACTACTACTACTACTATAAGAGCCCAGTGCTATTAGTCTAGCAGTGTTGGGGAGTGGGACTGGTGTGCTAATCTGCTGCTCCTAGTAGTTCAGCAGCACCAACTTTAATTTTTTTTTTAATATTCATTTTTTTTTTATTTTACTTTTTTTTATTTTACTACCGCTGTAGTAGTGTATAAGTTGACCTTTTAGGCATTATTTGCCCTGTAGGCATTATTTGCACAGTGTTTTCTTCAACCCGCCATCTAGCTGTGTGACCTTGTTCACATTCTGTCTAAATATCCATAATATTACCGTCTCCAGAAAAAACACCGGAGTGACTTTTTTCAAGCAGCCATAATATATTTTACGTAATCCGTATCCACCGCTGTAGTAGTGTATACGTTGACCTTGTAGGCATTATTTGCACAGTGTTTTCTTCAACCCGCCATCTAGCTGTGTGACCTTGTTCACATTCTGTCTAAATATCCATAATATTACCGTCTCCAGAAAAAACACCGGAGTGACTTTTTTCAAGCAGCCATAATATATTTTACGTAATCCGTATCCACCGCTGTAGTAGTGTATACGTTGACCTTGTAGGCATTATTTGCACACTGTTTTCTTCAACCCGCCATCTAGCTGTGTGACCTTGTTCACATTCTGTCTAAATATCCATAATATTACCGTCTCCAGAAAAAACACCGGAGTGACTTTTTTCAAGCAGCCATAATATATTTTACGTAATCCGTATCCACCGCTGTAGTAGTGTATACGTTGACCTTGTAGGCATTATTTGCACACTGTTTTCTTCAACCCGCCATCTAGCTGTGTGACCTTGTTCACATTCTGTCTAAATATCCATAATATTACCGTCTCCAGAAAAAACACCGGAGTGACTTTTTTCAAGCAGCCATAATATATTTTACGTAATCCGTATCCACCGCTGTAGTAGTGTATACGTTGACCTTGTAGGCATTATTTGCACAGTGTTTTCTTCAACCCGCCATCTAGCTGTGTGACCTTGTTCACATTCTGTCTAAATATCCATAATATTACCGTCTCCAGAAAAAACACCGGAGTGACTTTTTTCAAGCAGCCATAATATATTTTACGTAATCCGTATCCACCGCTGTAGTAGTGTATACGTTGACCTTGTAGGCATTATTTGCACAGTGTTTTCTTCAACCCGCCATCTAGCTGTGTGACCTTGTTCACATTCTGTCTAAATATCCATAATATTACCGTCTCCAGAAAAAACACCGGAGTGACTTTTTTCAAGCAGCCATAATATATTTTACGTAATCCGTATCCACCGCTGTAGTAGTGTATACGTTGACCTTGTAGGCATTATTTGCACACTGTTTTCTTCAACCCGCCATCTAGCTGTGTGACCTTGTTCACATTCTGTCTAAATATCCATAATATTACCGTCTCCAGAAAAAACACCGGAGTGACTTTTTTCAAGCAGCCATAATATATTTTACGTAATCCGTATCCACCGCTGTAGTAGTGTATACGTTGACCTTGTAGGCATTATTTGCACAGTGTTTTCTTCAACCCGCCATCTAGCTGTGTGACCTTGTTCACATTCTGTCTAAATATCCATAATATTACCGTCTCCAGAAAAAACACCGGAGTGACTTTTTTCAAGCAGCCATAATATATTTTACGTAATCCGTATCCACCGCTGTAGTAGTGTATACGTTGACCTTGTAGGCATTATTTGCACACTGTTTTCTTCAACCCGCCATCTAGCTGTGTGACCTTGTTCACATTCTGTCTAAATATCCATAATATTACCGTCTCCAGAAAAAACACCGGAGTGACTTTTTTCAAGCAGCCATAATATATTTTACGTAATCCGTATCCACCGCTGTAGTAGTGTATACGTTGACCTTGTAGGCATTATTTGCACACTGTTTTCTTCAACCCGCCATCTAGCTGTGTGACCTTGTTCACATTCTGTCTAAATATCCATAATATTACCGTCTCCAGAAAAAACACCGGAGTGACTTTTTTCAAGCAGCCATAATATATTTTACGTAATCCGTATCCACCGCTGTAGTAGTGTATACGTTGACCTTGTAGGCATTATTTGCACACTGTTTTCTTCAACCCGCCATCTAGCTGTGTGTATTATCGTTTCCAGAAAAACCAACTGAGTTTTTGTTGTTGTTGTTGTTTTTTAAAAAATAATGCCAGGCAAAGGCAGGCCGCCACGCAGAGGCCGTGCTAGGGGCCGTGCTGCTATGCAATCCTGTGGCCCTAGCAAATTGCCCAGTTTTAAAAAGCCAATGACCCTGAACTCCCAAAATGCTGAAGAGGTAGTTGACTGGCTTACACAGCACACCCCATCCTCTACCGTTTCTAACTTTACCACAACATCCTCCTCATCCTCCACTGCTATGGCCACCCCACGTAACACTTCCTCCACCACCGGTGCCCCTTCTTCACTGGGGTCAGAGGAGTTATTTTCCCATGAGTTTCTTGAACTGAGTAATGCGCAACCATTATTGCCAGAAGAAGATGAAGGAGATGAGGACCTTACACCAGATTTAATTCTGGCAGAGAACACGACAGAGATGGACATAATGAGTGATGAGGAGGAGGTCCCCGCTGCTGCTTCCTTCTGTGATGTGTCAGAAGAAATTGATGCATCTGAGGAGAATGATGATGAGGAGATTGATGTTTTGTGGGTGCCTAGTAGAAGAGAGCAAGAGGAGGGTAGTTCAGATGGAGAGACGGAGAGTCAGAGAGGCAGTAGGAGAATAAGACTTAGAAGAAGCAGGGAGGACAGCCCGCAGGGATCAGTAGGGCAACAACATGTATCGGCACCTGTGTTCAGCCGGCCAACGCACCCGCCATTGCCGCCAATGCCGCCAACTTCTACTGTTACCGCCAGATCGCACACTTCCAAAAAGTCAGCAGTGTGGGATTTTTTTAATGTGTGTGCCTCTGACAAAAGCATTGTAATTTGCAATGAGTGCAGTCAGAAACTGAGCCTTGGTAAGCCCAACAGCCACATAGGTACAACTTCTATGCGAAGGCACATGAGCGGCAAGCACAAAGCACTTTGGGAGCAACACCTCAAAGGCAACAGGCAAACTAAAAGCCACACTCCTTCTGGTCCAGCATCTTACTGCTCTACCTCTGCTCTCCTTGACCCTTCTGAACCACCCTCCACTCCGCCTTCCACCTTGACCACCTGTTCCCATTCCCAGTCATCTGCCACCAGCCAAGTTTCTGTGAAGGCCATGTTTGAGCGTAAGAAGCCAATGTCTGACTGTCACCCCCTTGCCCGGCGTCTGACAGCTGGCTTGTCTGCACTCTTAGCCCGCCAGCTTTTACCATACCAGCTGGTGGACTCTGAGGCCTTCCGCAAATTTGTAGCAATTGGGACACCGCAGTGGAAGGTACCCAGCCGCAATTTTTTTGCTAAAAAGGGAATACCACACCTGTACCAACATGTGCAGAGCCAAGTTACCGCATCTCTGTCACTTAGTGTTGGGCCAAAGGTCCATATGACTACTGACGCATGGTCCTCCAAGCATGGTCAGGGCAGGTATGTCACCTACACTGCCCACTGGGTGAACTTGGTAATGGCTGGGAAGCAGGGAATGGGTAGCTCAACAACAACAGTGGAGTTGGTGTCACCGCCACGGATTGCACGCGGTTCTGCCACCACCTCTACTCCTCCATCGCTCTCTACCTCGTCTTCTTCTTCTTCTTACTCTGCTGCTGGGTCCTCCTTCTCCTCCTCCACACCTGTGCACCCCCAGCTCCCCCTAGGCTATTCGACGTGCCAGGTACGCTGTTGTCACGCTGTCTTGGGGATGACGTGCCTGGAAAGCAAAAACCATACCGGATCTGTACTCCTGTCATCTCTGCAGTCACAGGCCGATCGGTGGCTGACCCCACACCAACTGCAGATCGGAAAAGTGGTGTGTGACAATGGAAGCAATCTGTTGGCAGCGTTGAGACTAGGCAATTTAACACATGTGCCCTGCATGGCACATGTGTTAAATTTAATAGTCCAACGTTTTGTCTCCAAGTACCCAGGATTCCAGGACGTTCTCACCCAGTCCAGAAAGGTGTCGGCCCATTTCAGACGTTCCTACACAGCCATGGCACGCCTTGCTGACATTCAGCAGCGCTACAACATGCCAGTCAGGCGTTTGATTTCTGACAGCCAGACTCGCTGGAATTCAACGCTCCTTATGTTGGAACGTCTGCTGCAACAACAAAGGGCCGTCAACGAGTACCTTTTTGAACTGGGTGGTAGGACTGGATCTGCACAGCTGGGGATTTTTTTCCCCCGTTACTGGGTGCTTATGCGCGATGCCTGCAGGCTCATGCGACCTTTTGAAGAGGTGACAAATATGGTCAGTCGCACCGAAGGCACCATCAGCGACCTAATACCCTTCGCTTTATTCCTGGAGCGTGCCGTGCGACGAGTGACAGATGAGGCTGTAGACCAGCGTGACGAGGAGCTGGAAGCGCACGATTTCTGGTCGGAATCACCAGAACGAACCCAGGCACCTGCTGCAACGCAGGGAGAGGTGCCAGAAGTGGAGTCAGAGGAGGAAGGTGGCTTTGTGGAGGAGGAGGACCAACAGGAGCAGGCTTCCCAGGGGGCTAGTGGTGACCTTTTGGGGACCCCTGGTCTTGTACGTGGCTGGGGGGAGGAGACCGTGGATGATGCAGTCCTTGATAATGAGGAAGCGGAGATGGATAGCTCTGCATCCAACCTTGTGAGAATGGGGTCTTTCATGCTGTCATGCCTGTTGAAGGACCCCCGTATCAAGAGGCTTAAGGAGAAGGACCTGTACTGGGTCGCAACGCTACTAGACCCTCGGTACAAGCATAAAGTGTCAGAAATGTTACCAACATACCACAAGTCCGAAAAGATGCGGCATTTACAAACCAGCCTGCAAAACATGTTGTACAATGCTTTTAAGGGTGATGTCACTTCAGGAACTCATCAACATTCCAGGGGCAGAGGTGCCAGTAATCCTGCCACGAGCACACCTGCAAGGACAAAGCCCTTTGGCCAGTCTGTAACGTCAGACATGCAAATGTTTTTCTGTCCAAGGCAGCGCCACAACCCTTCTGGATCCACCCTCAAAGAACGCCTCGACCGGCAGGTAGCGGACTACCTGGCATTAACTGCAGATATCGACACTCTGAGGAGCGATGAACCCCTGGACTACTGGGTGCGCAGGCTTGATCTGTGGCCAGAGCTGTCACAATTTGCCATGAACCTCTTGTCTTGCCCAGCCTCAAGTGTGCTCTCAGAAAGGACCTTCAGTGCAGCAGGAGGGATTGTAACTGAGAAGAGAACTCGCCTAGGTCACAAAAGTGTCGATTACCTGACCTTTATTAAAATGAATGAGGGGTGGATCTCGGAGGGTTACTGCACGCCGGAAGACTTGTTCTGACTTCTATGCAGCTGTCCTTCTCTTCAAGCCTCATGACTCCACACACAGCTGTCCTTTAGCGTCCTCCTCCTCCCTCCGCCACCGTTACAAACTAGGGTGCAAACCCTACTGGTTTAATTTTTTCTGGCCTCTGTGCTTCAGTGGCTGCAACCAAAAAAACTGGGCAAACAATGTCTACAAGGTCAACGTATGGCAAAAAATGACTATTTTCAGCATTTATATGGCATATTTTTTCTGGCAACTGTGCTTCAGTGGCTGCGTCCAAAAAAATGCATATTTTCTGCATTTATATGGCATAATTTTTCTGGCCTCTGTGCTTCAGTGGCTGCAACCAAAAAAATGCATATTTTCAGCATTTATATGGCATAATTTTTCTGGCCTCTGTGCTTCAGTGGCTGCAACCAAAAAAATTTATATTTTCAGCATTTATATGGCATAATTTTTCTGGCCTCTGTGCTTCAGTGGCTGCAACCAAAAAAATGCATATTTTCAGCATTTATATGGCATAATTTTTCTGGCAACTGTGCTTCAGTGGCTGCGACCAAAAAAATGACTATTTTCAGCATTTATATGGCATATTTTTTCTGGCCTCTGTGCTTCAGTGGCTGCGGCCAAAAAAACTGGGCAAACAATGCCTACAAGGTCAACGACGTTGACCTTGTAGGCATTGTTTGCCCAGTTTTTTTGGCCGCAGCCACTGAAGCACAGAGGCCAGAAAAAATATGCCATATAAATGCTGAAAATAGTCATTTTTTGCCATATACGTTGAGTCAACGTATGGCAAAAAATGACTATTTTCAGCATTTATATGGCATATTTTTTCTGGCCTCTGTGCTTCAGTGGCTGCGGCCAAAAAAACTGGGCAAACAATGCCTACAAGGTCAACGACGTTGACCTTGTAGGCATTGTTTGCCCAGTTTTTTTGGCCGCAGCCACTGAAGCACAGAGGCCAGAAAAAATATGCCATATAAATGCTGAAAATAGTCATTTTTTGCCATACGTTGACTCAACGTATATGGCAAAAAATGACTATTTTCAGCATTTATATGGCATATTTTTTCTGGCAACTGTGCTTCAGTGGCTGCGACCAAAAAAACTGGGCAAACAATGCCTACAAGGTCAACGTATGGCAAAAAATGACTATTTTCAGCATTTATATGGCATATTTTTTCTGGCAACTGTGCTTCAGTGGCTGCAACCAAAAAAACTGGGCAAACAATGTCTACAAGGTCAACGTATGGCGAAAAATGACTATTTTCAGCATTTATATGGCATATTTTTTCTGGCAACTGTGCTTCAGTGGCTGCGTCCAAAAAAACTGGGCAAACAATGCCTACAAGGTCAACGTATGGCAGTTGTTTAAAGAGAACAGTAGATTACTAGCCAGCAAAGCTACCTAAGCTAAAATGTCCCTCAAATCCCTGCAGACTTCTGTCCCTCCAATACAGAGCAGTATCAAGCAGATTACTAGCCAGCAAACTTACTATCATCTGTCCCTGAAATCACTAACAGCTCTCCCCCTACACTATCTCTTCCAAGCACACACAGGCAGATTTTTCAGATACATTTTTGCCCTTGATCCCCCTCTGGCATGCCACTGTCCAGGTCGTTGCACCCTTTAAACAACTTTAAAATCATTTTTCTGGCCAGAAATTTTTTTTTTAGATGTTAAAGTTCGCCTTCCCATTGAAGTCTATGGGGTTCGCGAACCGTTCGCGAACCGCTCGCGTTTTTGCGCAAGTTCGCGAATATGTTCGCGAACTTTTTTTCCGACGTTCGCTACATCCCTAGTCAGGAACAACACAGTATTTGCTTTAAAAGTCTACTTGAACTCTCTGACTCCTCCTTAATGATACATGAATTCACTTTAATTAGCAGCAATGTAAACTAACAAGCACCAGTGTGTGTGCACTTAAAAGGACAAATGTTAGATATCTGTTTAAAGAATGTTTTTCATCGAGCAGCATATTTCCCCTGCCGAAGGAATGGGTTTCACAGCAGCTTAAGAGGTGAGGCAACACCATGTGAAATTCAGCAGAAGGATTTGCCATGAAACTTCATTTCTCTTTATTCCTATAGGCAGTGCCTCCTGCTAGAACACGTTAGTGATGAGTGCTGCTTTGTCTTCCTTCAAAACCAAAGCTGGACACCCCATTAAGGTATTGTTGATCCGAATACATAGTAAGCAGTTCTTGTAAAGTTTAAGACTTTAATGAATTGTGGTTCAGCTGAGAATGTTGGATTCAAAATATGGCATTGGCGAAGTCAAGAAATAAAGCTGAAGAATCTATTTTTTTTGTCTTTAAAGATTTTTCTGGAAGTATATGAAGAATATTTAGATCACTATGTGTATCTGAAAGTTTTATATGGAAGTAGTTTTGTTAGTTCTCTCTTTCTCTCTGCACTTTATACACTGTGATGTCTCATAACATTTGATATATTGACCATGAATTATAAAAGACACAATTGTAGTTCAGTAGTTACAGTAATGGTCAATGCTGTCTTGTAGCATTAATGTCCCGGGATGAGCACAGAGTTTCTATATTCTTCCATTGTTTCTGTAAACTTCATCTCACAACATAGTGCTAAGTGTGCTGGCTGGGGATGAACTGACCCCAGTGTGTATTTGAGTGGAAGGTATTGTTGGAGGTCAAACATAATATTGTATTTGCAAGGTCTAAAATCATAGATATGTGTTCTGATTGCTGGATTGCTTGGAATGTCCAAGAGTGGATGTTCTGGATTTACACACATTGTGGTCTCTTATGTGAGACTAAATTAGATTCAGCATGATATAAAATTAATTTGGCCATCAAATCATTTTGCAGAGCAGTAGAGGTGCCACATTTTCACACTGTTGTATGAATACAGTAGCTGCACATTTCAGGCCACCCAAATTGTATTGAGAAGCCTCTTTAACATACAGCCCCCTTGCACTGAATAAGGCCCAAACCAAATTCTTCAGCAGTTGTTAAAAAAGGTCTGAAGTAAGATTTTTGAATCTGAAATGGACATTCTGGACCACACAGTTTATTGTACATATCAAGACTAAAAAAGGAGTGATTGACTTACATGGAAACAAAATTAATGACTGTGCAGAATATTGTTCACATTTCAGTTGTTATAAACAGAAGACATCACTATTCTTACAAATATCCTAAATAGTGATGGGCGAATTTATTCGCCAGACGCGCATTCGAGGCAAATAAATTCGTGAAATGGCAGTGAAAATTCGCCGGAAAAAAAATAACCAAATGGCAGCGTCAAAAACAGACGCTGGCGTCAAAAACAAGATGAAAATTTTTCGCTGTTTGGTAATTTCATGGGAAATTCGCAAAATTTTCGGCGAAGCGATACAGTGCAAATTCGCCCATCACTAATCGTAAACCTGTCATCTAAAATCTAAATACAGGACACAGTGCTTTCTGTTGATTGGCAACTGTCTGTGCCATTAGCCATAAATATGTATTCATTTAATTCTTCTGATTGGCAGCCTTAGTCAAGGTCTTGCTGACTACCTGCCCATGCTTCTGCATTTCCCCTGCTCTACTGGGCAGTGTGGAAAAGACTCACTGCCGGTTCAGCTGTTAGACTTTGGCTGTGTGCCTACAGAAACCAATTGATATTACTACATTCATGAAATTTTTATTACAGTGTATTTATTCATATTTAAATCAATGTCTCTCATTTTGTATGGGGAATCAATATTGGACCTCAGTCGAAATGTTGTAACATGGATTTAGAACAGGACTGAGCAACTAGCATTCAAAGCACTCAATGCATCCTTGCAACAGTTTTATTTACTATGGGTCGAATATCGAGGATTAATTAACCCTCGATATTCGACCATCGAAGTTAAATCCTTCGACTTCGAATATCCAGGGCCCAGAGTTCTCATTTGAACTAGTCAGACATTTGTTCTTAATTCCATATTAGATAATACTTCAGTCTCACTTTTGTAAATATTTTAATATGTTCATGTTATGTTCCAAATTAAAGTCAATCTTCAAGTAATCTCAGAACCAGAAGGTAAAAAATGGCTTCTGACTTTAAATTCGGAGAACAAATTTGTTTGAGTGCTTGAACCTTCCCCCAGAGGAGATGTTTGTACTTCATGAAAAAGTTATTTGGCTGTTAGACACTTAAAATACAAAGCTCCTCCATTTTAAGATCTTAAGTACCAATAGAAGAAGCAAAAACAAAAAGTTATAGATATCCCATTTTATTATTTAATATAAAAGCCAGCGGTGTCATGCTAGAAATTTATCTAGTGTGTGGGAAGAGTAATCGTTGAATATAAAAGCTAAGTAATTTGTTAGATAGAGTGAATTGAATGTTTTCTTATGTAGTAAAGGTTTGCCATGTGAGACTTTAAGTATCGATAAATTTACGTTTAAGAGCTTGCATAGCTTTATCTCAATGCATTATATTGTGTACATATTACTATTGTAGCCCTATTCTGCAACTGTAGGTAAGCACTGATTTTCTTCCTGGTGGCGCTATAGGAGTCCTGCGTCTCTGCTACAGGGGAGAACAGGTACAACATAATTTGGTGTGCCTCCACCCAGGGTCAGGACAGACTGGGTTGTGATACCCGTCCCTCAAACACATAGAAGAAAGGTTGATGGGTTTATTTTCAGGACACTGTCTCTTTAATAACTATGATACAACCAGCCAGGAGCAACTTTACATAATATTTCAGATGATTTTATCTCTGAACTGCTGGGGAGGGGGGAGTTTCCCACATGAGTGGCAGTTTCTTTAGAGTCCCAAGAATAGTATATATAGCTCCCCTACGCTATATTGGCCCCAGGAGTGATTGTCACCAGCTATGACCAGGAAACACACATTTCTGTTCCTTGTTTCTTTCAGCTTCATCCAGACAACTCCACAATGACTTGGACAAAACCAACCACAACATGCCTTGCAAACACTAAAAATAAATTAGGACCTGTAGGTAGCAGTGGGGAGATTACACTTCAGTTCCTTGCCACTTGTTACTGAAGAGGCTGGAATCGAAGGAAATGAGGAATGCACACCAAATGTGTTCATTCAAAAAGAAAAAGAAAACTACCATAATAATTTAAATTAAAAAGGGTGGTGGTAAAACTACAAGGTGCTGGGAAACTAGGGATCCACCAAATCCACGATTCGGTTTGGGATTCGCCCAGGATTTGGCCTTTTTTAGCAGGATTCAGATTCAGCCGAATCCTACTGCCCAGCCAAACCGAATTAGAATCGTAATTTGCATATGCAAATTAAGGGTGGGGGAAAATCGTGTGAGTTTTTTCACAAAACAAGGAAGTAAAAAATGTTTGCTCTTCCCACCCATAATTTGCATATGCAAATTAGGATTCGATTTGGTGTTAAGTTGAATCTTTCGCAAAGGATTCGGGGTTTAGCCAAATCCAAAATAGTGGATTCGATGCATCCTGATGGGAAACCCAGCAAAAAAATAGTTATAGAGGCCCAACACGCACTGCAAACCCTCACTGCCCTCTACTGCCCAAGTAGGAGACTTGGAAGCCGACCTTGTGGTCCAGGCCCCCCTTCCCCCAGGTCCCCCCGTGGGGTCTGCTTCCTCTATAGTTACGCCACTGCAAAACAATAACTTAAAGCAAAGAAAATGTTTATTTGAGTGCCTAATTGTAATATATACAGTAGGTACCCATTGATTTAGACTGAAAACGTAGTCATCTTCATTGAGTCAGGATCACAGCACTGAATTTCAACGTAATTTTGTGTATTGTTGGTTTTGTTTTCTTTTAATCTACAGTATTTTACATTTAGTAAAATGTTTTTTTAATGTAGATAATAAAAGGCTGTGGTAGAATATTAAATGCTATTTATGGCATCTATTAGGTAGAAATTCATATTCAAAGCACAGGTATGCCATTTATCCGTTATTTAAACAACAATTCTTTCTTTTTCAACTAATTTCCTTTTTCTCTGTAATAACGAAACAGAAGCTTGTATTGATGGTAACTAAGCTGTATGAATACATTCCATATTGGGTTTATTTCATGTGTAGGCTGGAATGGTGCTCCAAAATACTAAATACCCAATATCTCTTAGCTCTTATCCAGAAAACCCCAGGTCACAAGCATTCCATTTCATTATCTGTAATCCCCTTTACCCAGCAACATCCAAAAATATCAGAATGCCATTTCCAATTTGCAATTGATTTTTTATTGATTTGCGTTAGAAATAAGACAGTGCCTTGTTAATTTTCTCGCATAAATCTATGATGATGGAAAAATCGCTGTGGAACGATATCTCATCTATGCTCACTGTAACTACCTTTTTACAAGTCTATAAAAACGCTCTTGACTAGTGATGGGAGAATTTCTCAGAATTCTCGAAAAATTGTGAATTCGGAAAGTTCGCGAAAAAATCTTGGAATTCTAACGTTTTCACTAAAAAATCCTGACATTTGAACGTTTTCACGAAAAAATTGTGAAATTTGAACAGTTTCACAAAAAATGTGAAATTCAAACGTTTTCTCAAAAAAATTGTGAAATTCAAACATTTTCACAAAAAATTGTGAGAATCGGAAATTGACGCGGGCGGTGAAAAAACTTTTATAAGTGACACTATTTGAGTAATGTTTAGTTTGATTGACCATAGGAGCTTGTCAAAATAATTATTTACCCATAAAATGACAAACACATGCACAGTTCTATCCGCACACACTGTATATTTATATATATATATATATATATATATATATATATATATATATATATAATTCTCCAATGAGCATCCGCACTCCAAGGCAATATAAATAAAGAGAGGGGTGCACGGTAATTTTGCATACACCAATAGTTTCCAAACCAGCACTCCCTTTAATGAAAAAATTTTATTTTAATTATTACATAGTATCTGCTTCCTGCTACATAGCAGATACTATGTAATAATAAATAAAGGGAGTGCTGGTTTGGAAACTATTGGTATATATATATATATATATATATATATATATATATATATATATATATATATATATATATATATATATATATATATATATATATATATATATATATATAAATTGTTCTTTTTCAAAGGTTGCAGCAGAGTTAAGTAAAAGTCACTTAAGCATTGAGGGAAAAGTACATTAAACAGCGTGTACCCATCACTAGTGTCATGCCATTACATGACTCATTCTGTCATCTATGGATCCCATAGCTCAACATTAAGGCTTTTTCATTAAAATTATGATCCTTGCCACAAAATGTTATATCTATCTTTAGACAAGACATGAACAAGAGCTGATATTTTCATTGTAGTCTAAGCTGATTCTAATACTTTCTGTATCATTTCTGCTTCATTTAATTTTTTCCCCTTTTGTTTATATGACAACTGAATAATTTTTTATGAATACCTGGAACCCATGTACTGTAAACAAAGGTGAGTGTTCCTGCAATCTGAGCTCTAGAGCATGAATTCACTAGCGATGACACCAGTCACAACCAAGAGAAGATGTTGTATGCACTTAGCATTATGTAGGTTGCCATTTCAGATTAAAAGACCTTACAATATGCAGTGTTTCTAAGCAAGGAGGATGCATAATTCAGCACTCAGTAGGAATTACCCACCATTCTGTATAGACAATACAAGATATTTTCAAAATGTTGCACCCTGGCAATTTCAACCAACTTTCAAATTTACTCTTGATGTGGACAAATTTGAGACATTTGTGGGAATTCATCTAATGCCTCTTTTCATTGCCTGTGTGAGGTCAATGGGCAATCCAGGGGTTTTTCAACTATGGCTCTTGCACACCCTTAGTAAACTAGAGTAACGACACCTGGTGCACGAAGGTAGAGGATCGGCCGCCTCCCAAACAGTCCAGCAGAAAGAATCCCAAGGCACACAGGATAATTGCAAGCAAGCTGCCTTGCGTGTTTATTGCGAAGTGCAACGTTTCGGGGTCAAGCCCCTTTCTCAAGCACGCCCCGAAACGTTGCACTCTGCAATAAACATGCAAGGCAGCTTGCTTGCAATTATCCTGTGTGCCTTGGGATTCTTTCTGCTGCCAACCCAGGGGTTTTCACATCATTGGTCAAACTGCACTTACAGTATTCAGTAACATAGTTTTTTTTTGATTGGAACACACAGGAACACAACTACTTCAATAGAAATATATGACCTTTCAATTTTTCTTTCAACTTTTACTAACCCTATGTTAGTGGTGTTGTAATGCATGAGCAGTGGCGTAACTTGGTAGCGTTGGGGCCCCCCGCCAAAAAAACTACTTAGGGGACCCAGGACAAACAGTCCTCTTCTCCTGGCCCCCATGCCACATGCCACAGCTCCTGGGCTGACCCTGTGACACTATTTTAAAGGTAAAAGATAGTGTAGGGACCCTGATGTAAATGTGTTTTACTTCCCCTTTAATTTACACTTTCCTTATATAAAGTTGTGGTTTGTTATATAATAAAGTGTGTGAGTGATTTGTTTCCTAATGGGACTATCCTCAGGTGTATTCCAGGACCCCATTAGGTGGAGGCACTGCCAGAGAAGAGTTTCCCAGTACCTTTCACCTTGCAAAGGGAACTCAGGACCCGAGTTGGTAAGCTGGTATGACCTTGGCACCAGGGGGGTTGCCAAGATGGTGTTACAATAGTTTCACGTTCGGCTAAATCCAGAACCAGTGCTAGGCTCCCTGGTCTCGGCTCTTGCTTCTGCCTAAAACAGCCGCCTTTCACTTTGTGAGGAGCCCTCAACTAATTGGATGCCGCCAGGTCTTAATAAGAGAGGAGCCAAGCAAAAGGTTCTGGACGAGCAAAGGGGCACAATCGTTTTACCAAGGATACTGGATGGAAGACAACACAGCTCAGAAGACAGGCCAGCACAAGCAGAGTTGAGAATATCCAGAAAGGCTGGGTCAGTGCAGGCAGAGTTCAAGGAATAGTCAGACAGGAAACTTACAAGTAGAACCTTACAACGGCAATGTGTACAATTCAAAAATCCCTTTAAATACTTTCTAATTTTGCTCCAAAGCGCCGGTGCATAACCCTGGAAATGCGTGGCCACGTGCGCCACAGAGACACTGGCACTGGAGGGAGGAAGAACTACGCAGCGGGCTTCCCAACCTGCCAGTAGACCACCAGGGTAAGCCATCGTTACAGATAGGTCGAGGAAGGGGACTTTGATGCAGCAGAACCTGCAATCCAGGCCCTCCTGTGGCAGTGGGGTAACTGCTGTATAGCTAGTTATTTATAGATTTCCTTGATTAAAATTGGCCTTTATTTACAGAGATTATTGATGTTTACAAAATAGATGGCCACATTAAGCAATGACTGACACATCCACGGGAGAGACCAATTTTAATAACAATGCTTTATTAGGCTTCATTAGAACACATAATGTGACATCAAATTGGCAGTTGGTGTGCAAAAATGTACTCATTTTGTTGCTCTATACTCGGCACTTCCTCTGAGGAAAGGAGTTACCGAAATCTCGCAGTGCACTGACTAGGAGACGATACACACTTGGGTAAGCTCCACCAGGTTTTCAGGTGCCGTTAAAAGATTATTGATGTTGAATATAGCAGGGACAGATTCTTCTAAACTGACAGGGTAAAACAGTATTTTCCTAAATGGTAACTATTTTGTAATATTTTTTTTATACTATGTTGTAACAATGTTTGGTTACTGAAACTATATCTGTCACCTTGTTGCAAATTAGCTGTAAACTGCACCATGGCTTTAAACTTATGGATTTTGAGTGCTTTAACCTACACTAAAGACATTGGATTATTGGATACATTCATCTATATTGATTTGATATTGAGAGTTTTAACCTACACTATGGACATCAAATGGTTTTCTATTGACTTCGGGATCGGGTTTCTCTAGTTAATTAAATATGCTAATTGTATGATGTCACCACGTTACTCTTTAAAAATTGCACCTCCTCACTTTTTAGTATGTCTGACGAAGGGGCTTGCCCCGAAACATTACATTGCTTGCACCAATGGCTTGCAAACCATGCAGGGTTATTCCTGCTTGCAAGAGACCCATTGTCCTTCGTATAGGTAGTTATGCCAGTGCACCAGAGATTTTTTATCCTTTGGGCCAAGGATATGTAATATTCGCTCAACAAATCTGCTACTGAAATGTTCCATTTTGCATTAAGCAACTAGGATGCGTTCAGCAGCCTGCAGGTTAATAATACCAAAACATCCCAAATTTAACCATGCTTTGTTTCACCTATAACAAAGATTTTCACACAGGAAGAAAAAAGTCAAAAATGGCCAATGACATTTGGTACAAGAAAAAATACCCAATGACTCAGAGCCGAAAGTAGGGGGAAACAGAAGAGGCACCTGCCTAGGGCGCAACTACAGGGGGGCTCCAGGCACTTACCTGTAAAACTATGTTCTGCCTACCACTAGTCCCTGTGTCTTGCTCTCCTGCCTCCCCTCTGTGGCTTTTTCCTTCCATCAGACCCTCTCCCCTCCCTCTGGACAATCTCCCCACTGACACTCTCCCCTCGTTCCCCTGACTTCCCTTTGCTATTGTGCAATGTGCATGTGCGCGCAGGTTACTTCCTGGCGTGCTTGCATTCAGGGGGAGCTTGCGGAGGCGAGAGCAGGCTGGCCGGCAGGGTTGCCTAGGGCGCCTGGTCGGCTTGGCACTGCAATGACTTCAACGCATTTGGCACTGCACTGCAATGACTTCAACACCCGGCGAATAAATTCGCCCATCACTACTCAGAAAACAATGGAAATGCCTAGGTGCTGGAACATATATCAAAATTAATAGAGCAAAGAAATCCGCACTCATAGGTCGTTTGTGAAGAAAAAAAAAGGGTTTATTCAACGTTTCGGCTCTTAGACTGGAGCCCCTTCCTGATGACCGCTCGTGTCTAAGAGCTGAAACGTAGAATAAACCCATTTTTGTTCTTGACAAAAGACCTATGAGTGCGGATTTCTTTGCTCTATATACATATATATATATATATATAAGTAAGCAAATAGACAGCACTCCAAGGAATATTCATCAGGGTAATAAATGCGAAAAGAGTTTTATTGAATCCGACGTTTCAGCTCTATTACAGAGCTTTCATCAGGGAAGGGAAAAACAGAGAATGGTGTCCGGTGAAGGATTTAAAAACGCTATTTTGGCGCCAATGAGCGTTACTAGGCAACCAAAACGACATAGTACTGTGCGGAGAGTGTCAGTGCCAAACAAACTTATATATGGTGACCTCCTCCTCTATGGCGCAATATCGAGTCTCCCAGCTAAGTGCCAACTGAATTTCGTGGCAAGAAAGCGGCAGCTGCCGCTGTGGGTGTGCAAATGGGCGTGGTTAGCGCCCCGTCCATGGTGCTGTATTGGTGGGCGGTGTCTATGGTACAGAGGTTCGGTGGGCGGAGCGGCTATCGAGGTGCGGGCAGGCACATCCCCCCATCTCCACGCGCAGCGCCCCTAGCAACACTCGGTGTCAAGCTAGAGAGTGCTAGACAGGGAAGCTGCGCAGCCAGTCAGCGATGCCGCTGACATGCTGACGCTGCCATCAGACTGTCTGTACCAATTTTTAGCACGGAAGATATAGGGCAGCCATTTGCTCCACCACCTAGACTCAACCCCCACATTCCAGGACCAAATAGGACATACATACAATGTTTTTTCAAGGCGCAAGAGGGAGGGAGCAAATATAGTAGTGTATGTATGTATGTCCTATTTGGTCCTGGAATGTGGGGGTTGAGTCTAGGTGGTGGAGCAAATGGCTGCCCTATATCTTCCGTGCTAAAAATTGGTACAGACAGTCTGATGGCAGCGTCAGCATGTCGGCGGCATCGCTGACTGGCTGCGCAGCTTCCCTGTCTAGCACTCTCTAGCTTGACACCGAGTGTTGCTAGGGGCGCTGCGCGTGGAGATGGGGGGATGTGCCTGCCCGCACCTCGATAGCCGCTCCGTCCACCGAACCTCTGTGCCATAGACACCGCCCACCAATACAGCACCATGGACGGGGCGCTAACCACGCCCATTTGCACACCCACAGCGGCAGCTGCCGCTTTCTTGCCACGAAATTCAGTTGGCACTTAGCTGGGAGACTCGATATTGCGCCATAGAGGAGGAGGTCACCATATATAAGTTTGTTTGGCACTGACACTCTCCGCACAGTACTATGTCGTTTTGGTTGCCTAGTAACGCTCATTGGCGCCAAAATAGCGTTTTTAAATCCTTCACCGGACACCATTCTCTGTTTTCCCTTCCCTGATGAAAGCTCTGTAATAGAGCTGAAACGTTGGATTCAATAAAACTCTTTTCGCATTTATTACCCTGATGAATATTCCTTGGAGTGCTGTCTATTTGCTTACTTATATTTAACCTTCCTCGACTAGCACCCGGGTTCTGTTTTGGCTGAAGGTGTGCGTCCATAAGAACTATTTTATATATATATATATATATATATATATATATATATATATATATATATATATATATATATATATATATATATATAGTTGCTCATCAGCCTGAGATTTTTTATGTACTGCAGAGAAAATACAGAATCACTTTCCATCTCAAATAAACACATTTAGAACAGCGAATAGAAATTTGATTGAAAAGCAAAACTGTTTATTGTACAGCAATGGAATAAAAAAAACACCCCTGTGTGTTTGTCTGTTTATCTACCTGTCCCAAGCAATATAGTTGCCTCCGAAATCTGTATTTCTGCAGTCTCTGAATGAGAATGATGTTTGCTCATTGTAAGGCTGACATTCTTGCATGCCAATTTCCCTGTAAGCGTTGGCTCATTGTTTCTGAGCTGTTGTTTAATGGTCAGTGAATATGCAGTCAGAACTTGCCCAAGGATTGAAGGTTAAAGGTCAAATACATTTTCATGCCAAATACATTAATTCAGAAGTGTCCAGACTTTCTCCAAACAATAATCTATTCGGAAGCTAATGTAGTGTTCCCAGTCCGCGTCACTTGCACTTAGAGCTGTGATTGAGTAGCAGCTGCTTTTCATTTAAAATTGTATTTGGACAATTTAATTTAATTTATTCCCTGGAAAATTTTGTCTGATTGCGTACAAATGTAACACTAATGGGGCATTGTAATAAAAGTCACATTAGGCTTCCACTAAATTTAGCAGCCAATCAGCAGGGAGTACTTGCTGGTTACCTACTGGAAAACAAACATCTAATTGGTTGGTATCTGCTGTTAGGCCTGATGCAACTACATGGGAGGCTTATATTATAGTATTTCTAATATGAACCTTGTTTTGCCTACATTTTAAAATGAAAGTATACCCCCTTGATCAACAATTCATATGGCTTGTGGTGAATATACTTTTTTGCCTGTTGTTTTAATAACCAGAAATCTATGTGTTTTTGTTATTTTTTTAGCTAAACAGGGCAAACTCCATGTGAGGTAGATAATTATATTACCACAATACAAACCACTCCCCTCACCCCTTGTTGTGACTGTTTACATAGCAGGAGTCCATTATGCATGAGGATTATCTGTGCACATCTGTAGTAGATTAAATGTTTCTTGGTTTATGGGAGGAAGGTTGATAAATACTGAAGTACTGGCCTGGGGGGAAAACAATTTTTTTGCTGGGGAGTGCCTAATATTTTGCAACCTCTTTATGAAAGAAATAACAAAAACTGTAGGTATTAAAACATTAATCAAGTAGTATTTTCAGCACAAGCCCTATTTAATGAAAAAACAGTTAAAAGGGGAGGCATGCTTCCCCTTTAACTATGAAATGTCAGTTTTGAATAATGTGCTTGATACAAAATTGTGGCTAAAACATTTAATTCAAGTAAAGAAAAAATTCAATTATTTTGTTAATCTCCATTTCCAGAAATTAATTTTCCATTTAATTCATTCCCTTATTAAGAAAATTCAAACTTCTACAATGAATAAAAGCAAATGAGATGCAAACGGTAATTCGCCAGTTTGACTTTTCACTAAATTAGAATCCTCTTGACAAAGCTACTCTGGGTAGCGAAACAGCTGCTGAGAAGTCAAGACCCCTGTGAAAGTGCATACCCTCTAATATAGTCAATTATCTTGGCTCAGTATTTTATGTTATTTTTAGTGATGGACGAAACGGCGAAAAATTCGTCTCGTTTTTGACGCCGACGCACGTTTTTTTGACGCCGGCGCCCGTATTTGACACCGAAGTCCGGCGAATTTTTTCGGGTGAATTTACGCGGGCGTTTCGCTGGCGGCGAATCGCGCAAATTCGCGCCTGGTGAATAAATTCGCCCCATCACTAGTTATTTTAGCGAATTAGAATCCTCTTTGTTTACTGTGCAACACTGCCATCAACATACACTTGCCTGTCCTTTGCAATTCCCTGTGGTGCTAGTGTTGCATGTACAGAAGCCCTAGTTACTGTACTATACAAATAACTGTACTATACCAATAACCAAGGGTCCAGTTCCCACAATGTCTTGCATGTTCTCAGAATCACAGAAGTGGGCAATACATTTTGGTAACTGTTTTAGAACAATCAAATATGTAAACTGCTAAAAGAAACTGTCTATGAGTGATCCAGTTAGCTCCACAGAGAGCAGCATAGGTGCAATACACATAAGGAGCCATATCTTCCTTCTTGTGAAGACACATACTAGGTATCTGGATAGGGGAAACAGGCTTATGTTACTAGTACAGATGAGGGCAAGTAGGTGGCAGTGTATTGTGTAGGGCAGTGCTGTCCACTGTGATCCCCTTGTGTGGCCCCCACGTAAAAGTCTGCCTGCTGTGACTGTTTACCTCGTATAAACTTTTAAAACTATCAATACTGAGATTAACTGGCCCCTGCATTGTTTACACCTCAAATTCAGACAGTGAACTCCTGCGTTGTTCACACCTGTAAACCCTCCTGCAATTTTCACGCCTATTCTGCCTTCCCTATGCTCTCTGTGTGTGCCATACTCTGCTTGCCCTATGCTTCCTGTGAATGCCATACTCTGCTCCTTGTGTGTACCATAACCTACCTGTCCTATGCTCCCTGCGTGTACCATAACCTACCTGCCCTATACTCCTTGTGTGTACCATAACCTACCTGCCCTATGCTCCCTGTGTGTGCCATACTCTGCCTGCCTTCTGCTATCTATGTGTATCATACACTGTCTGTGTGTGCCATGCTCTGCCTGCGGGAGGGGAACCTGGTGGGGGTTTGTTAGAATTTGAAAATACTTGTTAGGGGGTCCCTAAGGTGTTTAATCGTGTGCTGGGGGTACTGTGTTATCCACAGGGGAGGATGAGGCATATGGATTTAAGGGTATGTCTTAATATGACACATATGAGTTATATTCCCGCAGTGAGCACCAACCATTTGGTTTTTTGGTGTGCTCCCACCATTAATGTGGACATGGTCTTAAATGAATGGATCAGTATAAAAATAAAAACTGGGTAAGTAGACTGTAATCCCCAACTGCTGTTATTGTAAAGCAGCTAATTGCAAGGAATTTTCACCCCGGTATTTTTTTTAATTTTGTTAAAGATTCTCATTTCCGTATTCATGGTTTGCAATTTTTGGTTATGAAAGGAGGCAAATGTCAGTATCTTTCTTCCAACTGTGCCTATAAATGTACCTGCATTCTTTATTGAGTATAGGAGTGTTTTTCAGCCTATGTAGTTTAAAGTGCTGAACTACTGTATGTATGATATCTAGCAACCCAGTCCTTAAAGGACATGTAAAAGCAAAAAAAATAAAATCCCATTTTTACTTTCTTTAATGAAAAAGAAACCTATCTCCGATATACTTTAATAAAAAAATGTGTACCGTTTTTATAAGAAACCTGACTGTATGCAGTGAAATTCTCCCTTCATTTACTGCTGTGGACAGGAATTGTTAGATGGTCCCTAACTGCTGAGCAGGGAAACAATCATACTTATGAACAGCAGGGGGAGCCCCCGCCTTACTTCCCAGCCATGCAGAACTCAAGCAGCTTTGTTTATGACAATCCCTAAGCAGTCCAGACCACACTGAGCATGTGCAAAGTCTTAGTCTTGCAAAGATGTTTAACAAACTTACAAGATGGTGACCCCCTGTAGCCAACTTTGAAAGCATAAATTATTTGTTTGATTAGGCTTGTGGTGCAGTAAATTCATGTTTATATTTAGTATACAAAATACAGCATTTCTAGCCTTATTCTATTTTAGACTTTACATGCCCTTTAAAGTAGAAATCAAAAATTCAGAGGGGAAAAGTTCTCATTGACGACAAAGGAAAACACATTGAGCAGCCCTTGTAAGGTTTTATATTCTAAAAACATGTTCTATAGGGTCTTAAGGAAAAAATGACTGACCGAGGCTAGAGAACCAAGGTATGATATATTATTACGCTATGTAATGTGAGCGCTACAGTCCTACAGAACCAAGCAATGATATGCCATGTAACTTCTACAGTCCTACGGAACCAATAGGGTCCTCCATAGTTGCCTTCTCAGCTATTAGGGACATTGCTTCTATAAATTATACAAATACACAAGATTTCAAGCTCAGATTAGGACACAGTTAGACATATAGAAGAAAATACTGTAAAAGGATCTGTAAGTCCAATGCTGTTTCTAAAATCTAAACTGAGACAGTCCCCATCACTAACAGAGAATACAAAATTGGTTATATCCATAAGTGACCTAAACACACACAGTTTTCTTATGATGTCACAAATTATAACACAAGACCTTGTATACTAGCACAGTCCCACCAAACCCCAGAAACCAGACACTGCATATAAGACCATGCAGATAGACAAACTCCTCATTGGACCTTTCCACAGCAATAAGTCCCACATGTGGCACCGGCCTTATATATGAATAATAGGAAAAAAAAAGTTTGCTCTTTATTGGTGTTACTAGCTCTTTAAATGAAAAGAAGTGCACTGTACAATGGTCCAGGTCAAAGAAAAGCTTTATTGCCATATTAACATTAGGGATGTAGCGAACGTCGGAAAAAAAGTTCGCGAACATATTCGCGAACTTGCGCAAAAATGCGAGCGGTTCGCGAACGGTTCGCGAACCCCATAGACTTCAATGGGAAGGCGAACTTTAACATCTAGAAAAGACATTTCTGGCCAGAAAAATGATTTTAAAGTTGTTTAAAGGGTGCAACGACCTGGACAGTGGCATGCCAGAGGGGGATCAAGGGCAAAAATGTATCTGAAAAATCTGCCTGTGTGTGCTTGGAAGAGATAGTGTAGGGGAGAGCTGTTAGTGATTTCAGGGACAGATGATAGTAAGTTTGCTGGCTAGTAATCTGCTTGATACTGCTCTGTATTGGAGGGACAGAAGTCTGCAGGGATTTGAGGGACATTTTAGCTTAGGTAGCTTTGCTGGCTAGTAATCTACTGTTCTCTTTAAACAACTGCCATACGTTGACCTTGTAGGCATTGTTTGCCCAGTTTTTTTGGACGCAGCCACTGAAGCACAGTTGCCATAAAAAATATGCCATATAAATGCTGAAAATAGTAATTTTTCGCCATACGTTGACCTTGTAGACATTGTTTGCCCAGTTTTTTTGGTTGCAGCCACTGAAGCACAGTTGCCAGAAAAAATATGCCATATAAATGCTGAAAATAGTCATTTTTTGCCATACGTTGACCTTGTAGGCATTGTTTGCCCAGTTTTTTTGGTCGCAGCCACTGAAGCACAGTTGCCAGAAAAAATATGCCATATAAATGCTGAAAATAGTAATTTTTTGCCATATACGTTGAGTCAACGTATGGCAAAAAATGACTATTTTCAGCATTTATATGGCATATTTTTTCTGGCCTCTGTGCTTCAGTGGCTGCGGCCAAAAAAACTGGGCAAACAATGCCTACAAGGTCAACGTATACACTACAACAGCGGTGGATACGGATTACGTAAAATATATTATGGCTGCTTGAAAAAAGTCACTCCGGTGTTTTTTCTGGAGACGGTAATATTATGGATATTTAGACAGAATGTGAACAAGGTCACACAGCTAGATGGCGGGTTGAAGAAAACAGTGTGCAAATAATGCCTACAGGGCAAATAATGCCTAAAAGGTCAACTTATACACTACTACAGCGGTAGTAAAATAAAAAAAAGTAAAATAAAAAAAAATGAATATTAAAAAAAAAAATTAAAGTTGGTGCTGCTGAACTACTAGGAGCAGCAGATTAGCACACCAGTCCCACTCCCCAACACTGCTAGACTAATAGCACTGGGCTCTTATAGTAGTAGTAGTAGTAGTAGTAAAACAACAAAAAAATAAATAAAAGCAGTCCTTACAAGGACTACTGTTATTGCAGCAGTCAGCAGATGAGATCAGAAGCAGGACAGCTGCCCACTGCAGCTACATACAGAGCACTGCAGTAGAAGGTAGATTACTAGCCAGCAAAGCTACCTAAGCTTAAATGTCCCTCAAACCCCTGCAGACTTCTGTCCCTCCAATAACAGAGCAGTATCAAAACGATTACTAGCCAGCAAACTTTCAACTGTCCCTGAAATCACTAACAGGCAGCAGCTCTCTCCCTACACTATCTCTTCAGCACACACAGGCAGAGTGAAAAAACGCTGCAGGGCTTCGGTTTTTATAGGGAAGGGGAGTGGTCCAGGGGAGAGCTTCCTGATTGGCTGCCATGTACCTGCTGGTCTGGGGTGAGAGGGCAAAAAAAAGCGCCAACAATGGCGAACCCAAAATGGCGAACGTCGCGCGACGTTCGCGAACTTCCGGCGAGCGCGAACACCCGATGTTCGCGCGAACAAGTTCGCCGGCGAACAGTTCGCGACATCTCTAATTAACATATTAAAGAAGAATGCAAATATAACAGTTTACAAGCTGGTCAAAGAACAGTATATAAGACTGCCTCTACTGCAGAGACATAATCTATTTCATGGAATTTATGGAGGTTAGCAGCAATGAAACCCTGTACATTTAAGGTTGAAGATTTATACTTGAAGCTCTGTCCTTTAAACGAGAATCAACCCCTACAAATGAATATGGCTAAAATGCAATATTTTATATAATGACCTTATTGCACCAGCTTGTCAATAGCAGCAATGATCCAGGACTTCAAACTTGTCACAGGGGGTCACCATCTTGGAAAGTGTCTGTGACACTCACATGCTCAGTGGGCTCTGAGCAGCTGTTGAGAAGCTAAGCTTAGGGGTCGTCGCAAATTATCAAGCAGAAAATGAGGTTTGTCTGTAATATAAGCTAATGCTACAGGGCTGATAATTAAATTCTGGTTTCTAATTGCACTAGTATCTGTGCTGCCATGTAGTAATTATCTGTATTAATTACTAATCAACTTCATATTGTGACATTTATATTTTATATCTACTGTATATTGTGAGTGGGTCCCTAAGCTCAGTAAGTGACAGCAGCACAGAGCATGTGCAGTGAATCAGCAGGAAAGAAGATGGGGAGCTACTGGGGCATCTTTGGAGACACAGATCTTTACTGCTAAAGGGCTGTGGTTGCCTTGGGCTGGTACAGAAGCACAAAACATAATGTACAACATTTTAGCCTACTTCTTTAGTTAAGCTTTAGTTCTCCTTTAACAATCAGACAAAATGTGAAATATGACGTTATTGTGATGTTAAATGGATGATATCTGAAGCGACTAAACACTGCTTTTGTTTGAAATCTATTGTATATCTGTAGTCAATTAGTGCAACATGTATGTAAGGCTGGGACTCATGTTACATTTACACCCCACAGATGACCGTGAACAATTTGAGATACTCACCCATCAATATTAAAGGTGGAACATTAATTTAATTGCATTTAGTATTTTTATATTTTACATCCTATATTTACTACTGCAGTTTCACTTTCTTTGACAGAAAAAGTGTACATGAGTTCATTGACAGGATTGGAATCACCTTGAATACTGTCACCCAGTTGCCTATCTTTTTCATTGCCTTCTGTATCTCACCTGGAATTCCCTTGTCATCCTGTGATCAATTGCTGCTCATTAGTGATGTTGAGAAAAGCACGACTCTCACCTGACCCAAACTCGCTCCTGCTTGCACCCAGGTTTCCCCTCCATTTATAGACCTGTGTTGCCCCACTGATGACATCACAAGGTGGGGCAGGCACATGCCAATAAAACCAAAAGTCAGAAGCGCTCAAAGAAGAGCTCAAACATAATCCACCTGCGAGCCACAAAGGGTGCAGCGAGGTTAGCCTGAACCCACCTGACCTGCAAGTAAACCTATGGGTCCTGCAGGTATTGGTTTGGCCCGCACATCACTACTGCTCATTATAGAAGAGGCTTAAGATAGAGAGAAGATATAAGGAGAGTTAAAATGCAAAAAGAAAAAAGGTCATAATTAAAAAGGGGGCTGGAAATTATAGGAAAGTTAAAAAAGAAAGAAGAATCAGTGCTGGGCATACAGGGGAGTGCACCCAAGACAAGCCCCAAATCTGCCCAAATACTTCTGTTCTGCTGTGCTCACAGCCTCCACTCACACACCATACCCCACCCTCCTCGTTACCAAATTTGGAGCAGATTTGGTGCATTGACTTACGTAAGGTCTGAATCTTGGGGAATGCAGGCAGAAGGGATATAGCATTTCACCATAGTCATGCACCTCTTCTGTCTACCCTTACAAAGTTGCAGGAATGGGAAAGTATACATTTTGACCCCCCCCAAAAAACAACAGGGGATCTTTGTCATAGGTACAGAAAAAAAACTACAGGTGACCCTCACAGTGAGCCCCACTGATTAATTTTCTTTAGATTACAGTTGTAACAAACACACATTTTCTCTTACTGTAGTTAAACATTATATACATTTGCTTTAGAGAAATAGAAGAGAGTGGCATGACCCCATACAATCAGCCTTCTAACAACACTTCCAGCTTCATATTTCTAACTCTTATACTGCAGTATTCAAGTAGCAACAGTATTAATTAATAATTCATTAAGTCAGAACATACAGTACATGTAACTAAATAATTCATAGTCATGTCTCAAATAAAGCAAGGCTAAGAAACAATGCTCATTATAAAAACTTCCTATATACACTGTATATGAAATTCTATTTGGCAAGTAGCTATGGTATCTGGGTTATATAGAAGGTTATATATAGAAATCAATGATAATGTTTAGATTGTATCACCCCCCCCATACTTCCTGTTTTAAAACCATTGTTTATTGGTTATGCATAGTGATAGGGGAATAAATTCACCAGGCAAGGATTCGCAACGAATTTCCACATTTCGCTGCCCGCAAATGTTTTTGCAAAACTTTGTCAAAAATTCCGCGGGTTAAAAATCCGCTACAACTAAAAAAAAAATTGTTGCGCATCAAAATTGGAACCCGCATAAAAATAGATGCGCTTCAAAATTATTCGGAGGCCAATTGACTTTAATGCATTTGGACTAAATGCATATAAAAATTGACTCTTGCATCAAAAATTTACGTGCATCCAAATTATTTTGATGCCCATTGACTTCAATGTGTTTCACAAATTTTCGCTGTTTCGCAAATTATTCGGCGAAGCAAAGCAGGACAGATTCACCCATCACTACTTATGCATTTAATGTTGGCAGTTTTCTAATTATAAATACATGTAGTTTTATTAAATCTCCCCCTTTTGACCTACTTGTACAGTGAACCTATGGAACTGATGATTTACAAGGTACTAATGCATATGATCTGTTACGTTGGATAAATAGTAAATACATGTAGCACATACTGTACAATGCTGGAAAGTGCACCGGGTACTACTGCTGGAGCTCCACCCCATCATCTCCTTCTTCTGGATTTTCTTTTACTATTCCGGTCCAGTTGTGCACAAACTGTAGATTGAGAAGCCAGCTTTTCTTCCTATCGAAGATGTGCACCTGGCCCAGGACCGAAGAGAAGATATTAGAAGAGAAAGAAGATCGTGATTTGGTGCTCCAGCCCTAGTGCAGTTTCTAGATAACAGGAACAAGGCCCAAGGTAAGTGTTTAGAATCACTGGGGGGAATCTAACATTTGAGAACTCCAGTGATTACAACTTTCCTTCTCCTATAAATGCAACATATGTGGCCAGGAGTTTCCTAGATATTATGAAAGGTTGAAACATGATGGTGACATTTGGTAGTGTTATTACAAATAAAATTTATATAAAATAATGATATAATTGTTTATATAAATATAGTTGATAACAACAAGATGGCTCGTGTATGTAATGGAAACTGATACTCACAGACACTGACACCATGATCCGGTCCAAGATGGCGGCACCCTGTTCCTCCACGTGGGTCCTGCTGGTCGCAGCACTGTGATGCCAGTGTCTTCTCGCCCACTGATTGGTCACCAGCGTCAGAATGGACGTCAGCGTCATGACGTCATCGCGTCCAACTTTTGGCACCAAAACAGGCCTATTTAAAGGAGCTTGAACACTGCAACCTTGCCCAAGTATAGGTTTCACTTCTTGTATTCCTGGGTGTGATTATAGCCGTGTCTTAGTGATTCCTGTGTACCGACTTCTGCCTGTTTATCGTATTGACCCTTCTCTGCCTGGATTGAACCCCTTGCCTGGACTTTGACCATTCTTTTGCCGAACCCTCTTGTTACCACGAACTTTGGTCTGACAAACTGCCTCCTCCTTGGTCCGCACTCCTAACTGTGCCTACGGGCCCTTACAGTGTAGGACTATCAGGTATGATTTTCACTGGAGAATCTTCTTGCACCAAGTCAAGTCAAGTGGATTTTGCTGTCATTACAGCCATATACAGAAATACAGTACATAGTAGAAACAAGATAACATTCCTCCAGAACCCATGGTGCTACACATAAGACTATATGAGGTACATCAAGTGTGAGTTATTGAGGTGAACAACCCTAACAGGTACACGGTCCTGCTGGGCAAAGTAGACATACATTTGTGTATTTCAGAGGTTTATGCAGTTCCTTATGAATATATTCAGTTCAGTCCTTAGTAGTGGAGATGCCTGATGGCTTGTGGAAAAAAAACTGTTGCACATTCTGGAAAGTCAGCGCCCAAATACTGTGGTATCTTTTACCGGATGGCAGAAGGGTAAATAGATCCTCAGGGTGGGTGCCATCCCAGACAATGCTGGTAGCCTCATGGAAACAATTTGTGTGGTACATAACCACAATGGCGGGAATCGAGACCCCAATGATCTTTTCCGCTGTCCAAACAACCTGCTGCAGGATCTTGTGATCTGATACAGAACAGTTTTCATCCCAGGTAGTGATGCAGCTGCATAAAATACTTTCAATAGTATCTTTTTTTCAGCTTTCACACCAGTAAGTAAGTTTGGGATACTGACAGTACTTGGGAGAGATAGTGGACAAACAAGTCAGATTTATTTCAGCTTTAATAGTAATTAAATGCTTTTGACTTTAAAGGTTACTTTAACCTTCCATAGAGGTGTATCTTAAAACAAGTCCTCCAGGCACAGAGGCCCAGTTCATACAAGTGGATCATTCAATGAGAACCCTGTTTGCTGTGTCAGTACTCTTCTTTTGGTCTAAACAAATGATAAGGCTTTTTGGTTTTTTTGAGCTCTGTCTTGATAAATCAATCTCACCACTATGTTTGCATGTTTAGTACTCTGGGTTGAGCAGTTATAGTCTGTATCTAAACAATCAACACAACGTTTATTTATTTTGGTTCATTTTACCTCATTTTGTATGTGCTTCTAATTATATCAAGTTTTCATAAAATGATATATTTCAGAACAGGTGAGGATGTGATCCCTTTGCCTTATTTTAGCAGCTCTGCTAATTAATCATGGTAAGGCCTCAAAATCTTCCAGAGATGTGAAAAGGCCCTCAATGTAGCCTCTTGGATCATTGTGTCAAGAGAGCTGTCATAAAGTGTCAGGGTCGGACTGGAATAATGGGGGCCCACCGGGACTGTCACATGATGGCCCCTCCAGGCAGTCACCAGGGGCCCACTCCCGGCTTCCCTCTGCGTGTGCCTGCGCAAACGCAGGTGAGGCACATGCCTGCATGAATGCCGTCACCCTGCGCAACTGCCTTGTGAAGGGAATGCCTGATCGGGGGAACATGGCTGGGCTGCCGAGGGCCCATGGGGGCTGGGGGCCCACCCAGCGCCGGATTTCTTTTCCGGCCGCCCCTAGGCCGCGCGGTCCGATCAGGCGGCCGAAACAGTCCTAGCGCCCGCCTTCCCATCGCGCCGGCGCAGCTGGTGTAGTTGAACGGGGACTGGGCGGCATGCCGCAGCTATTTTTTGCCGCCCTAGGCCCGGGCCTATGCGGCCTTGCCGCAAATCCGGGCCTGGGCCCACTGGGTTTTTTCCCGGTGTCCCATCAGCCCAGTCCGACACTGTAAAGTGTCACATAACTGCTGCACTGTGAAGGAAGGGAAGGAAAGGGATCTAACCCCAACATCTACCCATAATTCTGTCCCCCATGGCCCCTAGTTCAATATGTCCTCCCCCTTTAACAAACTGTTTAAAACTGTGGTGAATATTTTTCATTAATGATTTTTTTCTGCTGTTTTCAGCTTCTATTCATACCAGCTAGTGTTCTTGTTTTATATATGTGTGTGTATTATATATGTTTTAATGGGACTCTGGAGGTCTCTGTACAGATCTGTGTGAGTGGGTGACTGTATTTAGAAGTCAGTCTGTCTGTACTGTACCTATATTTCCACCCACTCATAAAAAATAAAATTACTTTTTTAATTACATAAGTAGGATTTTGTGGAAGACATTCTATTGATTTTCCCTTAGATGTGAGAGCTGTATGATTTATACAGTATATAAAGCTGGATGATGTGAAGGATATGTGCCTCTATATATTGATTGTTGCCATGATATTTATATTGTTTCCCTCCAGCTTTCTGGACATTGTTAGACTGGGAATAGTTCTTGGAAGCAATGCAAATGAATCACCATAATGTTCTTATATATTCAGTGCCTAAAAAGCATTATGTCATGTAAATTCACCATAAAATGTTTTCATTGCATCCCCTACCTCTCCAATGTAGACAACTCAATATTACAATTACAAAAGAATTCTCCAATAAAATTCATGCATAATGGTGCTACGTCAGCTAATTTGTTGTTATACTGTAAATATAGGTAAATTGGCGTGAATACTGTAGTCAGTGCAGCAAGTACTCTGTATATTAAAACTAGGGGGCCTTTAGTGCTCTAGTGTTTGTGGGTTGGGATTTTGAAATGAGCCCCATAATCTCCAGAGTAGACCCCCTCTCTTGCAACATTGCCCGTGGCCTAATGCTGATCTGTGCTCATCCAGAAGGAGCCTGTAAAATTAAAACTAGTCAACAAACCTTTATCACAAGTAGAATTATTCATCTAAAGTCCTGTCTGAATAGGATAATAATGAAATGTCCTCAGAGTAATGTGCAGCACATAGAATCCCTGTAACAAACCTCTGATAAGTAAAAGCTACTGGGAGAGGAGGAACCTTGTTATCCTATTACTGGGAAATCGGGGAGTCCCTAACATCACACAATAACACCTCTATGCACCATTCCCTTTTCAGACATGGGGTGACTCATTCTGGAGATCTCTGGAAATTGCTTTTACCTGGCACTCTCATTAGAGACTCAGTAAGCCATTGCTTTTTCAAACCTTGGAACCACACACATATACTTTTGTTGAATTTTGTTCCTGGTTTCCCATATGTCACCTCCCCCACTATACTTTCCAGCAATCTCCGGTCTCACCCAATGACATTTGATTTCTTGGACTGAGGGTACCACTTATTATAGTGCCTTTTCACATAATATTAAATCAGTCCAGGAAGAAGCTTCATTGTTCAAGAAACCCAGAAAAGACTGAATTCGGAGGGTAAGAATGTTATTTGGAAGGATGTGGCATTGGGTATACTGTAAGTAGTGATGAGCGAATTTGTGAAATTTCACTTCACGTATCCATGGAAATTGATAGCATGTTATAGTTTTCTGCACTTTCACATAGCAAAACCTGGAATTTTGCTATGGAACCATACCTTCTGTAAAATGTCACTCATCGCTAGTTACAAGTACTTCCTACCACTATTTCTCACTATAGAAGCTAAAATGAGTAAGACATATGTTTGTGGTGGGATATTGGCAACCAAAGGTTGCATCATATAAATGTGTCATTTAAACTAACATGGAACTTTACAGAGGAGGAAAACTTCATTGCATTATACTAAGAAAGGACAGATAGTGCTATCTTTAACTAAACAAGCCATTTCCTAAGCAATTTTGAAGCGATGAAAAAGGAAAAAACTTATAAATATAAGCGTTTAAGATTCCAAGGTATTAATGAACATAAGCACTTTTAATATAATTAATTTTGTGACAACTCCGCCTCCTGCTGGTCAGTTTCCAAGTGTAATCCAGTCAAGGAACTTGTCAGAAGAAAAAGATAGTTGTTCTGATGTTCCTTTGTTTAAGAAAGACATCAGAAGCCTCAGATACCTTTTCTCAAGTCTATCCTCGCTAAAAACAATGGGTTGAATGTGATTTCACTGTTTTTGAGTTGTTTTTTTGCGTTTTTATGTGATCAAGGCAAATAATTCAAAAACTATAAAAAGAAGAAAAAATTAAGGCCAATGGAAGAGTTGCTTAGAACTAGCTATATTCTATAACATTCAATAACATATTAAGGGGCAGATTTATCAAGGGTCAAATTTCAAAGTAGAAAAAACTTCGAAATTCGACCATCGACCTTACGATCGTACTCCGATCATACTTCGAATCGAACGATTTTATCGTACAATCGTACGATTTTCTCTAAAAATCCTTCGATTTAGCAAAACACACACGAGGTCCCCAATAGGCTAAACAGCAATTCGGCAGGTTTAAGTTGGCGAAGTATTGAAGTCAAAGTTTTTTTAAAGACACAGTACTTTGATTATCGAATAGTCAAACGATTTTTACTTTGAATCGAAGTCGAAGTAAATTCAAAGTTGTAGTATCCTATTCGATGGTCGAAGTATCCGTAAAATGACCTCAAATTTCGAATTTTTTTACTTCGAAAATTCCCTCGAATTCACTCGACCCTTGATAAATCTGCCCCTAAAAGTTAATTTAAAAGTTAACCACCCCTTAAAGATTTTTGTGTTTTTGGCTTTTTATTAATAAAAGAAAACTTTATAATTTCTGATAAATCTGCCTCCCCGTATTCTGGCAATACACTTTAACATTTTGCAAATAGAATAATAAACAGGAATTTGACTGAATTGTGGTATTTTGAAGGTCAAAAAGAAAACCTCACGCAGTATTTCGATTTAAGTGACTATTGTATATTAGGTCTTGTTCATGAAAATAGAAATGTTTACGTGTAAAAGAGTTTGGGAGCGATCTCATGAGATGGAATCTGGAATGGAGCTTGTATGCAAAAAGGTAAAAATTTCCATCACAAAAGGCGCTAGATAGAGTTTGCAGAAGGTGTGTTAGTCTGTGTATTAGAGAAGATGTAACTAAACAATGTTCAATATTTATAGTGAAAATAGGAGATGTTGAAATCACTTGGGTGATATTGCTCATTGTTCTGTTGCTTAACATTGCTGATGTGTCCAGTACACTTTCTTGCAATCCAACATAAATAAAACATTATACAGCACGGCCTTGCCAAGTGGCCTGTCCCAGGAGACGGGACTTGAAATGAAATATGAATGTTTAAAGATTATCTTGTAATTTAAGATCTCTTTTGTAAAAAAAGCTAAATTGACTTTGCAGGAAGTGTGATTTAATCTATTGGATTCTCAGGAGAAGTGTAGTATCAGGGGCTACAAATCCAAGCTAACACTGTACAGAATAACAGGTTAATATAACTAGACATACATCATGATGGGAGCAAACAGGAAGGATTTTTGGATATTAAGGGTAGAATCAGATTTCAAGTTATAACCTAATCATTTCTGGCAAGGCTGTTGAGGACAAGCTGTTATTAGTCTCTGCACTTTCTCTGTGTCTCATCTAGTGGTGCAATATCACCAGTTTTAGGGGTTTATTTAACAAGCTGCGAATATCCAAGCTGCAAACCCCCCCCCCACAAAATATTCGAGATTTATTCTGTGGTCCGATGGTCTAAAAACTGCAAATCCGAAACCCCGGCATCTAAAAGCTCTCGAGGTCCTTTATAAGTCAAAGGGGAAGGTCCCAGTGTCTGCGCTGATGTCCATACTGATATCCAAGGATTTCTGGGAGTCTGCACAAAAAAAACTCAGAAAAGATTGTAGTTTTGCCTGACCCTATTTTTTGGGATTTTTTTCTTCATTAATAAGGACCATTCGGGAATTTGGAGTTGCTCAGAGTTGGATTTTAGAATACTGAGATAAATTCGGACCTTGATAAATAACCCCCTTAGTGTTCAGTACAGTGCTGGTACATGGTAGCAAAGCATCTTTGTTAAAGGTCTTTCTATTCCAAGAGAGATGTGCATCTGCTCCCTAAAGATACAGCCCTTTAAAGGCCCATTTTTTGACAGTTTGACATTCATATCCGCTGTATATCCGCTGTATAACTACATTTATATTGTCCATTTAGCTTACATGGCATGACTGTGCTCTTCATGGACATTTTGACCCCTTATGTGGGATAATCATAGTGGGAGGAAAGGAGGGGCATTATTATCCTTGTGACCCTGTAAAAACCAGTCTCAATTGCAGATTAATCCTGGGCTGTGCTGTATTATCCACAGGGAAGGAGGAGGCATATGGATTTAAGAATATTTTTTAATATGACTTAACTCTTCACATATGAGTGATAAGTGATATCCCTGCAGTGATCACCAACCATTTGGTTTTTTGGTGTGCTACTTCCATTAATGTGGACATGGTCTTAAATGTTCTTTTGGTAACATGAGTGTGGTTTAAAGTGTGTGTGGTTTAAAAGGGGGAGGGTCAACACTGGCTTCTATTATCAGCCCTCCACCATGTAGGCCAGAAAAATTCCACAGTACCACAGAAGTTGGGCAGCATTGCTCTACATGAAGCCTCTCTGCATGAAGCTTCTTTATTCCCACAAGGTATGTGTTGTTAGTAATTGCATGGACAACCCCCATAGTAATCTGGAAGTGCAGCTGATCTGGCCAAAATTTTTCAGATCACACAATAAAAGGATTCGTTGATGCACATATCCTAATCATGTGTTTTTCTGCAAAATTAAGCACATCATTAGAGAGAGAGAGAGAATTTAATGGAGGGTCATTGTTTTCCCGGACAACTCCATGTCATACTTACAGAGATAGCCCCGCCCCAGTGCTCCCATCAGAAGGAACCTCCCCAAAGCTTTAAAAGCCCAACCCCACCCCCCAGTCTGGTGTCTCGTAATAAGCTTCTAGAAACTACTGAAAAGGGATGGGAACCTTGACATGGAGTTATCCAGGAAAGGAAGATCACGGTAAGTATGGTACAATCTTCCCTTTTCCTGGACAACTCCATGTCATACTTACCGGGACTAGCAAGCTAATATCCCAATAGGAGGGAATTTGTTCCACATAAGGAAAACTGGCTTAGTCAAATTGTCTTTACAAATTGTAAAGATCGTGGTCTATACTAAGTAATTTAAGCCACAAAAAAAGTATTACATTTATTTAATGTATTTAACAAAAAAATACAAACACTAATACAACTTTTAACACAAAAAATATATCCCAGAAAAATCTATAATAACGTTAAAAAGTTAGGTTTCATTTAACATAGAATTACTGATGGGCGAATAAATTCGCCTGGCACAAATTTGCGGTGAATATTTTTTTGCCGTTTTTTGGCGAAATGGGAGAAATTCGCCCATCGCTACATAGAATTAAAAAAGTAGGCATACAGACCAACTAGTATTCCGCCTGACGCGTTTTCACCCTCTGGTACTTATTCATGACAAGCTCTATTTTTTGGACTAATACAACTTTGCCATCGAAAAAGCTGTCAAGGTCATTTAGAAGTCAGTGGGATTTGTCCTTTTCCTATCTTTCCTTAATTCAAGCTTTTCGAGGTTTTGGGGTTTTTCCTTTTGTTTTTGCATAAGGATTTGAGGTTTTCATATTAGTATTTGGATTAGTTCCACATTTTTATTTGTTTGTGCTTTTTATTATTGCCTGTTTTAATAAATGACTCCGTTTGGGGTTTTAGAGAAAATGGAAGTGAAATTTTCATGGTTTCTAAAACCTCTAAAACCACTAAAATCAGAACGTGAATAAAAAGGCCTCTAGGTGTCTGTTGGGCATTATGAAGCAATTAAGATTCAGTAGTGATCTCTACATACACTGGTTTGCTGTGCAGGTTTTTCTCCTTTATATAGACTTAATTTAGATGGGTACTGTAAGCTGTCAAGCACTGAGCAACAATATTTAAAGAGGCCAGGGTGTGCTGGTGGGGCTGTACATGTTACAAACCCTGGAATCACCCCCATGTCAATGTTTGTGGTAAGTCCATGGGTCTGTAGCATTAGTTTAATTAATAAGGGGCCACCTCTGATACCACTATCTAACTTTTACACTGGAATTCTAGAACACAATCCACTGCATTGTGGTTATTTGTGTCTTTTGCACATTGAGCTACAATCGGAAACAAGCCCTTCAGTAATGCCCATCCCCAATCTCCTTCTGCCGATTCCTTCTGGATTCAATTTGTGGCCACCACCTCCTTGCATGCTTGTGGCAAATTACATGCACAGTGGGTTATAACCATATAAATGAACCTGTATAACCTGATGGATTAGATGGTATCAGCAAGGTGGGAGAATGTGGGAATGTCTACAGAAAATCTGCTGTGAATAGTACAGCCGCACTGTGCGGCAATATAAGGTTATATTTTATTTCTGTTTAAGTAAAAAAGGAAAAGCAAGCCAGTTGTAGAGCAAATTTACATCAGAGCTTCTGAGATGTACATTGTTTTAAGATAAACAAACCAATAAAGTACATTAAAAGAGCTTGTTTTTGTGGGTCTGTTTGCAAAGAACTGCTTGTCTTGTTCTATGTACAAATAACAAAAGGAAGCCATCAGACGAGGCCTTTTAGCAGCCTTGTAAAATATTCAGCCAACCATGAAGCTGCAAATATTTAGCAATGAGCAGGGACATCGCTTGTAATTACATCTTATGAACATATAAGAGGTTGAAACATTTATTAACAATAATTGCAATTTGCAAGGTCAGGTTACAATTATTAAAGCTCAGCTGGAATTCCTAGTTATCCAATTAGTAGCTGCGGCTGCATGGGATGGTTATTGCTTTTACTGATTTATCTGATCTTTGGTGAAAGGCTTTTTGTTCATAGGGAAGAGAATTTACAAAGAGGAAGCTAGGAATGAAGAACATGCAGTGGGCTCTAGGGGCAGACACTATGAGATACTGTAACTAACCTGGACATTTTTTCTAAGAACCAAGGTAATCCCTAAGCATTGTGCTCCTTATTTGTTTAGTTGGGAAGTTAATGTAGGGAGGAGAGGAAAGGAGGGTGTAATCCCAGTGACCAGACAAAGAAGAAAGTCTAAGGGAATAGAAAGAGAACCAAAGAGAGACAATTCAGCTGTTGAATTTGGGAATATGGCACTTGCTAATGTATCTGTGTCTGTAAGCTATCTACCCACTTTGACTGCAAGCGCTGCTCTTCCTACTGTCTTTTTAATATTTAGCACTTAATGTTAAATGTAAATATATTTTGCATATAGAGCTATATAAATAAAAATATACATAAATGTATACATTAGGGTAGGGTGGGATGACCATTATGTCAATGGAATACCTACAGATGCAGCCACTTTGGTTTGTCTGTTTGACACAGAATAACTAAACACAGATATCCCATTTATCTCATTTAACACAGAAAACTGTGTCACAACATCCCATCTAATTAAAGCATTCACCATTGTTCACAATGGTGCTTTGGTATGCTAATGAAAAGGTTAAATGCATTAAATGAGTTAAGATGACTTTAGATAACGCAGTTTCTTCAATTAACCATGAGTCATGACGCATTTATCTCACAAATCCAAGTGGCTTCATCTGTATAACAAATAACCTTAAAAGGAAAGATGAACTCATTAGGTGGTGCTAAAAGTTAGGCACCCCCAGTAATTGTAATTCCTTACATGATACCCCAGGCCAGTGCTCCCATCAGCAGAAAGCAGCCCTAGTCCAAGGTGCTTCTCAACAAGCACCATGGAGTGATCATTCATCTTCCTGCATCTTCTTTCTTCATGTGGGTACAAATGGGCAGTAGAGTGAAAAGACAAACTTTAATGTCTTCACTTTACTACCCATGCATTTGCCCACAGGATATCAAAGAAGGAAGAAGACTATTGCCCCTTGTTGCTTGCTGAGTAGAACCAGGCCAGTTTTCTGCTAACATAAGCACAGGCCCAGGGTATCAGGTAAGTATATACAATCACTGGGGGTGCCTAACTTTTGGCATCCCCCCAGAGATTTCACCTTTCCTTCTACTTTATTGACTTTTTGGGGAGGGCTGGTTGCCTACTCATGAGAAACAATAACTCTAGTGATACTTGGGGTAACTGTGAGTGAAGGGCAATCTCACAAGAGGTGGATGTTAGCGCACCAACACATGCAAACATATTGTATACCTTGTAATGTTAAAATTTTTCCACTTTTTGTCCTGCATCTGCTTAATAAATAATCCCTACTTTTTTGTGGCTGAACTACCCAATTGTATCATTTGAGTAAACTCTACTTTAAGACCATCACAACCATATTGTACATGACTGCATAAGAGCTACAGAAGTGTAGTCCATAGTTTAAGCTCAGAGAGAGGTTTGATCACTTTATGCATAAGCAGTAGTGATGGGCAAATTTATTCGGCAGGCGCGAATGCGCGGCAAATTTGCGCGATTCGCCGCCAGCGAATAAATTCGCAAAACACCAGTGAAAATTCGCGGTAAAAATTCGCCGGCGTCAAAAAAAAAATTTCCGCGAAACAACGCAAATTCGCCATCACTAATAAGCAGTGTTGAGAACTACCAATAATGTCCTTGCTCAGACTCAAGCAATCGCTGCATTGTTCTCCAGGTCACACTGTGAGCCGCACCTGCCAGTGTTGAATGTTGTAGATGACAATCTGGGTTCTGTGAACCTTACATATGAACTTTCTATTTCTCCAGTCTGGGAGGTTGGATTTCACTGTGTTGCTGACTTTGACATTTACACTGACATTTGTTTTGGCAGCACATTTGACTTGATCTAATGTTTAGATGCACTTTCTCCTTTGATACAAAGGGTTCTACAGATTTTCCTTTGTCTGTAAAGATTAAAACATATTTAAGCATACTGCTAACTTTTATTTTTGTGCGTGAATTGTTGGAAGAGAGAGAGAGATCAGCTAAAACATTCTTCATTGAGGTGAGACAGTGGATGATCCCTTCTGTTGGCCGTCTGAGACTTTATAATGATCTAGATATGATTTTGTAGGAACTGTATACACAGTCACTTTACAGGGCACATTGTACCTAAATACTGTAAATGAGTATGGATAGCCATCAGAGAAGCCCTTTTATGGGATCCATTTTCTGAAAACCTGTTATTAAGAAAGTTCCGAACAACAGGAAGGCTCCATTTCAAACAAATAATTCATTTTTTTTTTTAAATGATTTCCTTTTTCTCTGTAATAACAAAACAGGACCTTGTGCTTGAACCCCACTAAGATACGTATAAATAAATCCTAATTGGAAGCAAAACAATCCTATTGGGTTGAATTAATAATTTTTAAGTAGACTTAAGACATGGGGATCCAAGTTACTTATTCAAAGAACTCCTGGTCTTGAGCATTCTGGATAGCAGGTCCCATACCTGTATAATACATTGGAATACAAGAACCTTTCAGTCTCCCCTTGTGAGTCAGATAGCTGGACTGTTCCACTTGGGAGTGGTTGTCGGTGAGGTGTAACCATCAACACCATTATCCTAAGTAGAACAGTACAAAGTTTGGTGCCACCTGCAGCATTGTACATTTGTTTTCTGCACAAATATTGAGAATGCCTGTTTGCTCACCTACTCTATTAAAGCTGCACAAATGTAATTTATTACTTCAATCAATCCCTGAGCCAGTAAATTTTACAACCTACCATTGGAATAATCTATAATCACCTATTTAATACATAAATATATTACAGTGTTAGACGCTTTGCACAGAGGTAATTGGAAAACACAGTAAATCACACAATGAGAGCACCGCATCAATTTAACTATATACAGAGCATCTGAAGGCAACTGTCATTTATTCCTTCCCCAGTTATATCTGATCTCCTCCTTCAACTCCCAGTTGCAAACAAGTATCAATTGTGTCTACCAAGTAGGCACAAAATTCTCTGATGCTTTCTTATCCTCAGTGAAACGAATACAGTGGTTATTCACCAAATAACAGTGCCAACTAATCAGTCACCGTACATAGGCTAATAATTCCCAGAACAAGTTTACCTGTAATGAGAATGACTTGCTGAATTAAAGAGTTGGAAAAAATTGATTGTCAGCGAGTGCATAACTGACTCCACTAACAAGTGGGCTTGTGATATAATTAAATACCCACAATGCTTTTGGCGCTGACATTATAACTGGAGAGAATATAGGATTCAGATGCAGATTCCAATATACGTGGCTGATTTAATTAGGTTGTACTTCAAAACACATTTAATTTAAACATGTTCTACATGATTCTACAATGCATTTGAAGTCTCTATAAAGGCACTTTGTGTTAATGATAGCTTTTTATCAGATTTTGTATATTTGACTCCATAATTCTGCACGTTCCTTACCAGCCCTTTCACTGGGAACACTTTGCTGTGGGCATTGAGTCACAAGCAGGTAATAGATTGTTCTCTGTAATGTAAAGTATTCCTTATCCACTGCATGTGCTTTATCAGATTGTCAGACTGGCTCCTCACTGTGGAAAAAATAATGTAATATTTATGAAATGATATCACACCTACCTACATACCCCCTTAGGTCCCAGGTTGCTGCAGTCACAATGCCCGTGCCATCTGACTCTTCAAAGCAGCACTAGCATGTTACTTACAAGGACCAGGCAGCTCAAAAGGATCACTTACTACAAGTGCAACATGCTAAGTGCAATTTGGGATGCCGTTGTATAAGCACAATTGAGGCCGATGTATAAAAGATGCTCAGTGGTGCTTTGAAATTAAACAGATGCAATTGAGCTAAAAAAGTTATAAATCCGGATGTCATAATTTCCAGCCCTTGGCATCAAAACAGTGTCTGATACTTTAGGCACAATTCCACTGTGTGTATTGATGCTGACCACTGGGGGACCCTAGGGCTACCGCCATCTTTAAGGTGGCGCTAGATTTCCAAGCTTTCCCTACTTTTGTGTGTTTCAGAACAGGAAACAGGACACATGCATTGGTTCAGAGCAAAGCTATCTGGAAGTGCAAGGAGTATATCTTCAAGATTTCATGTATTATTCAAGTTTAATGTATAACTTGATTTACCAAGGTTAAACTCTTTGTGCCCGACAAATCACTTTATGTAGCCTGAATTTATCAAAAGGCCACATCTAGATAAAAGCCAAAGATTCAATGTCTGCAGGGACTCAGTACTTTATACCAGCTGATGTAAGGTGCAACAACAATTCCACAGAAACATGAAAGTGTTGCATGACAGCCAATTTAGCACACAGCATAGTACAAAAAAATGTAATTTCAACCAAAATAATGACCCCCAATGACAATATTCCAGTGTGTGTAGCTTGCACCAGTAACTTCAAGGCTGGAGGTGAAGGCTGTAAAAAAATGATTTATGGCATTTTTCAGCTTAACACACGTCTACAAGGAAATGTATCCAAGGCTAACAACATTAATAAAGGATAACTTGATCCAAGTCATGGTCACAAATTCACCAATGAATAATAACAATCTATAGAGGAATAACAAAAGGTTCACAAGAGTTTAAAACAATTAAACTATGCTTTACATTACTTGCAATATGTTTAATATAACAGAAAGGTAGTAAATATAATAATTAGAACATTAAGGGATTGTTCACCTTTGAGTTAACTTTTAGTATGATGTAGAGAGTGATATTCTGAGACAAATCCTAATTTGCTTTATTTTTTATTTTATTTGTGGCTTTTGAGTTATTTAGCTTTTTATTCAGCAGCTCTCCAGTTTCAATTTCGGCCGTCTGGTTGCTAGGGCCCAAAGTATCATAGCAACCATGCAATGATTTGAATGAGAGACTGAAATATGAATAGGAGAGGGCCTGAATAGAAAGATGGGTAATAAAAAGTAGCAATAACAATACATTTGTAGTGTTATAGCACATTTGTTTTTTAGATGAAGTCAGTGACTCCCATTTAAAAGCTGGAAAGAGTCAGAAGAAGAAGGCATCTAATTAAAAAATGAATAATTAAGACCAATTGAAAAATTGATTATAATAATCCATTCTATAATAAAAGTTAATATTGGGGTCCATGGGCTCTTTTTGCCAAAGGTGCTGGAGTTTTAGCTTTAATCAACCATAAGGCCAGTGGCAAACAATTGTTACAATTGTTTCAGGTGCTTTAAATGTCACATTTTTATGTTCCGTAGCCAAAAAACTTTTGTCCAAAACAGCACCCCTATAGTTACATTGAATTGTCATGTGCTTGTGATAGTTGCCTATGGTTAATAACACATAATCTTTAAATGATCTCATATACGGAATAGAAAGCCCAGCACTTATATTTATCTGGATAAGGTTTGGAGAAATGCAACTATCCAACAATTGGATCTATTAAAATGGCACTGAATCACCTTAATGGTATTTTTTCCAACAATTCTGGTCATTCTGTTGTCATTTAATATGGGGATAAAATGCTATGTGCTATGTAAGTTTTGTCAGAATCTAAACTTGAAGGACTCAACCCCACATAAACCTGATGAATTTACTCACATTAACTGGAGGACAGCACATTTGAGTGTTACCCAGACAGTATAAAGCCCCCATTTATGCCAAGGTCACCAAATAACTAGAAACATCCAGGCACATGGGGAGCAGAACTAATTTCATGTAAACAAAAGATACAGCCCTTCTAGCTGGATTCTCCATATGATCTTGCAAAGTGAATTTATTCTATATAGCAGCAGAAATGTATGACTTTGGATCAAGCAGTGACATAACTGTTTCAATTATATCTAACAGAAACATTATTGGTGCATTGCGATTGCTTTCCACAGAAAAGCTCCCAGTGCCAATGTTTCAGGACAATGTTGTATTTGTGCCAATATCGGCAAACACGCCTTATAAAATATTGCTCTATTTCCATTTCATCCTTACGTATATTAGAAATTACTGAAATAGACACTAATAAAAAGATGTGCTTATTTGAAAGGGGCACACTGTATCATTCTCAAAAAAATGTATATTGGCATTTCTACTAATGTGTATTTCCACATATAAGCACAATCCTTAAGCACAATTCAGCAGGACTGAGTTAACCTTAATACATAAATGTGCATGAGAGGCATGAGAATACCCCGGTAACAACAATATATGCGTATAATAGATGCTCAGTATAGATGTCACTCTACTTTAAATGGAAAATATTGGAAGAGAGTAAGGATGGGCGAATTTTTTCGCCTTGTTTTGCCTCAAAAATGACGCCCATATATGTGTAAGGCATTGTGCGTCAAAAAAAAGAAGCACGTTCAAATTTTTTTGACGCCCAAAGACTTTAATGGGCGTCGGTGACATTTTGCCTGCGGCGACTTTTTGGCGAAACAAAATGGGTTCAAATTCGCCCATCCCTAGAAGAGAGGCTTGGCATTTATTGATGATCTCATATTTCTTTTGAAATGCTGTACAACCAGGTGGGGGCGCTCCTGCCTCTTGACGAACTTGCAGAACAGAATCTCCCCTGCAACCAAGGCTTTAGCCATACGACTGCTTCTACATTATATGGACACAAGTATTTGTCTGTCTGTCCAATATTTAATTCCCAAACCAAATGTATTAATCAGTGATTTTGGACACTGAGGGTGAGTGATGGCCTGGCCAATCAAACAGGTTCTTCCATTCCCATCCCATTCTGTATGGACCTCACTTCCATGTATATGGGGACATTATTGGGTTACTATAGGAAATAAACTTCAGACAGTAGTAGACATGGAATTGTTAAGAATATCATTGTATTACTGAGTCTTAAGGTTTGCTTTCAGTGGAACCAGGGTCCCCAGCCCAGCCCATTATCCTCTACCACCAAATTTTACCATTGGCGTTTAGGTACATACTGTTTTTCTAGCATTTGCCAAACCCAGAAATTTTTGTCAGATTGACAAGTGGAGAATCATTATCTGCATTGCCATTCCATGCCATTCCACTGTTTCACAGTACATTGATGGGGACATTTATACTTCAGCGTTGCACATGAGTATGTCAGGTTTGTTTATCTCTGGTTAGTAATAGAATCCCACTATTACTTATGAATAGTTCTTGTGTTAACATTCAGTCCAGAGAACAGCAAGCAAGGACATAGGGCCACCATCATGGGTGGAAAGGAAGGAGTCCCGTTGGTGGTCCAGCCTGATGTGAAAGGTGTGGGTGGATAAGGACATGGTAAGGAGGGTATATGGGGTCCCACGTCCCTCATGGCAACCTTGTAAATATGTCATTTTAGACAGTAGCCATACACTGTATGACAGCAGGTAGCATTTACTATTTCACAGCAGAAATTGGTACAGAATACATGGTAGATAAAGTGCATACCCTTATCACATAACATGTTTCATTCCCTCCTGGGAACTTCATCAGAGGTGAAAGCTAAAATCTCCCTGTGCACTCAGTGACACTGCAATTTTTTACATTTATAGGTAGGGGACAGAAAAATACCAGCAGACAAACCACTTCATGAAACATTGGACTTAGGCTGGCATCACTGTTTCTGATCTGCAGCACATGAAAAAATGAGAACCTAAAGCAATTAAAATTGGTGCTTCCACACCAGTGAATCGTACCTACATACTCACTGACATTCAAACGCTAATTAACAATACATTAATATAATTTGGAGTATTTTCCACATGTTCACCTCAAGAGCACCAACCAATCCTATTTAGAAACCTGCAACTGAACAGGAAAACATGGATATCTGTATTGCAAATTTCCGACATGTTTTTGTCTGGGTGCATTGTTACTACATATGGTTCTACTTTATAATTGAAATGTACATTCCTTTAGGCACTCTTACAGACAAGGTTATAGGGAGAGCTGTCCTTGCCAATAATAAAAGAAATCCTAATGTCTTGCCAGAATCCTGTAAATTTCACTAAATTCCACTGTTCATATATCTCATTATATGCATATTCACATTGGTACATAAGGCTTAAGAATTGTTGATGTGCTGGAATAAACTGGAAGGCAAGCTCACTATGTAGAAATCTGCTGTAAAATATTCTAAATGTAGATGGAGGACCCAGAGGACCACATATAATACATACACATAATATACACACTCAAAGATATTTATTTCTACTCAGCACTTGTAATAAAATCTCTCATACCAGCTGCAGGCCGACCTTCTGTAGCAATGTTTTATAAGCCAGAGTGAAGACTGGAGTAACCCATACTATATCTGCCTTTATATAATATCCCCCCCATTATCTCCCCCAAAGTGTCCAAAACCAAAGTGAGTCTCTGAGTAACACAGCAGCTCCCCACCCACCCTGCCTTTACTGGAGTGCAAACCCCATTGCTTCTACTGAAAGAATAGACATAACCAAGTTAAGACACCCATTTTAAAATGACATGTCCTCTGTAGGTATATTCGCTGCAGAGTGCCACAATATGTCAACACAAGGACTATTTGGTGGATACAAGCCTTAGGGGGGTAGAGCAACTTTAGGGGTCTATTTATCATGCTGTGTAAAAGTTGAGTGAAGCGTTACTGGTAGGGATGTAGCGAACAGGCGTTTTGGTGTTCGCGAACGCCGTTCGCGAACACCGGCAAAAATGCAAACAGTTCGCGAACAGTTTGCGAACTTCGAACACCCGCAAAATCGTTCGATTCGAACGATCGAAGGATTTTAATCGTTCGATCAAGGATTTTCGTTCGAATCGAACGATCGAAGCCATTCGATCGAATGCTTTTCATTCGATCGAATGCTTACAATCGTTCGAACGAATGGAAATCGTTCGATTTTAGCGGTCGAAGGAATCGAATGGTCGAATGGTCGAACGATTTGTTGCTATGAGCAATGTGACCGGTAATGCCTGACTCCACTTTTTACACAGCATGATAAATAGACCCCTAATATAACTTTTACCTGCCAGTGCTGCACTTGTGCTGGATTCTTCATCTGGGACAAAGTACAACAGCCAGACCCTGGGTGCAAGTGCTTAAATGATCACTAAGGGGTGCTCTTTTACAAGGGTGCTCATAGTTTTGCAGGTAAGCACAGTTTTGGAATACACTGCAAGGTTGCAAATGAATCTCTGCTTTGTAATGAAAGAGAAGTGTGGCTGTTACTATAAATGGAGACATTTAATTTTTTGATGTTTGTCCTTGTTTTTTTGCCTTCTGCTTACTATATATGTTGTTTAGGGAGACAGTGTCATTACCGATAACTCAAGTCTAGGTGGCAAAACTCTGAAGGAACAGATAATTTGTATAATAATAAGATAATTTGCACTAATTGCAGCTCTTTATAGGATTTGTGATAGCTCGTGTTTCTCCTCTCTGTCCAACATTGCATATAACTCGGTAATAAAAGTGCCCAATTAAGTATAATTGTTTGCATGTTGATAACCCAAAAACAATTTAATTACAGTTAATTAAGTTCAATGAAGGCGAGGCATCGCATTTGTTTTTGCATTGTGGCATTAACTGATAACACCTGTTAAAAACATTAATCCCCCTTGAACATTAAGCAGATTTATAAAGTGCATTATCAGCAATGCATTTGTTAATATTGCTAAAGAGGAGCACATAAACCAAATCCCTTAGCATGCATATTAATAATAAATAAAGGGCAAGTTCTCTTTTAGGGCTGCTTGTAATCTGTTATGATTTCCTTCCTCATTTTCTTAATTGTGTTTCATTCTCTGTACTTTCAGAGCCCGTTTCATCTTCGTTTGATAAACACATTTGTTTTCCAAACGATCAGCTAGAAATAACCATTTTAGCAGAATTTTACTAACATAAAACTCACATCCCGGCATCTCCGTCTGTCTGAATGGATTGCGCACACTTCTTTTTGCAACTTGTTCTTACACACAGAAGATGGGAGCAGAAAGGGAGGCCGGGTTCCTACAGAGATGGCTATACGTGCGGATGCAGTTTCTTTAGAACGGTTACAATATTTACATGGATTAAAAGGGAGAAAATAATAAAGTTTGCTTTAAAGTAGAGTAAGAGGCTTCATGTGGGAATATATTTATTGAATCTCAATAAAGAGATTCAATAGAGCTCTAAAGCTCTAAAGTGTATACTTTTCATACATCACAAATTTCACTTGAGAGCAGGCTAAGGCCATGTGTAGATATGGGAGTAGAAAGAGCAAACGTGGCCATAATAGGGTGGGGTTAGTGTGGAACAGGGCAAGGCTGGGCTACATCACAACACACAGAAGACTTGTCTGTTGAGGGTTAAGGTCATTTCTGGTTATAAGGCAATCAAAGTCCTGATCTCTCTCCTTTAAAAGCTAATGGTGGGGAGCCCTCTGGTTGAAACCAATACCCATGTGGGGAGGTGCCAGTCTTTGAAAACCAAGACCAATAAATAATTAGGATCCCATATGGGATGGCTTACACATTTATGATAATAGCATGCACTTACTAACTGCAGCCTCTTCATATGCACTTTGCACCCAACATTTTGCAAATAACCCCTTGTGTAACCAATTCCCTAATTTTACTGATTATCAAATGTCACATTAAGACACATAAAACTAAATAATGTTTTGTATTCAATTAGAATTCAATTCAAACAACACCTACGTGTTAGTGATGATTAGAACAGTTAGGTGCTGTTTGAAAAACGAGTGATACAAATGTGTCTTTGGAAATGCTATGCATGTTACACATAATAAGGATGCCATTTGTTACAACTGCTACATAGCGTCACTATGGAAATAGTTTATATATGCATAGTTCTGTGTCTTGCATAAAGGCTATTTTATAGCAAAACAAGAGATTGCTATTGTAATAATTAAATGTTATTTATTATTTCTAGTTTTTTGATTTGTTTGGTGTTGTTGGTTTTGTTTAAAGTGATATTCAAATTGTGAACAGGTGTGGGGGTTTGTTTTCTGAGACATTGTATTATATAGATAGCGATGAAGCACGCACTCCGTGGGCCAGTCGATATGATAAAAAGTCTTTATTCAAAAAACAGCTAAAACAATGAAACCTTACGCATTTCGTATCCGAGGATACTTATTCATAGGCATGATTGGAAACAGCCGTGAACAGAATTAAAACAAGTAAAAAGGATATGACGTACAAAGTCAGTGATCCTAAATATTAACCCTAAAATTTAAATTATTTCAGCTGAGATGAAACCTCTACTCTTAAATCATTTTAAATCATCGCAAATCATTTCAAATTACTTTAAATCATTTTAAATCATTTTAAGACCATAACGGAATACTGGAAAACAGTAGAATTAATGGATAAGTCATAAAGAGTACGTAGAAAAGTATTTAAATTAATTACAATAATCAGGCAATTTATGTATATAACTAGAATAATGCTCCTCTCGGTAAGAGATTTTTACCGCCTCGAAACCAACATCTTGATTCAGGGATGTCCATTAGCATCGTGGAACCGATGCCAAGTATATATGAATTCATATCACATTGCATTAAAATATCAATGAAAATTTCTCTACAGACAAACTTTCGATACACATCGGTACAAAACATTAAGAGAGAACTGAAGAACGGAAAATTCATTTCCAATTTATTTAGTCAACCTATGGGTTAAACACACACTATTAAACCAAGGCATCATGCTGATTCTCACAAACTTTCGACCTACTGTAACTACCTCCCTCCATCCAATAGTTTCTCTATACGATATAACTATAATTCAAAATAGTATCTAGGGAACTTCCCCAGCGCAGCTGCCAAGGAGCTCTCAAGTTTCTTTGAGCCCACCTTAGTTCTTTAGGATAACTCAAAATGCCCCAGCATTTTGAGTTATCCTAAAGAACTAAGGTGAACCTACATACAAAGATTCCCGTGGATTTAAAAACTTCTATGCTGTATACTGGTTAAAGCTACACCCTGCAACGATAGACCCAGGGTTTCTACACCTGGGTCCTACTCTGCGCTGGGTGAGCCGTTAACTTTGTTTTATATTTTGGGGACTGAGCCGATAATTTCCCCTGTATATTGTATTATATATCTATATCTATATCTATATCTATATCTATATCTATATATATATATATATATATATATATATATATATATATATATATATATATATATACTTTGTATATGAATGTATGTTGGTCATTGTTTAATGATGTTGTGGTGATGTTATCCCTTCCCCCTTTCCCGCCAGTATGTGTATATTAGACCCTTTTGTTGTGTGTAATTGTACTGTGAGAAAGTACCACTGCCTGGCCCCTTGAATAGAGATTGTCATTCAGATGTGCAAGTTATGTTGTGGCTAGTGATGGGCGAATTTATTTGCCAGGCGGGAATTCCTGGGATTCTACTTTTTTCTGGACGCCGGCATCCTTTTTCTGGACGCCAGTGCATTTTCGCTGGCGAATGTGCGCCTGTGTCCAAAAAAATGGACGCTGGCATCAAAAAAGGATGCAGGCATCAAAAACGAGACGCCAGCACCGTTTCGCAAATTTTTCAAAATTTTTTTTTTCGCCCCAAATTCGCCCATTACTAGCTGTGGCAGGAGGTACAGGCAGTAAGGACACATCCACACACTCATTTGAATATATCTATTATAAACTTCACAAGAAAACGTAGTGGAGTTTTCATACATATTTCCATTTACATATTTTCAGCTGTGTTCTAAAAGGTGAGAGAATAATTACTGCAGAACAAAACAAATGGTAAAAATATCTCATACTGAGCCACAGCAGAGTGTTGGTTCCACATTAATAAACCTCTTCCCCTTTGATAAGCGGAATGAGAAAACATTTCAATCTGAACAGCAAAAAGTGGGGTTCCGCAACATTACAGATTCATTTCCATTCAGAAGTTCTCGTAACTATGCGTCATCTCAAATTTACACAAGATTTATGTACCACTACAAAAAAATCTTTTATGGGAAGTAAATTCAGTATTTTATTTGCACCAATCCAGTTCTGCATTAGTAACACATAGAAAATTGCATTGACCACTTCTCATTTGTTGTTAACGAATTTCCTGGTGTTTACAGCATAATACATCTTTCTATAATTTCATCTTTTCTGCTAAAAATGTATTTAAACATTAAAGGGGTGGCTCACCTTTATATTAACTTTTATTATGCAATTGGCTAATTCTAAGCAACTTTTCAATTAGTCTTAATTTTCTCTTTTTTTCTAGTTTTAGAATTGTCTCCTTCTTCTGACTCTTTCCAGCTTTCAAAAGGGGTGATATTGCTACTTATAATTACTCATCCTTCTATTCAGACCCTCTTCTATTCATAGTCCAGTCTCTTATTCGAATCAATGCATGGTTGCTAGAGTAATTTAGACCCTAGCAACCAGACTGCTGAAACTGCAAACTGGAGAGCTGCTGAATAAAAACCACAAATAATAAAAAATGAAATCCAATTGCAAATTGTCTCAGAATATCACTCTCTGCGCCATACTAAAAGTTCCTTTAAAGGTGAATAGCCCCTTTAAATAAACTCAACAGGCTTATTTTGCCTCCAATAAGGATTAATTATATCTTAGTTGGCATAAAGTACAAGGAACTGTTTTATTATTACAGAGAAAAGGGAAATAATTTTTACAAAAATGAATTATTTAGATAAATGTAGTAGGGAGAGTGGATACCCGTAATTTGGAGCTTTCTGGCTGTACTTGTATTTTAAGTGCCTCAAATTAAAAAAAAAATCTGTAACTGCTTTGTCCATTATGGGCACTGTATACTATAAACTATGAAGGATGAAAAGTGCTTTAATACTTTATATTTTATGTAAGCTTGAGCTACAAAATGTATTTTGCATGAATGCTTTCCAACCCATATAATAACAGTATAAAATAGCTTAAAAAGAGAGTATAAATGACATTCTGGATTTATAAAAAGAATGGTCACACTACACAGTAGGACACACAAGAAAAGCTGTTTAAAAAAACTTTCAGGCCTGATCTTGAAAATGGCCTGTTCACTTGCTGCTGATTTACAGTATTTACATGATTTGTCTGTTATTAAATATACTATTTTACAAATCCCATAAAACAGAGGACGTAGGTCTTAAACAGCAGGTTTGCCAAAAGAGAGTGATGCATTTATATGCCTTAACTACAAGATGCTGCTAAATTAATTGCTCTTCCCCTAGGTGCAATAACGCGCACAACATCTCATCTCATAGAATACTGCTCAAATGTGCGAGCTGCAAACTCTGTGCAAACTCTGTGTTCAGCTGCACTTTCTACAGAGTGGGTGGCATAAATGGGTCCCGTTTGTTTGATAACATTTTTATTATCATCTTTCCCAGACTGCTTCATTGTAGGCCAGTGGCACACACACATAAGGCCTCATGTATGCACCTGCTGTTGCAGTCCGTGCACTTTCCCTGCAGTCAGTTATGCGTAACACCACTTTGATTAAAGTATTTGCGGCAAAATGCATATCTTGCACTTCTGTATAGTTGCACTCGGTCCTTCCTGCCTTCTGTTCCAAATCATGCACTGCTGCACCTTTTGATACAGGGGATCCCTGCAGCTACCACCAGACCTGGATTTGTGGTGAGGCCACAAAGGCCCTGGCCTTGGGTGGCGAAATTTTAGGGGTGGTGAGCCGCCCTACCCCATCCTTAACTACATTGGGAACCCCGAGTTCCTCTGCACATTAGCGCATGGTCGCGACGGGGGGGGGGGGGCAGAGGAGATGCGTGTGCGGGCAGCGATGCTAGAACTAGAAGCCAAACATACCTGGCTACCACCACCTTCTGCCAGGGGTTCTCTCAGTGGCCCTTGCACCCCACACACTGAAAATGACAGGCAGACTGCAATAATATGTGGCACAACTGTGCCGGACTGCGGCAAAGAGCACATGCAGTTGTGTTTTTTGGGAATCAAGCATACAGCATTGTGGGAAAGAACATGGCGATCACACTCAAAATTGCACCTATAATATGTGCCCTATAATATTTTCTCTGTTGGCATAGAATAAGCAACAAAGAAAAGAGTGATCTGCTCCCATCTGCTTCGTTTTGAGCATTCTCTTCCAGTGAAGGAATTGGCACATAAGTAATGACGGGCGAATAAATTCGGCAGGCACGATTTTGTGGCGAACTTCTGACTTGTGTCAAAACAGTCACACATCAACATTATTTGGACGTCCATTGACTTTAACGTCGGCGTCAAAAGTGGCGGAATTGACGCGGGGGAATCAAAATAGACACAGGTGTCAAAATTCGTGTTTTGCAAATGTTCCTCCGTTTCGCGAATTTCGCTGGAAATCCACAAATTTTCCGGTATTTCTAACTACTTCCACTTGGTGGTGATATCAAGGGTCTAATTTCATGTGGGCATTTCTTCTGCCTGTTATTTACTTTTATTTCACTGTTACTTTAATCCACTTTTCCACATTTCAAGTATTGATATACTATCATTTGTTTATTTCATCACACGTAATTGATTTAACCTCATGGATTAAATTATATAATAAGTGATAGTTTATTAATACAAGGATCACTTTATGAATTTAGCCTTAATTTACATCCTAATGAATGAATAAACAGTTGAAGACAATTCACACAAAACACAATGATTACTTAATGAATTAACATGCAATTCATTTTCATTGCTAATCGTTAATTCATTGTGTTTATTTTAAAAAGAATGAATTTATTTTTCAAAGTGTCAGTTTTTATCATTTGAGATATATACAGTATTCTGCTTAGATACAAAAACAAACAGAGGCATTTATAAATGGTGAATAAATCTAAAAGGATAATTTAGAAATTCTGTGGATATTGCCGGGGCATTGTTCCAAGTGTCCCCTAAATATGTTTCATGTTGGCAACTGCAACTATGGTTCTGTAACCATTATAATGATACTGTAACGTATGGTATCCCAAAACCCAGAAGAAACCCCAAGGTCCCGGTCTCTGATCACGCTTCTGCCTAGAACAACTGCCTTTCACTTCAGGAAGAGCCCTCCGCTACTTAGATGCCACCAGGTCTTAATGTGAGAGGGCCAAGGGAGAAGTTCTGGGCAGACAATGGAACCGTAACATATACTGGAAGGACGGGGAACAGAGTGTGTAGTCGAAGGTCAGGCCAAGGTCGTTACCAATCAGGCCTGCAGTGCAGAATTGGGAACCAGCAGCGTAGTCAGGACACAGGTCGGGGTCAAAGCAAACAGGTCCACAGTACAAAGTTAGGATCCAAGAGAACGGTCAGGAACAAACATGAGGTTGATAGAGGCAGCAAACGATCAGAGGTCAGAAACAAGCACGGGTCAAGGAACAGATAATCAGGCACGAATCACACCCAGGAACTATCCGGAAATAGGCCTACTTTGGGCAATGAGTAATTGGCTGCGCCCCCTTTAAATAATTGAATTATTGATGTCACCCATGGTGTGCTGAAAGTAAAAGGAGGCGAGCGTCTAACCCAAAAGCGGCTTAAGGATTTAAGGGGACCTGTCACCCAAAAAAATTATTCCTAATCCTATTTTATCACATCAGTCAAGCAAAATGAACTTTAATTACACTATATAAATTATTTGAATCTTGTTTCCTTCAGTCTGGGAATTCATAATTACAGCAAGCAGGCAGGAGCCATTTTGTGGACACTGTTATTAAGCAAGCCTTGTATCATCTCAGAATCTTGTTTGTGCACCAGAATAGGGGACCCAATGTCCATCCACATGCGCTGGCTACACAATTAAATGGTGAAGAGAATGGGGGAATGTGGGGAGAGCAGTGACATCTAGGAAGTGCTGAATGGAAAGTGAAAGTAATTTTCTGCTCCGCCTCTATGCCTAAGGCATAGAGGAGGGGCAGACAATATTTGATTGACAGCCAAGATGTTTAAATGATCTTATAACCGCTATGAATGGTTTAATAAAAAAATTAAATTGGATTTCATGTTTAATTTGAAAAGGACTTTTATTTTACAGGTTTTTGTGTCTAGGTGACAAGTCCACTTTAAGGAAGGCTCCTAAAGTTAACTTTTCGGATGTTGTAGAATTTCATGTTCTTAGCAACTTTTTAATTCGTTTTCATTTGCTATTTTTTGTAGTTTTTAAAAATGTTTGGCTTCTTCTTCCTCTCTTTCCACCTTTCAAATGTGGGTCACAGACCCTACCTAAAAAAAGAACTACTATTCTGATAGGCTACAATTGTATTGCTGTTGTTATTTTATATTACTTATTTTTCTACGCCTTTCCTAATTAAATTCCAGTCTCTTATTTAAGCCACTTAAATTGGACTGGCTGCTTGGGTAAATTGGACCCTAGCAACCATATACTGTAGCTACTGAAATTCCTACTTAACAAAAACAATTCAAAAGTCACAAATAATAAAAAATGCAGAGCAACTGCAAATTGTCTTAAAATATCACTCTCTACAGTATAATAAAAGTTAATTTGAAGGTGAACAACCCCTTAAGGGCCTCAAATGTTGACTACATTTTTTTTTATTTAGTTTTACAATTTATAGTCTCAAGAGTGCTCTGTTTATTTTAAATGTATTTATGTTTTCTTAGGGTATTATGTAACATAAGAAGCAAAATTTAGTATAGTCATCACATATAGCAACCAATAATCAGGGAAGGGTATTTTACAATTCACATTTTTTTTACTTGCAGCTGTAGTACACCCAGGGTCAGACAGGGCTGTCCAGGGCCCACCAGCAGTGTGACTTCAAGGGCCCTCCTCTCGGTGTCCAACCTCACATAGCTCTTCCCATCCCCACATGTGGCCACCAGCAAATAATTCTCTCCTACTTTCTTTGTGGGTTCAGGGGGTGGAGAGTGGGTGTCCGTGTGGAAGAGTGGGCCTGGGTGAGGCCCACCAAGGCCAGGGCCCACCAGGTTTTTCCATGGTGTTTCCCTGGCCCAGTCTGACACATAGTACACCAGAAATTTGTATGTTGATTTTTTCCCCAAGATTTTTTTCTTGTTATGGCTCAGTAAGGTCAGAATCCCAAACATTCTGAACTACAGTATGAGAATACAATACATTAATTTCTACATAGCAGTAGATTCATTCCCTGTGGAGTATGCTCCCTTGGCTCTGCAGCCTGGAACAGAGCACCTGTTATAATCGATACATTAATTGCCGACATTCCTCTCATGCTGCTAACAAATCTAATGTAGCAAATTGTTGCAGATTATAGAGCTATTAAAATTATATTATATTATAAAACTGCAAAAAAGAAGCAAGTGAAAAAGGCCTTATTTCTGAAAAAAAAAATAGATGCAAAAAGGGGGGCAACATTGAAGTTAGGGAGAAGCTATTGCATCAAAATCAGGGAGAGAGTTGAATGAAAAGTATGAACTGTTGGTTACATTTGTAGGCAAGTTCCTTCTAAGTGACTGTACTGCTTGATGGTAACTCCCGGCAGCCTATGTATAGCTATATAGCTCTATAAATAACACACACACATATGGAAACTATTTAATTCCAATGAGTCTGTATCTTTTTAAGTGTAGATTACAGATGTACCGTTCCTGTACCAGATGGCCCAGCAATGCACTAAGGACCAATGTGTCTGTGTCTCCTCTGAGAGACCAGGGCTTTAATCACGTAACAGATTCGGATTTCTGGAATAATTGAATCATACTGAGATCTTTAATAAAAGCAGTGCTGCTATAATTGCCTAGGTTGTGATTACCAAATTACTTTATGACAAGAAGAGATATAATTGATGTTACATAACTATCTTATCTCACTTATATTTTTCTCTTCTAACAAAAACAAGAATAACCCAAACTATGTACAAATGCGTAGCACTCGGTTTGAAACAAAGAAATATCTATTTAAGGGTTAGACATAGAAGTATAATTCCTGATGTACAAGATTAAAGTTTATATTTAGTTATACTAGAATGGAAGCCAGTCACTCTCCGGAACTGACTTTTCACATCAGTCACTGGGCTCCACTAATCAGCCAATATGTTGATGACATGTGTATGTCAGTGGGCACTTACTATGTGTGAGTCCACATGCAGCACGGTGCACTACAGCACTATCATTACAAAGAGAACTTACCAATGGTGGTAGTTCTATTTGTGATTGTCTAATATTAACTCCTGCATTCTATTAAATTAAAAAAATCATTTTTATTACTTTAGGTTTTTGAGTTTAGTTTTTTTGTTCAACAGCTCTCCAGTTTGCAATTTCAGCAATATGGTTGCTAGGTAGCAAATTATTCTAGCATCCATGCATTGATTTGAATGAGAGACTGAAATGTGAATAGGAGAGGGAATGAATAACAAGGGGAGTAATAAAAAAAAAAGTGGCAATAACAATAAATTTGTAGCCTTACAAAACATTTGTTGAATGAAGTCAGCTAAAACGTTGTTAAGAATTAGCCATTCTATGACATACTAAAAGTTATCTTAAAGGTGAACCACCCCTTTAACTCTGCAACTGCAAACAACTACACTTGTAAGGCCTATATCATAGGGAGCATGGAAGGTGGCAAAACTGTGGGTAGGGTATTTGAAGAAAGACCACAACTTCCATTATAAAGAAATACAGCTGAAACAAAAAAATGGGCACCCATTGCCAAATTCAATATTTAGTTAACAATCACTGTTTCAGATCTACCTATAGATTTTGAGTGAGGTTTAAGTCAGGAGAAGGCCATTCCAAAACCTCCAGCTTGCTTTTCTTCACGTAAGTCATTGTGGCTTTTTTGCTGTATGTTTAGGAATGAATTGTTCTCTACATGTACAACAAATAGTGATGGGCGAATTTATTCGGCAGGCGCGAATTTGCGGCGAATTTGCGGCGAATTTGCGGCGAATTTGCGCGTTTCGCCGCCAGTGAATAAATTCGCGAAACGCCCGCGAAAATTCTTGGCAAAAATTCGCCGGCGCCAAAAACGGGCGCCGGCATCGGAAAAACGGGCGCCGGCGTCAAAAACGAGACGCCGGCGCCGTTTCGCGAATTTTTCGCCGTTTCGCGAATTTCGCACGAAATTCGCAAATTTTTCGGCGGACCGAAACGGCGCAAATTCGCCCATCACTAACAACAAACAATGTTTCCTGTACCACTGGCTGCCACAAATCCTCAGCACAATGGATACAACCACATGTTTAACAGTTGGCAAGGTGTCCTCAAATGCTGTTCCTTTTTTCTCCACTGACTGGGGCCAAAGAGTTATTTTTTCCTTCATCAGTTCCACAGCACCTGTTTCCAAAAGGCTTCTGGCTTGTGATCAGGTCACAATTAATTCTTCCTACTGATAACTCCTCCATGCAGAGCACCATGACAATACCACTCCTGTGCCAGCCAACCCTTCCTGTAGGTCCTTTGCTGTAATGAGGGTTTGCCTTTCTGGCTGGCATATGAGCAATTCACTCTAAAAGTTTTCTTGCCTTGACTTCCTCTTAACTATTATTTTTTGATGACTTTGTAGACAGTGGAAAGTGGAGTGTTTTGCATCTTTTTATACCCTTCCTCTGCTTTGTAAGCATCAATTAGCTTTATTTTAAGATCCTCACTTTTGCTCTGCCATTGACAACAGATGACAACTAACAAGCTATTTAGAGCTAATGAGAATGGGGTCCAAGCGTTGCCCTTGCCACATTCACTATTTGCATTATTCCTCTGTTTAAGGGTAGGACTTCACTACATGGACGTTTTCAGTGAATGCATTGTCTGACGGATGCAGATGCAGATGCTGCATGTGTTGGATCACGCCAAAAACATCCATGTAGTCCCTACCCTTAAGCTTTTGAAACAAAATGTAATTGTGCATTATAATTTACAAATATATATATATATATATTTTTTTTTTTATATTTTTTTTAATCACGGATTCCTGAAGTAGTTGGTTCCTACTTTTCACTTACAAAATAACTGAAAACAAAATATGAAACTTTTGTATTCACTTGTATGCTACACATTTTACTCTACCAAAGATATGTGAATAATGTATATCTATACTCCACTAATCCATCTCTAACAAGTAACACCACAGCTAAACACTGTGATTGTCAGTGGTAAATAGTACTTATAATACAGGCCTGCCAATAACACAGCTTGTTTTACTCTTACCCTGCTTAACAATTGGTATGCAGGCGACTGCAGGTCTTCGATGCTCTCTGCAATAGGTTTATTACGTGTTTCTGGCAGTAAGAGACTCAGGATTCCTGCTGATATGCCACTGAATCCAAATGCCACAAATGGCAGTGATGAATTAATAGATTTCTAGGAGGCAAATTGCCCAAAGAAATGGAATATAAATTAGATCAAGTATTGTGCTAAAGAGATTTAGTGTTACTTAAACATGCTGGACACTGCAGAAGCCCATAATGCTACAAGCTAATAAGACATATTCTTGTTAAGAACAAACATTTATGATCCCCAACACATGCTTGTAAATTTTGCATACAAACAAAAAACTCATTCCATTCTAGTATAGCAGTGTGCCATATTGCTGAAGAATTTCTGCGTGTTTCCTCTTCAAATTACATCTATACAGACGCAAAAGAATTTATTTTTTTCTTTAAAAATCCATGGTGTATTTCTCTGCTGTTCCAGAGAAAAATGTTCTATGCACAAGATTAGCCATGTTGTCTGAAGGGAAATAATTGATAGCCAATTGACTCATCATTCTTACTGTTAAGCTGATACACACACACAAAAGCATGTGTAACCCCAGTAAATATGAAGTCACATTTTCGTGAATAAATGTATACATGTGTATGTATATATCTCTGCATCGGACCATAGCCAAGTTCTGTGTAATATGGTAATTCATTCTCACTCCCACCAATAGAGATCGCTCATAGGCTCACAGCCTGACACAGAGGGGCAAAGTGACTAACACTGGCGAAAATTCGCCAGCATGATGTCATTTCGGAACTTTGCAGATTTACTAATGGTCGATGGCGTCACTTCGCTAGGCGAATTTGAGCTCTGGCAAATGGACGTAACTATGCAAATTAACTAAAACATTACCTCTTGCACCAGACTTGCCTTCGCCACCTCAGAGCAGGCAAAGAGCAATAGAGTACATGGGAGTTCCTAAAAAAATAGTTGAACATTTTTCTAAGTCCCAAAAAATGCTAGCGTCAGGGTGATAGGCTGCAAAAGAGCGTACAATTTTTTGGGGGGTAACCGGCTTCCCCCCTACATTTTCTAACATATGGAACATAAACTATACGCTGGGCACATGTGTAGGGCAATATAACAACTTTATTTTCTTTTATTAAGGTTCCCTGTGCTTGTGTAGTGTAATGTATTGGCTGCAACATATGCGTCCATTGTACTTTAACTTCACCGTATGCAAATTAGCCAACGTTAGCGCAACTTCGCTTGACGCAGTAACGCTAACGCAACTTCGCCATCGTTCGGCGCCCTAGACGCAACTTTGGATTTTAGTGAATTTGCTTTGTCCTGGTGAATGTACGCCAGGCAAAGTGTTGCGCTGTGTGCGAAGCCGTCGCTGGCAAATTTTCGGAGGTTGGTGAATTTGCCCCAGAGAGCTGCTGTTCTGTCAGTTGAGGAGAAGTAGCACACCTGTAACTTTGGCTTTGTATCTCTATTCATTTTCTTTAACAGAATCACTGTTGCCACGGTCACACCGTGACCTTTAACCTGGAAATCCCTAGGTCGCAAGTATTCTGGATAATGTAATACCTCTATTGGATTCCTAATACACATATAAAACAAATAATATGTATAATATAAATATTAACATAAAGTCTAACATGAAATGACACCATTGGCAGATAAATTCCAGTAGGACAATTATTTCAATAAACAGCTCCACCTAGTGGTTCCCCTGTAATATTCACCCAGGTCACACCCAAATTACCCAGTCACAAAGGCAAGTGTGGTTGTTCTGTAGTGAGGTAGAATATAAACAGATAAGATTTAAACTACCGGGATTGATGGAGTCTAATATGAGTCCTAAATTAGGGGTAGGCAGAAGAGGCAGCTGCCTTTTCTTCTAACTCTTTCCAGCTGACCCCATCTAAAAAACAAATGCTATGTAATATAACTTTAATTAAACTCATCTTTCTGTTCAGGCCCTCCCCTGTTTACATGTTTTGCTTGTGAATGTTAGCGACCATGTTTATGTCCTTTTTGACTGATTAAAGACCTCAACGGGTTTGCGACAAAATCGTTTTTGGGAACATTCGCAGTGGATGTAATAAAATTTCGCAGTTGCAAAACCTTTCTTGCGACAGAATCTTAAAAGTAGCAATAACAATATATTACATAGCATTTGTTTTTTAGATGGGGTCAGCTGGAAAGAGTTAGAAGAAAAGGCAGCTGCCTCTTTTGCCTACCCCTAATGTAGGACTCATATTAGACTCCATCAATCAATCTTTTAAGTTTTCAGAGTTTTTGGGCAAATTTTTTTTCGCTGAATGATTGCCATGAGCTACTGCCCAGATGCAAATTTGCCAGTTTCACTATATGATATGATTATTTAAAACACTTACTTGGGAAATCCTTACACATGGATCAACCAATGATCATTTGGTCGCAAAGTGGCTGAACTGAACTGCCTGTGTTCGGCTTCAAAGAAGGGAAAGGAAGACAAACCCATTTTCAAATTCAAATGAGAAGAAAATAGAGACAATTCAGCCTCAGTGGCGAAGACTATTTTGTGCTTTTCTTTACTGTAACAATGATCACAGTCCTGCTTAATTGTGCTGAAGAATTTTTATTGCTATAGCGTAGAACAGAGCCTAGGAAACAGAGTGATAATAGGTGTAACACAAACAGCATATTTGACTGCTTTATTCTTTTTCTCAGTGGGTCACCTATTACTGTAGATAGAGCTTACTTCATTAGCCTTATTGCAAGTCAGATCAATGGTTGCTTCATAGCAGAATCAGCAGGTTAACCATATAGTCTATGATTACCGCAATTTAAACTCCAAAATCTTTCAATGTGAATTGGCGCACACTGTTATTTGCTTCTCCTTGACTCTGCGGCAAATTGTGGTTTAGACTCTACAGATCTATAACATATAATAAATACCTCTTCTTTCTAATTTGTGCATGCATTTATTTGCACACATTATATAGAATATCATTTCTGACACTGTTCCAAATGTTTTAATCCATAATAATCATGTCCTAAAAGGGGCAAAGTGCAAAAAAAACCCACTGTGCAATGCACCTTGTTTCCTTGTTTCTGAACCCAATTCCATTGCTATCATGTGGACAGCACCCACAAACTGTCAATGACATGCAAGCAGGTGCAACTTGTGCCTAAGGGACATTAGGACAGTCCATATGATTCCACATGCACACCTAGAAACTAGAAGGAATTGACCAGTTGGGGCATCTGTTAAGGTTTCCTTGCGCAAGTAAGGAAGTCCTGTAGTTACTGCCCCTCCTATGTATAGAGTAGTAGTCAATCACACATTCTATACTTTAAGTAGGGTTCTCAGTAATGACTTTGGGGAGGACACTGAAAGTAGTGTATCTGTTTTGCAGATGACTCAAACTATGGAGCCTAGTGAAGTCCATTCAGAATTTGTTATCCTGAAAGAGGGATCTGGACAAACTGGTAATCTGGGCATCTAAATTGCAGATAAAGTGTAATTGTGACAAAGGTAAGATTTTGTATTTGCCATTTAAAAATATGCACCAATGACTGGCCAGTAGGGTGTAGTGAGGGTGCCAATGACTGGGAGGAAGGATGGCAGGCCAGGTGATTGGATCTCAGATTGGATTAGAGCGGATTGGTGGGAGCAGAAGGAGAGGCCAGTCATATATATATACAGGGAATTCCTTACCTGCTTCCTCTTGCCTCTAAATTTAGAAAAATAAATAAATATTTTTTTTACAATGTAAATTGAAGAAGTGGTTACAGTTATATTGTCACAGCGGGGTAAAAAGTGTCCTTTCCATTGGTTATACATTCTGTATTTGGCGTAACCTACATTCCCACCGCGGCTGCAATGGCTGGCATTTGGAAATTAATGGTTGGTAATTGGCAAGTTTTCTGTTTACGTTATGAATAATAATCTGTTCAAATAAAAGCTGCGGCCGACCCTCACCCACATAAAGGAAGTTTTGTCTCAGTATGGCTTCTTTACGGTATGGGTATTAACAGTTAACGTGTTATGTTGTCACACAGTTATCACACATGCCTCCTCACAGTCTACTATCAATGAACAATATTTTCAAGAATGAATGATTTAACTAATGAAATAATTTTGAGAGATTCATTAGTGGTCATAACTGCAGTTGTTATTATAGTACTGAGTATATATTTTTTAACTTTGGATAGTTTTGGTGTATTTTTATTCATATATGCACTGTACATGATATATTGTTAATCGCTCATAGACTGGATCTGGATCTAGGGGTCTTTGTAGATAACACGTTGTCTAATTCTGGGCAGTGTCATTCTGTGGCTACTAAAGCAAATAAAGTTCTGTCTTGCATAAAAAAGGGCATTAACTCAAGGGATGAAAACATAATTATGCCTCTTTATAGGTCCCTGGTAAGGCCTCATCTGGAGTATGCAGTTCAGTTTTGGACTCCAGTCCTTAAGAGGGATATAAATGAGCTGGAGAGAGTGCAGAGACGTGCAACTAAATTGGTTAGAGGGACGGAAGACTTAAATTATGAGGGTAGACTGTCAAGGTTGGGGTTGTTTTCGCTGGAAAAAAGGCGCTTGCGAGGGGACATGATTACACTTTACAAGTACATTAGAGGACATTATAGACAAATGGCAGGGGACCTTTTTACCCATAAAGAGGATCACCGTACCAGAGGCCACCCCTTTAGACTAGAAGAAAAGAACTTTCATTTGAAGCAACGTAGAGGGTTCTTCACAGTCAGGACAGTGAGGTTGTGGAATGCACTGCCGGGTGATGTTGTGTTGGCTGATTCAGTTAATGCCTTTAAGAATGGCTTGGATGATTTTTTGGACAGACATAATATTAAAGGCTATTGTGATACTAAACTCTATAGTTAATATAGGTATGGGTATATAGAATTTTAATTAAAAGTAGGGAGGGGTGTGTGTATGGATGCTGGGTTTTCATTTGGAGGGGTTGAACTTGATGGACTTTGTCTTTTTTCAACCCAATTTAACTATGTAACTAACTATGTAACTATGTAACTGACCACTTTACAATTATGTTTTAAGAGTGTGTAAGACAGAGACAACTTTTTTTTCTAATTTTGGTTCTGTAAATTACCACAATGAATTTTAAATGAAACCACTCAGATTCAGTTGAACTGCAGACTTTCAGCATTAATTCAGTGGGTTTAACAGAAAGATTGCATAAAAATGGTAGGAACTAAAGCCTTTTTTTTAACACAATCACTTCATTTCAGGGGCTCAAAAGCAATTGGACCAGGGGTTCAAAAGTAATTGGACAAATGACTTAAAGGCTATTTCATGGGCAGGTGTGGGCAATTCCTGCATTATATCTAGTGATGGGCGATGGCTTGGGCGTGCATGGCTGCCAGTGGCACTGGGACATAGTGTTTATCCATGATGTGACACAGGACAGAAGCAGCCGAAGGAATTCTGAGGTGTTCAGAGACACTGTCTGCTCAAATCCAGCTAAATGCAGTCAAATTGATTGGGAGGCGTTTCATAATACAGAAGGACAATGACCCAAAACATACCAAAGCAACCCAGGAGTTTATTAAAGCAAAGAAGTGGAATATTCTTGAATGACCAAGTCAGTTACCTGATCTGAACCCAATAAAGCTGCATTTCACTTGTTGAAGACTAAACTTTGGACAGAAAGGCCCACAAACAAACAGCAACTGAAAGCCTGTTGTAGTTAAAAGGAGGAAAACCAGAATCTGGTGATGTCCATGAGTTCAAAATTCAGGCTGTCATTGCCAGCAAAGGGTTTTCAACCAAGTATTAGAAATGAACATTTTATTTTCAGTTTTTTAATTTGTCCAATTACTTTTAAGCCCCTGAAATTAAGTGACTGTGTTGAAAAAAAGGCTTTAGTTCCTCACATTTTTATGCAATCTTTTTGTTCAACCCACTGAATTAAAGCTGAAAGTCTGCAGTTCAACTGCATCTGAGTTGTTTCCTTTAAAATTCATTGTGGTAATGTACAGAACCAAAATTAGAAAAAAGTTGTCTCTGTCCAAATATTTATTATGTATCTGTCTAACTGTATATGAAGTAAAGGGTGTTTTATTTTCACATATAATAAGTTAATTAGATTTTTGTACTACTTCCATATAGGGAATTTTAGGCGTTAGCCTAAGCCACCAACAAGTTGGTATAATCATACGTAGTAATGGGCGAATCTGTAGCGTTTCGCTTCACCTAATAATTTGTAAATTTCCCGCAAAATTCGCAAAACGGTGAAAAATGAGCGAAACGGCGCCAGCGTCCATTTTTTTACCCCGGCAAATTTTTTGCGCCAGTTTTGCAAATTGCGAGAATTCGCTGCGAATTAGCACCTGGCGAATAAATTCGCCCATCACTAATCGTACATATATATATATATTATATATATTCCTGTGGATCAGCTAGCAGCTTGGCAGGCTCACTTAGAAAATAAAGGTGGAATTTGATGGATGTGTGTTTTAACCTCATCTACAGTGGAACTATATTATAAATGTGAATTGTGTGAATTGCATGCTAATGGAAACGATATTGCCATTAGGAAATGACCCTTGATGGGCACAAATGTGAATAGTTTTGCATGACAGAATATAATGATGCTGTCAAAAAACTAAAGCCAGTGCACATGATTCTCTTTGTCATACCTATTTATTACCCTGACAATCATCCGTACGCACGTCCTACAAAACGTCTAATGATTCATCATCAATCCTGCAAACTGAAACTGCTGAATCAGCTCACCCAGTGATAAGCTGCCAAAGTCTTTGGACATCTTGGATGTTTTTTTTTTGATTTACTATACTAAAATGAATTACATGAGAAATTTTAAAGTATTTTGACTCTTAAGGGGACCCAATAATTGACCCAAGTAAAAATTGTAATTCTGCCTAATCAGAAGCCTGTTTTTTTTCGATCCATGAAATTCTGGGGTAAAATTGTAATTAGCAAAATAAAAGATTGCTATTGGCCACTACAGACCTAAAATAAAAACAATAACAAAGAAAATACTAAACTACTGAATAATTATTATCTCTTATTTAGAAAGAATCTGTACAAGAGACACATGTCATTGTCATTTCATAATTAAATCAGTATTGAGAATGAGCTGTTCATATCACAATATATTTTATGGATGCAATTAAGGAAAAAAACTATTCAATGCCATTTCCAACATTTCCTGCGTCATTTTATATTATTTATACTTAGTTAGGGGCCCATTTACTAAGCTCGAGTGAAGGATTCGAAGTAAAAAAACTTCAAATTTCGAAGTTTTTTTTGGGATACTTCGACCATCGAATAGGCTATTACGACCTCCAACTTTCGATTCGAACGATTTGAACTAAATCGTCTCTTTAAAAAAAACTTTGTCTGCATACTTTGGTAGTTTAAACCTACCGAGGTACAATGCTAGCCTATGGGGACCCATTACTTTGCTAAGGTTTTTTGATCAAAGGAAAATCCTTCAACTGATGGATTAAAATCCTTCGAATCGTTTGATTCGATCGAACGATTTTTCCTTCGATCGTTCCATCGTAGGATTTGCGGTAAATCCTACGAATTCGATATTTGAATTTGTAGGATTTTACTTTTTGACCCTTAGTAAATGTGCCCCTTAATGTTTATATTTCTCAAATTAATTTTCTATGTGCTATGCCCTAATACGTTGTTTCCCCGGTGTGTAATCCACCCACTCCTGTCTCCCCAAGTGTGTTAGCAAGCAACTGCTGTCTCCCTGCTCAATGTTGGACTGGGATGCCAGGGGCCCACCAGAAAACATTTGGCTGAGGGCCCACTTACCAACAACTATACCTTCTCTCCTCACATAACCTCTTTATTCTCCTAGTCTCTTTTCCCGTAATTATGGATGCACCGAATCCAGGATTTCGGTTCGGGATATGGCAAGGATTTGGCCTTTTTCAGCAGGAATCAAATTCGGCCGAATCTTTCTGCCTGGCCGAACCAAATCCGAATTTGCATATGCAAATTAGGGGCAGAGTGAAATTGCATGACTTTTTGTCACAAAGCAAGGAAGTAAAAAATTTTCCCCTTCTCACCCTTAATTTGCATATACAAAAAACTGCACCGTGGTGCTCGCTGGAATAACCCTGGGCCGGTGCAGTTTTCTGCTGATAGGAGCACTGGCCCGGGGTTTCAGGAAAGTAAATACAATCACTTGGTGGTGCCTTACATTTGGCACTTCCACGTGCAAGAAGACTTTGCTCCTCCATTTAACCAAAAAGCTCCAAAATACAGCACTGGCATTTGCCATAGATTCCTGCTTCAAGAAGTCCTAGTTCAAAGCTGGCTTAAACCCATATTTCTAAAAAAATATTTAAATATTTTATTAAGCTTATGGGGCAGTGCTCTAAACTGCAGAAGACCCCTGTATCCAAAAATCCCAGATCAGAAGGATTTCAGATAATACAGAGGTGATCAGGAAAAGCTTGTGTGTTTTAGAAAATACATCTGAGGGTCACATGACACCGTAAAGGACATGTTTGACTCATCATCTCATCATTGATATAGGAATGGGGCCTTTTAACCAGAATGCTTGGGATATGGGGTTTTCTAAGATCACCATACCTTGCATCGGTGTTTCACCTTTAGGTTAACTTTTAATATGGTATAGAATGGCCAATTTTAGTTAACTTTTTAATTGGTCTTCATTATTTTATTTTTTTTATGGTTTTTGAATGATTTGCCTTTTTCTTTCCAGCTTCACTGACCCCCATCTAAAAAAACAAATGATCTATAAGGATAGAATTGTATTGTTATTGCTACTTTTTATAACTCATCTTTCTCTTCAGGTCTCTCCTATTCATATTCCAGTCTCTTATTCAAATCAGTACATGGTTGCTAGGATAATTTGGATCCTAGCAACCAGATGGCTGAAATTGCAAACTGGAGAACTGCTGAATAAAAAGCTAAATAACAAAAAACAACAAATAATAAAAAATAAAAATCAATTGCAGGTTGTCTCAGAGTATCACTCTCTACATCATACTAAAAGTTAATTTAAAAGTGAACAACCCTTTTAAGTCTGCTAAAAATCATTCAGACATTAATTAAACCCAATAGGATTGTTTTTCCTTTAATAAGGATTAATTATACAGTGTATATTGGTAATGATCAAGTACAAGGTACTGTTTTATTAATACAGAGAAAAAGGAAGTCATTTTTAATAATTAGAATTCGTTTTGTATAAAGAAGTCTATGGGAGATGGTCTTCCGTAATTCTGAGCTTTCTGAAATTCAGGTTTCCAGATAACAGATACCATACCTGTATAGCTTGTAGGCAATGAGCAAGAATTAAATATATGAAATAAAAGAACTGTATCTGAGATGCTATTAAACATATAGCACTAAGGAAAGTGAATATATTGTTTTGTAAAAAATCAAAATGCTGCAGGTTTCTGTATTTAACATGCTGAACAATTTCTAGCACTGTTATATTAGTGTTCTGTGAGTAATGCCCTCCCGCTGCCAACCCTCCTAACATGTCATGCGTCAGCTGTTGATGCTCCTCATACCAAGAAGGGAAAAATGATTTTACTATTTGCTGAGGATAAGTGAAGGTGCAGCAAGTTTCTTATTTCCTAGACATGGAAATGATTATATCAGCTCAGTATGGGAAGTAGAAAGTAGGTTGACATTGTGGATCTCTATAGAGCTGTATACTGTACGTGGGTAGACTTTACAGCAAGTAGCCACCAAAAATGAAAGAGAAGAAAAGACTCAACTTTTTTGGCACACTGTATTCCTTAAAATATGCCTTTTATTGATAAGCACTAAAAATTAATTAGTGCATTAAAAGGTGAATCATTCAAAGGACATGTTATAGATTCACAAGTCCAGCTATAGGGGAGGAAAAAGTTATATTTGAAGTGATTGACTGAATTGAATTGATATACAAAATGAATTAATCTCAGCCTTGTATTCTACATCCACGCTTCAGTTAATTGACATAGGCTATTTGCCAACATTTACATTAAATATGTGATAATTTTACCAATTTTCTACATAAAAATCTTTTATAGGGAAACCCCCAACCTGGTCAGTTTCAACTCACAGCCAAATACAATTAAACTGGAGAAAACAGAATTATGAATAAACATTTGTTCCCATAATTCAGGAAGAAATTTCTTCCAACTTCCCTAGTAGGTTCTGTTGTACCTGGGGATATCTGGCCATTATTTTTTGTCCAAATTTTGTTTTAGTTTGTTTTCACTTTCTGCTTGGTAGTATTGAGCCCCATTTTTTTTATGAGGGACAACCGGGGGGTGGGGAGTGGTACATAGGTATCCCCATCCACTAACTTGCATGCCATTGAGATGCAGGCTGCAATGGGGGCCTGTAGTTAAAGTCTGCCCTATGGCTTGCAGTAAGGGCAGGAGTGGCCTGTACCCATCAATGTGCTTTATGGGCACCCATTGGTGCAAGGTGCAAGATGCAGAGTGCAGCTGAACCCATGGAAATGCTCCCTGGATAAGCACTAAGGTTGGTATGTGCTACAGAGCTAGAACAATATATGAAACTTTAATTAGCAATGATGAGTAGCACTCAAATAACAAGGCTGAGTTGGGCCCCTCGGGAACCCTGCTGCAGCCACGACCCCCCTTTGCCTCCCCTAGCTCACGTGCACATGAACGTACCTTCTTTTGCCGTGACCGGGGCTGGAGAAGGTGGTCGGGTGCAGCAAGGGCAGGGAGCGGTTCTGGCCCAGCGGAGCCCACGAAAGCCAGGGCCCACAAGGTTTTTTGTCGGGGTCTCATGGCCCAATCCCTAGGCAGGAGCCTTCCATTAAGATGAAACCTGTCAAGAATACATGGCTTAAATCCTCTTCAGGTTTTTGTTACTGGTGAGCCATTGCTGAATATAGTGATATAATGATTCATATAATTGCTACATTTTTCTGTCCCCTCAAAGTTAAAGTTGAACTATACCATCATTTCCACATTTTAAGTAAAAGGTACTAAACATTCCTCTTAAACTGTAAAAAAGTGTGATCATTTTCATTTGCAACAGAAAAGCCAAAATTACTGTTGATTCATCAAAAAGGTCAATTTACAGTTTCAAGTTCCTAATGGAATCAAATAACGGCAGAGTTCATACCTTTACCTGAGACAGCCTTCAGCTTTTTAGCTTTCTACTGTTTCAATGGAAATTAACATTCAGCTTCACTAGTTTTAAACATTCATGTGGAAAGCCATTTCCCTTCATTAAGGCTAAAACCAGGCAACATCAATGTAATCCAATCAATAAATTAGGTGAAGATGTAAGAGGATGACTAACCGTGGGTAGTAATCTAACATCTTCATTAAATGAGATAATTATGTCAGAGGAAGACTCACCAGGCCCATGATATTTTAATAAAGTAAAATGATAGATAATCTTTCCTACTAAATTTAGTAACATTTGTTTTTTATGACATCTCTAATGTAAGTGTCTCAAAACCAACATGAACAAAAGAGAGAATTCTTCAGTATGGAGAGAAAGGATTAGGTAAATGATAAAAAGTATAATATCTGAAATTAACAACAAAGTACAATCTGTACAGGAGGCTTGGGCTTAAAAACTGTCCATCTGATATTTCCTGTTTATGGTCTTTAGTTGTCCTTGAAGCATTATTTTATTGGGTTGCATTTGGTTTTGTGCATTCTGCTGTAAATTTACATTTCCAAATACACATTCAGTAATCCCATTGCAGTATTCAGTACCTGGTGTTCACAGGACAGTAACAGCCCTTTTCAAATAGACCAGTGTAGTAAACAAGATCTTGTTTTTTTTTCTAAATCCAAAGGTAAATCCAGCATATTCTGTTTATATCCCCTTTGTATAAAATGGAAAGTTATGATACAATAACTGCCCTTGTCAGACAGAAAAGGATGAAATTGTTTGTTCAAATTTTGCTCCACTGTCGGCTACATTGAGGAGATCAATTTTAGATTACTGGAATACTGTGGTCTTGGATACAAAAAGAGAATACACCAGTTGTTGGTCAATTCAGACCCAGTTGATTAGGGTCAATGAGGACTCCAAAAATTGGTCGTTTCCAATGCCACAATTGTATGAGCTGTAATGCCATGCTAGCTAGTGGGAGCATATTGTTATCATCCCTATACAGGTACGTGATATTAGGGATCATTTATGAGAGCAAGTGCAGTGTGCAAAGTGTGTTCTTTCCCATAATTGTGGCCACAAGATGGAACTTTGCTTGACACAAATGTGTAATAAAAAACATACATACAATTGTGCACAGAAAATCTTTGTGTCGAAATGTCATTTTGTCTATTTAATTAAATCTCCCAATTCCTTATATTATATAGGAAAAGCAAACTGTGGAGACCATAGATTACTTATTAAAGCCGCCATTGAGCAGTTTGCTAAAGGTAAATTAAGGGTGATGATGACCATTTAGCTTTGCACTGTGAGGAGATGCACCATCAGACATATGAGTTAGGCACAAGGGGGATTGATCAAGATTGTAGATTCAAAATAGGGAGATTCAAAATAGGGAGTGAAAAATGTGTTCTGCAGAGAGACATTTTTGATTTACACTCTTAATACTCAAAATGTGTCTGGGAAATTTTTTGGACCAGCGTTAATCTGAAATGTTTGAAAGGGAAGTATTTTTCATAATTTTATGGGTGGTGTAACATCCAGCCTGGAGTTGATCCAGTAACCTGGTGTTTTCATGCTGTCTGTATTACCTCTGTTCTACATGCCCAGACAGCTAAAGCCCTGGTTCACTGTTAGGTACCATATTATTCCCCGATTGGCTATTGCCAATCTTGCCACCTGACTGTGCTCAGTATTAGCCATTGGTCTGCCTATATAATCCCCTGCTCTGCATTGACTCACTGTCTGTTATAGGTCAAGTGTACTTGCTCCTAGGTGCAGGCCCAGATTTGTGGGAAGGCCACCTAGGCCCGGGCCTAGGGTGGCAGGATTTTAGGGGGGCGGCATGCTGCCCAACCACACCCACATTGGTTCAAAAAACTGGGGATGCGCAGGAGATACAATCTCCATGAAAATTTGCATGAATAAAGGGTAGGGGACAGGGGGGACAAACTGCAGTGGGCCTAGGGGCGTCCGCTATGTAAATCCAGCCCTGCCTAGGTGCTCCGAATACCTGCTCCTGTCCCCTGTGTGACTTTCTGGTTTTGACCCTGGCTTGTTCTTGACCTTGAGTTTGTCTCACAATCCTGCTCCTGTTATCTGGTTCTGACCCGTTATGTCTGACTACATCCAGCTCCTTCCTTACTGGCTCCTTTTCATAGAATGGCACTCGTGATGGGCGGATGTATTCGCCAGGCGTGAATTTGCAGCAAATTCCTGCAATTCGTCAAAAAAAATAGACGCATTTCCCCCAGTGAATTTGCGCTGGCATGAAAAAACGTGAAAACGCGGATTTTGCGTTGTTTTTTTCGCAGGAAATTTGCAAATTTTTCGGCGAAATGCCCTAAAATCCCCCATCACTATTCGGCACCCTTGCCTGCCCCGTGGGAGTACTGGATTCTCATGCGGCAAGTCTAGGTGGCAACCGAGTAGTTGAGGGCCAGGCCCAAAGCCAAAGGTGGCTGTTATAGGCAGAAGAGAACTCCTAGGCAGGAATCCAGTCACTCCCCTGGGGTTTGGGTTTGCCATATGTGACAGGTAGTAGGTGGGCGCAGTACCGATTTCTTAAGGGGGTTTGTACAATTTTATTTATTCATGATTTTGCTCTGAGGTAGTGATACTATCCAAATTAATAGAAGAGTTTGCAGGATTTAGTACACATTGTAGAAATGAGTAATTTATTTCACAGCAAGCCTAGCAATATAATTTGAAGGTATTTTTCACATTAATCATTGCAAAGCAAGACCTTATAATTCCATGAACCGACATAAGCTATGACGTTAAACCTAAGAAAGTAAATACAAAATAGTTACCTTACTAGTGTTGGATAAAGCTCTGAAGTATAAATATTCACCGCAATGAAAGCTGCACTGACAGACAATTTTCCAAATAAGGCAAGAACTGTTGGATTTAGGAAATCACCTGAAATGAGAAAGAAATGAATGTAATTTATTTCTGCAAAGATCAAGATTTTGTGAGCAGTTAGCAATTATTTTGTTTTTTACACAGCATCCGGCTCCATTTATTCAAGTCAATTTCCAGTGAAAAAAATACATTTAAAATTCAAAATATTTCTAAGCATTTATATCTATTATTACAAAATGCATAATACAACTAGCTAACTGATACATTCAAGTCATATTTAAAGGGAATGTAAAGGCAAAAAATAAAACCTCTTTATACTGTTCCCTTGTTGCAAAGAAAGCTCTATCTAATATACTGTTATTAAACATTTTGTATTTATATTAGAAATACAGTATTTTTCTTTGCAATTAGGGAACATTATAAGGAGGTTTTATTTTTTTGCCTTTACATCCCCTTTACTGGTATTGTTAAAAAAAAATGCAGAAATATCAGAATTCAAAGACATGAACTATTTTTCATTGACTTGGTATGAATTTGTCTATGATCTAATTTGTATCTGTCAGGTGTGGCCACAGGTGAGTGACTGGTAGGTAGGAGGCTATGTGCTGCGTAACTTTGGTAATACATGTAATTGTCTTGATGAAAAGAAGTCATGTTATTATGAAGTAAGATGATTTAATAAAAAAGAAACAAAAAAACAACATAATTCTGTGCAAGATGCAATGAAAGAGACAAGTCCTGTGAAGCAGGCAAGAGGTCTGGTCAGGCAGCAAACAGCAACAAAACCATTTAGCAGACAACAAATCTGGCCAGTCAGCAAACAAGAGAAAGTCTAGCAGGCCAGGGTCAAACCAGAAAATTAGACAAGGCAGGAACTCAGGAGCAGGCTAGATCACAGAGCTAGCTAGATCAAGGACTGAGGGGTAGTGATGGGCGAATAAATTCACCAGGCACAAATTTGCGGTGAATTCCCACGTTTCCCCGCCGGCGAATAAATTCACGAAGCTCTCGCGAAAATTCGCAGGTGAAAATTCACCTGCGGCAATTTCCAATTTTCCCAATTTTTTTGTGAAAACGTTCTAAATGCTCAATTTTTTTTGTGAAAACTTCCAAATTTCACAAATGTTTCGTGAAAACGTCCAAATTTCCCTAATGTTTAGTGAAAACATCTGAATTTCACATAGTTTTGTGAAAACGGGTGAATTTCACAAATTTTTTCGTGATCTTTCCGTTTCCACGATTTTTCGCAAATTTTGCGGGAAATTCAGAGATTTTTTGGGCGAAACGGGAGAGATTTGCCCATCACTATTGAGGGGTAGAAAGAGTCGAGCTTACATAGCCCCTTGTTGGTAGGATTGCGGGCACCTGGCCTTAACAGCATTAGCAGTGGAGACAATATAGACAGAGGAGGCATCAGGATTATCACCAAACTGCAAAAGACTCCATTGGCTCAGAAAGGAAAGGCAACACACAGACCACAGTTCAAATCCTAAAAAAGTCCTGGCAGTATCTTATGTCCTGGGGAATTACTGTAAACTTGCAATTGCCTAGAATGTAAGCTCTATTGAGTAGGGGCTTCCATGCTTCTGTCATCTTTGTAAATGTTTACATTTATGTTTTATTTCAATTCTTGTCCTCCTCTTTGTAATAATGTACAGTGCTGCTTGTTCAAATAGCCCAAAATAAATAAATACATGCACACATACGAGTGTTATGCAAGTAAGTGTGTTTGGGCTATCAAAGCACCCCCAATAGCATATTGAAATATGTGATGGGTCTTGATGTTCTTCACTGGTGATATCACCCCAGTGTACCAGCTCCCTCAGTCATTGTCCTGCCCTGTCAGAGATTTTCTTCAGCCCAGCCCTTTCCACCTAGTTGATGTATGTGCCAGCTTATTGGCAGTCAATCACAAGATAAAATAAACACTGAATCCACCACTGTCTATCTTCAAAGCATGAACTCTTCTTCAAAGGGTCTGCAGGTATCCGTTTCTTTCTGAACCCTCTATTCAGCAGTTTTGGCTTAACAAGGCAACTCAGGGCACTTCAGGCAAATCACTAATCACTGCTCTAACAAGTAGATTTTTTTTAGGGACAGGGACAAATAACCCCCTTTAAAAGGGGTAATGATATCAAAGAGTGGTTCACCTTTAAGTTAACTTTTATTTATAGTTATTGCTACTTTGTCTTTCTATTCAGGCCCTCTCCTATTTATATTCCAGTCTCTTATTCAAATAAATGCATGGTTGCTAGGTTAATTTGGACCCTAGCAACCAGATTGTTCAAATTGCAAACTGGAGAGCTGCTGAATAAAAAAGGCAGTGAGTGCAGGTATGTGAGGTGCAATATCAGCTAAATTGCTTTTGATATATAAGCTGAAGAAGCTGATTTAAGTTTTTTGTCTACTCTCTTGATTAGTTCACCAATGGAATCTGGTATGACAGGGAAAGAATCTCACCCTAAAGGGAAAAGGTGAGGTATATGAGAAAGACTATTGCTGGGTCAGGGGGCTCAAATAGTAACAATCTTGTTATTTATGTGCAGCTTTCCTGCTGCAGGTGCTAAAAATGACAAGTCCTTGAAAAAATCAACAGCCTCTGGAGAAAAACAACAGGAGCCTGGAACTTCTTTATCACAAGAAAATCAATTGCAGAGTGCTTAGCCTCAGTGATAAAACAGACAGTTATACAAGGATTTCAAGAGGTATCAAGCTCCAAGAAGAGGCCAAGACACTATCATGGAAGACAAGGAGAGTCTTTATCTGATATATCACAGGGAGTCAGCTGATTCAGAATTTCTCTCTCAGGCAGGATCGGAGGAAGGGGAAATTGAATCAGAAGAGGAGTCCATATTTGATCTGGGGGTAATTGACCCATTGATAAAGGCAGTCAGGCAAACCCTGACTTTCCCTACAGAATCTGCAAGAATGTTATCAGCAGATAAATTATTTCCCTCCTCAAAGATGAAATCTGTATGTTTTCCTGTACACTCATCAATAAAAGAAATTATTCTGAAAGAATGGAAGAAAACAGAAAAAAGAGCTCAGACAGCAGGAAAATGTAACAAAAACTTGATGAGCAGGATTCAAAGTCTTGGGAGTCTCCACCAAAGGTAGATGTGGCTGTGGTTAGGCTGGCTAAGAAGACTACACTTCCAGATGATGATGTGGCAGTCTTCAGTGAACCGATGGAGAAATTGACAGAATTCAATTTAAGGAAAGACTTTGGAGGCTGTGGTTGTCCAAGATAGGAGAAGCAATATCGTCAAATGTAAAGAGGCCAAAGCTTTTGGAGATGTTAGCAGACTGTAAATGGCAACAAAATTCATATCAGAAGCATTGATAGACCTAGTTCATTTTTTGTCTAGATCCATGGCATTATCAGTGGCAGCCAGTAGAGTGCTATGGCTCAAGTCTTGGGTAGCGGATACGGCATCAAAAGCGAACCTGTGTCGGTTACCTTTTGAAGGAGAAATGTTATTCGGAGAAAAGCTTGATGCTATCATAAAGAAAGTATCGGGAGGCAAAAGTATATTCTTGCCTCAGGAAAATCAAGCCAAGAAAGCCAAGTTACAACAAGGCTAAGGAGAAGTAATTTAGGGTGTCCAGACAGTACAAGCCTGGGAAGGGAGCATTCTAGGCAGTCTACCTGGAGATCAGGTCGTCCAAGTTCCAGAGAGACATCAAAGACAATAAAGAGACCTGGGTTTTTTTCTTCCATCCCATTCACTTCCAGTCGGCAATGAAGGTGACAAGGCTCAGAACATGGTGGGTGGCAGTTTAGCTAAATTTTCTCATGTCTGGGCCACAACCATTCGGGATGCATGGGTACAGAAGGTGGTAGAATCAGGGTTTTTTTCTGTCAGTCAGTACCCAGAAAATATTTTTTCATAGAATCTGTCATCAAGGCAACAGAGTCAGACAGGAAGATGGCAATAGAGACAGTCTCTCCTCAGGAAAAAGGCACAGGCTTTTATTCCAGACTGTTTTTGGTAAAGAAAGCTTCAGGAATGTTAAGGCCAGTGCTAGACATGAGGAAACTAAACAAATTTCTGCAAGCATAAAAATTCAAGATGGAATCGTTAGCATCCATTATGCAAGCAGTCTCAGAAGGAGATTGGCTAACAAGCATAGACTTAAAAGACATGTTCTTTCATGTACAGATTGCACAGGTACACAGGAAGTATCTGAGATTTGCGGTAGACGACATACACAAACCATTTGACAGACAGTGCAAGGTGATCAACCTAATAAAAGATTTCAAAAGGCAGAAGACAGTCTCTGTACAACAGTGCCTGAAAGTATTAGGATCCATGTCGGCAACAATCCAGATAGTGAAGTGGGCAAGGTGGCACTTAAGGCCCTTGCAGTTTTTTCTTCTAAGACTGGTAAAACAACCTCACTTACATTTATAGGAGAAAGTAGTGTTACCACAAGAGGTCAAGAAAACCATTTCCTGGTGGTGCAGTCTTCCTCTAGAAGAATCAGAGTGGGTGGTAGCGACCACCGATGTGTCAAGTGTGGGTTGGGGAGCCCACATAAATGTGTCTTCAAATATTCTGAAATTGAGAGCAAAAAGGAAGTCTCTTCTTGCTTTCTCTCACCTGCTAAGAGGCAAACAGGTAAAAATAATGTCAGACAACTCTACAGCAGTCACCTATATAGTGAAGCAGGGAGGCACCAGGAGTGTAACTCTACTAGAAGAAGTGAAGCCATTATTTCAGTGGGGGGAAGACTGACTTGAAGGGTTAACCGCAATTCATCTTCCAGGGAAAGAAAATTGGAAAGTAGACTTCCTCAGCTGGTCAGTGACAGATCCGGGGGAGTGGAGTTTACAGGGAAACATTTTCATCTGTCATTGATGGCTTTGCGGTTGAAAGGGAGAGGTTGAAACAGCTCTCGCTTAAAGGAGACGGAAACCCCCTAGGTGCAAAAACCCTCCCCCCTCCCCTGTGTTGCCCCTCTCCCTCCTCCCCCCTGGCCTACCTGTCCCCCCGGGCAAATGCCCCTAACTTGTTACTCACCCCTCTGCGCAGGTCCTGTCCATGGAGTTCACAGGCACCATCTTCTCCCGAGCGGTCTAAAGGAAGGGAAGAGGATGAACGAGTGGCACCATACACTTGACCCTCAATAGTAACAATATATGTGGCTGTAGACCCTAGGACGCTCTGCCAAATGCTTGCACTGGATGATTTAAAATTCTTCCTAGCCTGGCCCACAAAATAATCTTCATTGTATTTGGGGCAAAGCTGTGGGAGATTTTTATTAATGTAATCTGCTACACTAATTGAGCTGTATATTTTAACTAATCTCATCAGCATTATGTGGAGCTCCATGTGTGTATATGCAATTATTATTAAGCGTATAATCTAATGGTTGAACTTTTCTTTCCACAATTTGGGACTGCTCTCAACATGTTTGAAGCAGTTATTTGGTTATTAACAATGTTCTTACGTTCTTACGGATTTTAGTGTCTAAGGGACAAGTGATTTGCATATTAAAATGTTTGGAGTGCTTCTATATGGGTCTTTATTGGCTCTTTTCTTTTTTCAAATTATAAGTACTACCCATGGGCACCGCCATCAGTGAATATACTGGGAGTTTAAACATGTGATTATTGGTAGGTAAGCAGTCTCCTCGTCTATTTAAAATATTCTACAATAGGTCCATCTATAACATGGCCAGTCTAATCAAATGCAGGGCCCAATTGGAACCATTTTGGTAGGGCCTCCTAGAAGGAGTGGCACAGAGATCCATGGCTGGGTAGGCAAATAGTGCCTGCATCTCCCTCTCTGCAAGTAACAGAAGGCAGAAGTATTCAGTAAACACTGCTCACAGTTCATCCAGATCTAAGTCCATACTTAATATACACCACTCTTGACTGAAGTTTGGTGTGTGGAGGAATATATTAATTGTGACCCTATGTTGCATACAGTCTTTGCTAATAAGGAGAAAGTTTTACTTATTTTGCTTACTTCCTATTCACTAGATTGCTATATCAGAAGTGTTAAGTGGCATTGCCTCATCCCTGGCCTGATACCAGTTTAATAATCCTGAATGGTGAGGGATATCGTTCCTTCTCTATGACAGACCGCTCCAGCGAGATTTGCGTGTTTTAGTTTTTGGCAATAATGATTCAAGCACACAAGCAACCATGACACAAACATTTGCATACTAAATATGTTTTAAACATATGCTTAGCCATAATTAATTCAGAATTTGGTGCCTATCGAATGGAAGTTCTCTCACCAATCAAAGCATCCAAGCACAAGTGCCCATCGGAGCCAGTAGATGTCGCAATATGTTTCTCTACAAAAAGCTGTATTGTTGAAGTGTCTGATAAGCTTGAAAAAAGGTTCCATGTAGCCTGAAATGTCACTTATCCAGGTCCTGCCAGTGTTCCAACAAAGGCATTTTTATTTATAGAAAAGATTTGTGATGCTGTACTTCAACCATTACTCATCGGGGTTGGGAGTGGACTGGGCCAATCAGTACTCGGTTCAGACATGGTCAGTCAGGGTTGGATTCGGTCAGGGCACTGTTATTTTCTTATTCCTGCTGCTGACTTGGTGCATGGCTCCCAATGGGTCAAAACGGCCTAAGGCCAGCCCTGGTCAATAAAATACTAAAAGTAAACTTTCCCTTTATGAGCATCTGATATGTTTGAAGATATTGGCTAAGCAGTTGGCTCCTACTCATCTGGTTATCTCTTCAAATGTTAACAAGGTTTCCTGGGGTTAGAAAACATGGTTTAGTTGGCTATTTGCTATTCAGGCTCTATAAACAGAAGGCAACATCAACAAGCTGGAACATCTTACTGGTGTAGGAGGGTAAAGGTTTTGCTAACCTTTAGGTCCTTTGGCCCCTGGGGATAACTTAGTCAGCTAGACTGGGTCCTCAGTTACAGAAGGGAAGCCATATACTTTTTCCTCTGTGAAAGGCAGTTCTGGCAGTTCAGTGACTGTCCAGTAGATGTCATTATATTTTATAAAAGGGTAAGGTAATAATATGCCCGAGGGAATGTGTTACTGAGCAGCTAAGGCTCCAACAATGAGTTAAGTGAAGGGTTTGCACCCTGCAGTGACAATGTCGCAAGGTTAGGAACTCAAGTGGTTAGGCTCAGGGATAGAGAGATCTTTGGAGCGTAAGACCAGCTGGGACATTCACCTTCAATGGGGAATGTGCACCCAAGGCAGGCAAGGTGACTCAATTCAGAAACTGACAACAAAGGATCAGACAGTATCCGTAAGTAATATATTTGTATAAATAACCTGCTGCCACTACAGATCTTTCCGTAATTTGAATCTTCATACCTTAAAGTGTACTGTACTCTTTTTTTTCCCAAATGCACCAGTTTATCGTGCTACTCCAGCAGAATTCTGCATTAAAATCCGTTTCTCAAAACAGATTTTTTTATATTTAATTTTGAAATCTGATATGGGGATAGACATATTGTCAGTTTCCTAGCTGCTCCCAGTCATGTGACGTGCTCTGATAAACTTCAGTCACTCTTTACTGCTGTACTTCGAGTTGGAGTGATATCATCCCCTCCCTTTCCCCCCAGCAGCCCATCAGCACAAGAATGAGAATTTAATCAGATAACAGCTCCCTAACACAAGATAATAGCTGACTGGTAAATCTAAGAACAGCACTCAATAGTAAAATCCAGGTCCCACTGCATCACATTCAGTTACATTGAGTAGGAGAAACAATAGCCTGTCAGAAAGCAGTTCCATCCTGAAGTGCTGGCTCTTTCTAGCACATGACCAGGCAAAATGACCTGTGATGGCTGCCTACACACCAATATTACAACTAAAAATAAATACACTTGCTGGTTAAAGAATTACATTTTATATTGTAGAGTGAATTGTTTGCAGTGTTAACAGTGTAATTTAGAAATAAAAACGACATCATAAAAATCATGACAGAATCCCTTTAAGTCTACTATAAAATTGTGTAAATATTAAATAAACCCAATAGGCTGGTTTTGCTTCCAATAAGGCTTAGTTTATCTTAGATTGGAGTAAGTATACTGTATTGTTTAATTATTAAAGAGAAAAGGGAAATCATTTTTAAAAATGTGGATTATTTGAACAAAATTGAGTCTATGAGGTTTTTGTATTTGCACAACAAATTTAGAGGATTTCAAGGTTTTAGTATTAGTGTTCAGATTAGTTCTGCATTTTTATTTGTTTTTGCTTTTTATATTAGCCTGTTTTAAGAAGTTACTTGGTATTTGGGGTTTTAGAGAAAATGAGGTTTCAAAACCACAAAAAATGAGAATGTTGATAAATGAGCCTGTGGCAGGCGCAGCACTACACAGTGCCTTGTGCGCTGTGGCATTAGAAGAATTAGGAAATCTCTGTCCCTTTAGTCTAATCAGACTTTCTTTTACTCTGTAATTCCTCTAGCGCCGTTCTATGGAGGCAGTAGGTTTAAAGAACACACCAATACTTTTAAATAACTTCTTTAATAACTTCAACTTTCTTCATATAACATTGCTGCTTGTGCAGCAGATATTCCATGTACAAACACGTGGTGAATAAAACCATAAAAGGCAGATCAACAGTTCAGTCTTGTCAGATGACATAAAATGGTGGATGTATTTGACTCTCAGGTATAGAACTTTGGTATGGGACTGTGCATTTGCTTTAAATCAGAAGTAAGCAATTCACCTTTGTATTTGCATTTGGATTTGGTCTGTAACTGGTACTCTGTTCTGAAATTGGCACTCGGATAGGTCTGAAATTGGTGGTAAGCACATATACAGGTTCAATATACAGACCTACTCACACTATTAAACAATAGGGTAACATAAACAAGTGTATTAAATACCTATTTGGCCTTCTCTGCTTCCATAAAACTTATCTCTGACTGGAACTCTCTGTTTCTTCCCTTTGTCTGATAAGCAATGGCCTCAGAAAGATCTGGCTAGGGGAACTCCCACACAGATCAATTGTGTAGCTGACTGGGATTGGTTGAGGCTCTTGTGCAGTGTGAGGCTGGCTATGATTGGCTTACCTATATAATGGTTCTTAAAGGTACATTTTCTTTTCTGCTTCTGCTAACACAATGCATATAAATGTTATAACATTCACATTCAGAAACATAAATTACAGGCAAACTCTGCTTTTTACTTAAACATGTGAACATAAGAACTGTACTGAGGTTATTGGCAGGTTTTGGTGCATACATATATAACCATAATAGTAACCTAGGACAGGTCTTAGCTGGCCAGCTACACTCCCACCAAAATTACCTACAACTCTATGTTCTCAGTAGTAGGATTTCAACATGGATTTGAGGAATTTTCCATCTGGTTCTCAACTCTCAAGTGTCTTTTTGTTACTCTCAAGCAGAACAACTAACTTTTGAATTGGACGTTCCAACTTGAGTGGAATTGTGAGACGTTTTCCTTTTTTGTCAAGTTTTGAGTCTCCTATTTGTAACAATACTCTTCTCACTAGTCCGTCTTCGTCCTTTTGAACTTCTAGGACTTTGGCCAATTTCCATTGACTTCTAGGTAAGTCGTCTTCTTTTACTAACACTATGTCATCAATTTGGACATTTCTTCTGGGTGTTTGCCATTTACTTCTTAGTGTGAGATGAGCTAAGTACTCTTTACTCCATCTATTCCAAAACTGTTCTGATAGACATTGAACTCTTCGCCATCTTTTTCTGGCGTATAAATCCTCTTTGGTGAATTTGCCAGGCGGTGGCTGTATGTAATCAGGTTTAAGGTGAAGTAGATGGTTGGGAGTTAAAGGTTCCAAACTTGTTGGGTCGTTGATGTTGTTGACTGTAAGTGGACGACTGTTAACAATAGACATTACTTCATAGAATAGTGTCCTAAGTGAAGCATCATCTATTCTTCCGGCGTTCCTTTTCAACAGTGCACTTAGCACATTTCTTACAGTTCTGATTTGCCTCTCCCAAACTCCTCCTGTATGGCTTGCATTTGGAGCATTCATGTGAAAATCACACTGTTTCTCTAACAAGTACTCAGTTACTTTTTCTTTATCCATCTCTTTTAGAGCCTTGTTCAATTCATTCTTTGCTCCAACAAAATTAGATCCTTGGTCAGATCTAAGCTCTCTGACAGTACCTCTAATGGCTATGAAACATCTTAAGGCGTTGATGAATGCATCAGTTGACATATCTTCCAACATTTCCAGGTGAATTGCTCTGGAGCTTAGACATGTAAATATTAGTCCATATCTCTTGTACTCCTTGCGGTTCTGTTTGGTGATAAATGGGCCAAAACAATCCATTCCGCTATAAAGAAATGGTGGTGATGGGTTCACACGATCAGCCGGTAGATCAGCCATTCTTTGTTCTTCTGTAGGTCTACGTGTCTTTCTACAGGTTACACATTTACTTATGTACTTTGCTATAACTTTGCTTCCTTTCACTATCCAGTAACCACCTTCTCTCAAACAGTTTTGGGTAAAGTTTCTTCCTTGATGCAAGGATTTGTTGTGGTAGTGATCAATAATCAATCTTGTGAAGGTAGAATTTTTGGGTAGAATTGCTGGATGCTTAACTCTGCCAGGTAATGATGCATTTTCCAGTCTCCCTCCCACCTTCAGTATACCATCCTGCAGAACAAGATTAAGCTTGTACAATGGGTGGTTGTTTGGAAGCCTTTTAGGTTCTTGACTAAGTCTCTTCAATTCTTCACTGTAGAATCTCTGTTGAATGAGTCTTATGACTGTTTCTTCAGCTTTCATTCTTTCCTCTACATTTAACGATTCCTTCTTTCTGATTCCTTTTGCCAACCGTTGAATTCGAGCTACTACATTTATGACTGTATTCCACTTTGAACATCTGGCTAGTCTTTCAAGTATGTCATCTTGACACTTGGCGGCAGTGCTCAATATTTGAACAACCTTTACTTCTGGATCACCCATAGACAGTTCTGTATAACCTTCACTGGGTATAATTTCCTTTTCCCAAAGGAACTCTGGACCGGTGAACCAGTTTGAATTCTTCAATTCTGTTACATTCAGGCCTCTTGAAGCATGATCTGCTGGGTTATGCTTTGTGTCAATATAATGCCAATGTTCTGGATTTGTTGTTCCTCGAATTTTCTGGACTCTGTTGGCGACAAAGATGTGGAATCTTCGAGCGTCATTGTTTATGCATCCTAGGACAACTTGTGAGTCTGTCCAAAAATACTCTTCATCTACTTTCAATTCCAATTCTTCTTTCAGAAACTGGCTTACTGATGCTGAAACGACAGCTGCTGTCAGTTCAAGTCTTGGTATTGTCTGAATACTGTTTGGTGTGACTCTGGCCTTTCCCATAACCAGGGCACAGTGTATCTTTTCTTCTCCTATCACTCTGATGTAGGAGCACTGACCATAACCATGACTACTGGCATCTGAAAAGTGATGAAGTTCTATTTTCTTGTACTTTCCGAAATCAGGAGGTACAAAACATCTGGGTATCCGAACTTCTTTCAAATTTTGCAAGTCTCTTATCCAACTCTCCCACCTTGGCCTCAAGCTTTCAGGTATGGGTTCATCCCATCCAAATTTCTGTCTGCATAATTCTTGCAGCATTTCTTTTGCTTTGAGAATTACTGGTGCCAAGAATCCCAATGGAAGCCACTGTGGAAAGAATGGTACGTCTAGTTGGAACTTTCTCTTCATTGGATACTTCAAAGAAGAAATTGTCATCTTCTACATTCCATCCCAATCCGAGTACATTCTGAACTGGAAGATGATCATAGTTAAGATCTACATTCTTCATTGTTGATGCACGTTCAGAGTCACTGATGGATTCCAGTACCTCTCTGTTGTTTGAGATGAATTTGTGAAGACGCAGGTTTCCCCTTGCGCATAACTCTTGGCTTTCTTTCACCAACTGAATTGCAGATTCTGTGGACTCTAGACTTATAAGACCATCATCTACATAAAAGTTTTTCTTCAGAAAATTTGCTGCTGATGGACAATCTTTTTCATTCTGTTTGGCCAGATACTTCATACCATAATTGGCACAACCTGGAGATGATGCTGCTCCAAACAAGTGTACTTTCATCCTGTATTCCGCTGGCTCTGTATCTATATCTCCGTCCTCCCACCATAGAAACCTCAGGAAGTCTCTATCTTCCTTCTTCACATGAAACTGGTGGAACATCTTTTCAACGTCACACATGACTGCTACGGGATACTTTCTAAATCTACAGAGTACTCCAGGCAGAGTGTTTGTAAGATCTGGTCCTTTTAGTAGATGATCATTCAATGCAACATCATTGTACTTTGCTGAGCAATCAAAAACTACTCTGATCTTATCTGGTTTCTTTGGGTGATAGACACCTTGATGTGGTATGTACCACACTTCTCCTTCTTTAGGCTGACTATCAACTTTCTCTGCATGTCCTTCTTTGAGGATGTCTTTCATGAATTTCAAATAATCCTCCTTCAGTTTGGGATTTCTTCCCATCCTTTTCTTTAAGCCTTTCAATCTTGCTAGGGCAAGAACTCTGTTGTTTGGCAGATGAGGTCGTTCTCTAAAGGGTAAGGGCATTTCAAGATGACCTTGTTGATTTTGCTGAATATTATCTTCTAGAGTGTGTACAAACTTTATGTCCTCTTGGGATACACTCTTTTTACTAGAACTTACGTCTGCAAAGTCGGATTCTAGGATCTTGATTACTTTCGCTGGACTTACAGTTGGTAACTCTAGGACGGATATTCGATGACACAATCCTGTCACCTGTCTTGAGTTTGCAATCTGCTGTTTTCCTCCAACAACACCCCATCCTAGATCAGTTTGAACTGCGTAGGGTTCACCCTTTCCTCCTGTGATTACCTTTCGTGGTACCAACGCCTCAGGACAGTCGTAACCTATCAGCAGTCCAACACCAAACTCCTTCAGCGGGGACATTTCATGGGATATGACAGATAGGTGCTCCCATTTGTTGGCTGTTTCACAGGTAGGTATGCGGTCTTGATCTAGAGGTATGTCGTCTTTTGTATAAGCTGGAGGTAGATCTAATATGCAGTTTGAATGAAGTCCTCTAACTCTCAGTCCTTTGACTCTTTGACTGTTCACCAATGTGTCTCTTCCCGTCATTGTGGTGAGTTTGAGTTTCACTGGTTCTGTAGCCACTTGTAATTTCTTGCAGATTTCTTGATCAATGAAGGTGACATCACTCTGAGCATCCAGTAGTGCATAGGCGTATACCTTCTTGTTCTTCCTTTTAGGATTTGAAATGCACACTGGTACAACCATTGATGTGCCATTGATTTCTCCTTCCCTGACTCTGCAAGAGAATACTGATACTTTCTTTTCTTCCTCAGTATCTCTGGGCATTAAGGATTTCTCTTTCTTTGGACGCTCTTCATGTAGTGGTGTAGGATGGCGTCCTCTACAAACGCTGCATGTGGCCTTTTTCTTGCACTCCTTAGTAACATGGCCTTTTCTTAGACATCCAAAACACAGTTGGTTATCAAGTACAAACTTCTTCTTTTCATCTGGAGACTTTTCCTTCAATTGTTGGCACTTATGTATAGAGTGGTTCTCTCCACAGAACATACACTTGAAGGTAGTCTGAAGATTTGTAGGTTCTAACTCTTTACTGATCCCAGTAGTGACTTTGAACTTGCTCTCATAGGTATCTGGACCTTTAGTAGCTGTGTTGGTTGTAAAGCTAGTTGCTCTTGCACGTTTTGTCTCTCTTGCAGGCCTTTCTTCTAAGGGTTTCAAGACGTAAGATGCTGTTACTGGATTACATGCTATCCGTGCTTCCTCATTGACGAACACAGAGAACTCTTTGAAACTTGGGAAGTTTTTGCCTTGATCTAACTGTTTAGTCACATAGCGATTCCATCTAGAAGCCACTTCTTCAGGTAGCTTGGTTAGCATCCTGTGGTTTTCTAGATAGTCGTTCAGTACTTCTAGTCCTTGAACATGTGGGATGGCATTGCTGCATGCTTGCAGGAAGTCACCATACTCTTGGAGTTTGAAGTGTTCTTTAGGACCTATTTTAGGCCAGTTTATTAATTTCTCTCTGAAGGCTCTTTGTACTAAGAAGGGATGACCATATCTTGCATTTAATTTTTCCCAGGCTTGCTTGTAGGCTTCTTCGTCTTTCCTATAGAAGTTACCTTCAAGAGCTTTCTTTACTTCTCCGCCAGTATATCTCTGAAGATAGAATAACTTGTCGACTGGACGGAAGCAATGATGCTCAATGATCATTTCAAAACTTGCTTTCCACTCTATGAACTTCAGTACGTCTCCAGAGAATACAGTAGGTTCCGGAACAGGAAGTCTAGTGAGGAATCTTCTCTGGGGTCTCGCTGGGACAACAGCTGTAACATCCTCGTGTCCGTTGCCATGACATACGGGGATAGAGTTATCTGGTTCTATTTTCTCACTTGGTTCTGAATTAGGTGAGTCTCTCTCTTTGTTTCTCTGAGCAGGGATGGAAGGACTACGACTTATTTTTTCACAACATGCTGGAGATTTCCTTCCATTCTCCTGGGTGTATGGAAGAAAGTAGGAATCGGCTTCTTCACTTAGTAACGATTTGGACCTATGACTACCCTGATTCATATCCTCTTTGTGTACTCTGAGTCTGGCTTCTATAATCTTAACTTCCTTTTGCCTTTCCAGACTTTTCATTTCAGATTCCATTTTATTGCGTTGTGCATCCATTTCGGCTATCCGTAGACGCTGCATCTCAATGGCAGATTCCATCTCTACTTCTGCTCTCTTGGCAGCTAGTTGTTCAGCTAATTCCTTTCTTTTGGCTGAAGTATTTGAGGACTCTGATATTTGGCTGGTACTTCTGCTAGCAAAGGAAGTCGCACTTGAGATTGTGGTTCCCCCTAAGGACCTGGCATAGTCTCTTTTGAAGAACTCATTCATTCCCTTTCGTGCCTTAACTTCATCGTAGTTTGCTGCAGATGATAGTTCTCTCATGAGCTTTGCTAAATCCCTAGTGACTGCTGTACATGTGTCCATGTTCCTTACAATATCCTGGGAAGGTGTCATAGACGATCGCAGGTTGACATATGCTGCCATAAGCTCTGACTCAGATTCTTCTACTGACTCTATCATTTCACACAGGTTCCCTTTTATGCTTTCTTGTTTTAGCTTTTTACGAATGCCTATAATGTATAATTTCCACCTCTCATACATTCGGGCAAACCTTTTTCTTTTCAGCGCTGCCTCTTGCTCCAAATTTTCTAGCACCTTTTGGTTCGGTTTTCTGTCACGTGATGAACGTCTTAGTTCGCCTGTTTGGGCTATATTTGTTTGGGGCGAGACTACTGTTACATTAGATCTTTCTAACTCAGACAGGTTCTCTTGCTCTTCATCTTCTACTATATCTTTCTTTGCATCCTCTAATGGTGGAGTGGTAATACTAGGCTCAGCCATTTTTTTTTCCTTTAATGCTATAATAATTAATATGAAGATAAGGACCTGTCACTTTAAATGCAATACTGACAAATGCAAAAAATAAATGACTTTCACTTTAAATGTAATGGCAGTAGATGCAGGAATAAATGACATTCACTTTAAATACTTTAGAGTCCATATACTATAAACTGTCCTTTTTGCTTTAAAGTCTGTTTTTCCAGAACACAAAAGATGTCTCTTCACAAAAGATGCTCTGCAATGACTTGTGATGCTCTGCGATGACTTGCGATGCTCTGCGATGACTTGTGATGCTCTGTGATGACTTGCGATGCTCTGCGATGACTTGTGATGCTCTGTGATGACTTGCGATGCTCTGCGATGACTTGTGATGCTCTGTGATGACTTGCGATGCTCTGCGATGACTTGCGATGCGCTGCTGCAAGCTTTGGGCCTAGTTGTGGGAAACTAGCTGGATTCAACACGTAGTCTGTTGGTGGATAGCGGTGTGGACACTCTAGCTCTGGACTCTGGCCTCCCACCATGCGTCTCTTTCTCTCTCTATGAATTGCATGAGGGTTGGCGCTCTTTCTCTGACTATCTTGCCTTTGCCGTTCTGCCACTTTAAGAGTCGGCTGCAGTCTGACTAATGCCCACGTTCTATGGCCTGTATGGTAGCTCCGCTGAGGTATCTCTGCGTGCTCACTCAGGGAACAGTTGCTGCTTGTCGGTATATGCTGGCACTCCGCTTCTCTAATGCGCTCTTTACTGTGCAAATTGAGGAGCACTATTGCTTTGCCCTCAGAAGGTTATAGTTCCACTGTGGCAGGCGCAGCACTACACAGTGCCTTGTGCGCTGTGGCATTAGAAGAATTAGGAAATCTCTGTCCCTTTAGTCTAATCAGACTTTCTTTTACTCTGTAATTCCTCTAGCGCCGTTCTATGGAGGCAGTAGGTTTAAAGAACACACCAATACTTTTAAATAACTTCTTTAATAACTTCAACTTTCTTCATATAACATTGCTGCTTGTGCAGCAGATATTCCATGTACAAACACGTGGTGAATAAAACCATAAAAGGCAGATCAACAGTTCAGTCTTGTCAGATGACATAAAATGGTGGATGTATTTGACTCTCAGGTATAGAACTTTGGTATGGGACTGTGCATTTGCTTTATATCAGCAGTAAGCAATTCACCTTTGTATTTGCATTTGGATTTGGTCTGTAACTGGTACTCTGTTCTGAAATTGGCACTCGGATAGGTCTGAAATTGGTGGAACTATAAGTAAGCACATATACAGGTTCAATATACAGACCTACTCACACTATTAAACAATAGGGTAACATAAACAAGTGTATTAAATACCTATTTGGCCTTCTCTGCTTCCATAAAACTTATCTCTGACTGGAACTCTCTGTTTCTTCCCTTTGTCTGATAAGCAATGGCCTCAGAAAGATCTGGCTAGGGGAACTCCCACACAGATCAATTGTGTAGCTGACTGGGATTGGTTGAGGCTCTTGTGCAGTGTGAGGCTGGCTATGATTGGCTTACCTATATAATGGTTCTTAAAGGTACATTTTCTTTTTCTGCTTCTGCTAACACAATGCATATAAATGTTATAACATTCACATTCAGAAACATAAATTACAGGCAAACTCTGCTTTTTACTTAAACATGTGAACATAAGAACTGTACTGAGGTTATTGGCAGGTTTTGGTGCATACATATATAACCATAATAGTAACCTAGGACAGGTCTTAGCTGGCCAGCTACAGAGCCCCCATGAAATTGCCTTGCTTTAATTCAGTACAGTAATACTTTCTGGGTATTGGGTTTCCAAAAAAGGGGTCCCATACCTGCATTCATATATACTTGTTTAAAATAAGCCATACTGCGTACCCAAATCATTCTTCATATATTTCTCTACTGATCATAAATATATTGCCCTATTCTGTTGATGACTAAGAGCAATTTTGCTACATCCAATATAGCAACCTCCACTATGTATTAATGTAAATAGATATAAGAAATGTTGGGCGCTAAGTACGTTTTGTCTTTTCAAAAAGGAAGATTTTGTACTAGACAATCTTTAAAAAAATACAACAGAAATTTGTCCATACACAGGGCCAGATTTACCCTTCCTGCCCCCCTAGGCCCAGCTACTGTGCCGCCCCCCCCCCCCGTATTTTCTGGAAGTAAATCTTTGGCTGCTTGCACCTGCACTCTTGCCTGAACTAGCTCCCTTCCCAATCCTCTGGACTGTATTTCTAATTAGTCTGGCGCCGTGCGTGCCCGTGCATGCGCCAAGTGATGTCACGATGAAGCGCGCATGCGCAGTTACATGGCGACGTCACAGAGCGCAGACCGGAAGAAGTGGAGATCTGCACTGACACTGCTTGCTATCTACTCTCTGTAGAGTAGAGGCAGGCGCACAGCAGGAGTCTACACAAGCTGCTACGCCGGGTCAATGTGGGGGGCGGGCGGTTGCTCTGTTTGGAAATGTGACGGTCGCGGACCGCTCCGCTTTACTATGTTATAGAGAAGATGTTAGGGGGCGCCTGCTTGCCGCCCCTCACATCTTGCCGCCCTAGGCCCGGGCCTAGGGGGCCTCTCCCCAAATCCGGGCCTGTCCATACATTTCCATCCATACATTTAACATAAATTAAACATCACCATATACGTATTCTCTGAAGTTGGAGCACCACTATTGGAGATTTGACCAGGGAGAAAGAAGATTGTAAGAGTGCGATCAAGTGGGTTTTGCATTGTGGGGAACTGCAGATAAGACATCATAAGATGACTTCTCTCCAAAATGTAACAGTGAATCAAATATTCCAGAAAATGAAAAAGCCTATATCCTGTTAAATTCTGAGCTGTTAAGCAAGAAAGAAAAAGATAAGACATTAGGCTGTTTTATATACAATTCATGGCATTTTCTTGCCCAACCTCAGCTGAAAGTAAGATTAAACCATCAGTTATTTTTACCATTGACAGAATAAAAGTAAAAAAATTGCTTTAATCGGAAAGTGGAAATAGGGCATATACATTCTGCCAAAATAATGAGCATATTGTGACATATGTAAGGAAAACACTGTTTTCTTTATTTGTTTTCAAGCAAAATGCTTATTTTACTAAAGTGTATAAAATTGCACAGCAATGCAGTTAATTAAAAATAGGCAAACCTCAACAAAGCAAATCTGTCAACATACAGTTACAAAATACTGAGATCAGATAGAGCCAGCACAAAATTGCTGCAAAAAAAATCAGAAATTGCCTGAAGAAAACAGAAAATTGTAAAATGGCATGAAAAGGAGACGTGCCCTATGCACAATGGCAACAAGAAAACAAATAAACCGATGCCTGTAGGAGATAAATGAGCTGGGCAAGGTTTTAGTTTTATAATTGAAAGGGTAGGGCAAAGACATTTGTACATTGGAAACAGCTCTAGAGTGCAAATTATCTAATGAAAGTCAGTTGTGTTGGCATGCCAAGTGCACCATGGAAATAAGACTTTCTCAAGGTCAGTGTTAATTGTAGGCCTCTCTCTCACATTCATATTCCAATATTTGGCATCAACATGTACAGACTGTATTTGGTTGAAAATATTTAGCTGATATCAGATACTAAGCAACATTCTATACAATGTTGCCAGTTTAATCACACAACCAACAGTCATTTTGCCAAAGACTTGTATGGACACTTTTCTGCAACTTTGTTTTATTGCTATTACTCCTCCCCCTATCTTTGGATTGGCTTTTTCAAATTTGATGTACAGGTGATTGTCTATTTATACAAGCACTGCTATCAGCACTAAATCAGCCTTTGACAAAGCTTGCACATGAGCGAGTGAAACGCACGTCAGGCGCAACAATTTTTTAATTGTTAGGCAGGGAGACGGTGTTCCTAGCTTGGGTCGGTGAATGGGCGGAAGGGTGGAAGGGTTGGAGTAGGCGGAAGAGGGTGATTTGTGCGCCGCTTGAAGTACAATGTAAATCGTAAAATCTTGCATTGGTCCTGGGTGTCGAGCACTAAAGGAGAAGGGTGGTATGGGAGGAAGCGGGCAGATTGCTCTATACAGGTAGATATATTCCTCCTTACTGGAACCCAGTTATTTCTCAGTGAATAGCATATAGTGTTGAGCGCTAAAGTAGAACAGTGGTATGGGAGGAAGCGCATAGCTTGCGCTATACCGGAAGGTCTATTCCTCCTCACTGAGACCCCGCTAACTCTCTGTGAATAGCAGATAATGTCATTCGCATATGAATGGTGGATGCAATATAGGACACTGTACCTGATTATAATACAAGAATAGCACGGGCTGAGCCCGCGGTATTTAACTCTCAATTTATTTGGGGCACTGGGCAGACTGAACCCACGGGACTCCATTACGAGTATCTCATGTGACGTGTGTGGGGTGTATCAGCGGTGCTGGACAGCAAGCACTCTAAGATAACTGTGACAGTGGTATCCATGGTCCTGTATTTATATATAATACACAAAAGCCATGAATATCTTGTAAATTATATCCTTATAAACGGTGAGTTGTGATGTCATCTGTTATAAACGGTGAGTTCTGATGTCATTTCTGTCACATGACTCACTGAAACTTGTGTATTATAATAAATAAAGTACTTTCGGCCTTGTGTTTTTATATGGTCATGAAACTCCTCTGTAACTTATAATATCCTTATATTTTACAAGAGGGGGTACTGTATTCACTATATCTCAAGTGATGAATGTAGGTAGAACTAGCAGTGCCACAATCCAAGCATATACACCACTAACTTTGCTCTAATGCACTATACACACCCGAAAATAGCTTTAGTTCAGATTGTATTTACTGTGATTATTAATCAAGTTACAATCTAACTTTCTATATATCAACTACAAGCTGATGACCTTGAGTCTCAACAGCTTCCTCTCCTAACCTTTCTTTTAATTAACATTTTCACTAGTGATGGGCGAATTTATTCGCAAGGCGCGAATTCGCGGCGAATTTGCTCGATTCGCCACCAGCGAATACATTCGCGAAACGCCCACGAAAATTCGGGCAAAAAAATTCGCTGCGTCAGAAAAAATGGACGTCGGCGCCGTTTCGCGAATTTTTTGCCGTTTTGCCAATTTCGCTCGAAATTTGCAAATTTTCCGGCGAAGCGAAACTGCGCAAATTGGCCCATCACTAATTTTCAGGTATTTTATTTTAAATGGTCAGAAGTAAAAGTTAAGTTTTATTACCATTCAAGTGGGATCTCAGACTGAGACAGTGGGAAAGTGCAAGTTATGGGACATACTTTCTCTTTTTTTGATCTCTCTCTCACATTCATGCTCCCTGTACTTTTCACCTTGAACCCTATTCAGCAAAGTGGAGCAAACAGCATTTTTATGCAAGGGTAGTGATGGGTGAATTTGCGCCGTTTCGCTTCGCCGGAAAATTGGCGAATTTTGCACGAAATTCACGAAACGGCACCGGCATCGGTTTTTGACGCCGGTGTCAGTTTTTTGACGGTGGCGTCCGTTTTTTTGGAGAATCCATTTTTTTTTACGCCGGCGAGTTTTCGCCAGCGAATTCTCACGGCCATTTCGCAAATTTATTCACTGGCGGCAAATCACGCAAATATGCAGAGAATTCGCTCCTGGCGAATAAATTCGCCCATCAATATGCAAGGGGCAAGTAAAAAAAAGAAATGTGTATAGACATAAATACAGACATGGGACCAATCATCCAAAATGCAGATGAGGGGTCTTTCTGTAATTAGGATCCACATAAATTTAAGTCTACTAAGAAAAGATAAAGATTAATTATACATTTATAAATAAATACATTTAATTATATCTCAGTTATGGCAAGTACACGTTACTGTTTTATTATTAAAAAGAAAACAGAAATATTTTTAAATTATTTGATTCAAATAGAGTATAGGAGAGATGGCCTTCCTTTAATTTGAAGGTTTCTGAATAATGGGTTTCTGGATTATAGATCCCATACCTGGGTGGGCGTTGATGTGCACGTTGAACGTTATCTCACCGCATTGCTACGCAGCTGAAACTAAATAGCCGTTAAAATAAAAAAAAAAAAATACAGAAATAATATCAAACATCAACATCAAAAGGTGGGTTAATCCATCCATGCAGTCGAATCTCTCTTACAAATTGTGAGTTATTTTGAGTTATTAAAATAGTGTTTAAAAAGGTTTAGAAACTTTTATTCGTGCCACTAACGTGGCCACTAACATGGCACGGATAAAAGTTTAATGAAGGATAGGAGTGCTGCTGCAGTTATTATTTTCATGTGGATTGAACCTGTGCAGAGAGGAGTACCGCGTGCACCTGAAGCTCCAAATAGCGGATTAGTGTGAATGTGGCACTTTACTTTGACTTTTTATTCTCTGCAAGAAAATACTGGTCTGGTGATCCAGCCCTCCAGCAGCTTTCATGTCTGAGATGCATATATGTAGGAACTTTCCATCATAATAAAATGCCTCGAATTTATAAATGTTCTATTTTTGAGAAAGACATAAGAAAGTGGAATCTTTAAATTGCGGTCACAACAGTCACAAAAAAAATAAAGAAAGTCTTAATTTCTGGTGAACGATCTGAAAACAATTGTAGCAACTCCTTTAATGGGGCAAAATCACTTTCATTAATAATGTTTTTTAATTTTATTTTTAAAGCAGGCTCAGTCAGGCATGTATATTCAAGTTTTATACTAACTAGTGATGGGCGAATTTGTCCCATTTCGCCAAAAAATTAGCAAATTTCAACCTCATTTCGATCTAATTAATCCTTGTTGGAGGCAAAACAATTAGATTGGATTTATTCAAATGATTTTTGGTAGACTATATAAGATATGGAGAAATTAAAGAATGACCTGTTATCTGGAACACTCCAGATGCAGATAACAGGTCCCCTACCTGTATAAATGAAATCTGAGCATCTATTAACAGATTGAAAATATGGTTAAAAATGAATAATAATAATATAATAAAATAATAAAAGAAGTAATTATACAATGACAGTATCTTTATAGTCGAATTCCTGATCCTCAATGCGGTATATTTTACCAGCAATTCTCTAACTGCTGACTGGCTCTCTCCCTATTGCTATCTGAATATGTGCATACATAAATACATACATAAAAATGACTTTGCAGTTATGCTTTGATATTCCCAAGCAATCCCTGTGAGACAAAGCAAGAGTCTGATGTACAGTAGTTAGTGAATGGAAAGCGTCTGTAGGCAGGAAAGGCAATTTTTCAGGCTGTGATTCTCAGAGGACAGCAGCAGTCAAACATGTTGTGTGCTATAAACCTTAATGAGTTCTTCCCAAATTCAGAAACTTGTTCAACAAAAGAAACTCAAAAAATGTAGTGTTCATTTGTTTTTGTCTAATGTTAATATTCCTAGAGTCTAATGTTTAAATATGTTTATTTTGTATGTCTTTACCTTACTTTACAATAATGTTTCTCTAGCAACATTTTCAGCAACTAAAACATCTACTGTCTGTAAACCCCCCCAAACAAATGAATGGCTTATCTGTCTGTCACAGAAGGAGAAGGTGGTCCTAACATTGTTGGTGCACAGTTACAGGCAAATGTATTGGTAATTCCAGATGGGAAGTATAAGAAAATGTCAAAATACACTTTAACTTTGTTCATGCTCAGTCCATTAGAAAAAATACATAGAAGCAAGTATTGCCTTATATTAGGTAAAGAATATGTTGATGCCAGAGTTCCTATAAAGTAACCATTAGTTATATTAACCTATTAACTAGTCTACATATATCATCCATACTGAATAAAATTTCCATAGTACAGTGTACTCTCTACATATGGTTAATACAGCCCATTTAGCAGAAGATGCAATGAATTGACTATAAAATTCAGGTGTATTTAATGGTCCAGAAAAATGAATAAATGATGGAAGACTTTTGCATCTCTGGGAGTTAGAATTTCACACATATTTTGCAGTTGGTCGTTTTAACATTTGTACAAGAAATATACAAATGGCCTTCTTGATTGCAGAACTTTTGTTTAACTAGATGTTGACACTAGTCTTAACCCTTATCAATACTACCTTAAAGGGCACCAATCATGACCAAAATCATTTACTAAGTAAATACACTATGTGAAAGTTCAAGAAATCTGATTTTTAAAACAGTTAGAATTGTTTGTATAATGTAAATAATCAGCTCACTATTCCTTCTGCAAGATCTCCCCTATCTCCACTGCAGTTCTAGCTGAGGCAGGCATCTTGGATTTCACTGGCTCCTCCTACCTATATCTTCCCAGCCAACTGTAGCTCTGAAATCTCGCACATGCTCAGTTGAAATTCCTTGTTGCTTATCAACCCTTCTCAGCTATTTTCAAATCAGCCAAACCTGTGTGTTAGCTGCTGTACAGTAGTGCTGCCACCTGCTGGAAGTTAGCAGGTGGCAGCACTTCTAGTGGATACTTCTAGTGGAGGAGTTTACTAAAACAAGGCATTCTGGGTAGAATACTCAAAGCAGTGTTACAATCTGAGCATGCTCCTGAAATTTGCACATTAGAGTCTCTGTTAGAGTCTCAATATGGCCTCCGTCAGTGAAAGAACCCATTTGACAAAGTAAGGGATTTTTTTTAAAACCTGCAGTTTTTTCAAAAAACTATATATGTAGTTTGATTAAACGTGTTAAGCTTGTACTGGTCAGATTGTTAATATGTGTTTGATTTTGGCTGTGATAGGTGCCCTTTAACAATGGCACAAAGAGAATACATTTAAAGGGGATTTTAAATCTACCTTTTACCCTAGCCCAAATCAAATGGCCTCTTTTAAGCTCCCTAAAAACCATAAATGCATGTGCTTCCCAAATCCTAGGAGCAGGAGACTTTGCTGCAGCCATGTTATAATCAGGGTAAATTCAGTAGGGGGAGGAGTAGGGGAGGCTGTGACTTTTCTATGATGGAAAATTCAACTGATAAATACTAATAATAATACTAAAAATAATACTGATGGGAGAACATATTTTTTTAGTATATATGTATGTAGATTTTATTGTTCATTAAAATGCTATTAAACACCTTCAGTTCGATTAGACTAAAAAAGTATCCACCAAATTTGTCTCCCTTGGCTACTTATGTCAACAAATGCTTGATAAAGGGCCAAGTCAGACCTGAAACATTGTTCTAATGCCCCCAAGAATGAAAAAAGACATTTTGATTTTCTACTTCTGTTAACACATTTGACAGTACAGGTTTAGGATCCCTTATCCGGAAACCCGATATCCAGAAAGCTCCGAATTATGGAATAGACTCCATTTTATCCAAATAATCCAAATTTTCAAAAATGATTTCCTTTTTCTATGTAATAATAAAACAGTAGCTTGTACTTGATCCCAATTAAGATATAATTAATCCTCATTGGAAGCAAAACCAACCTATTGGGTTTATTTAATGTTAAAATGAATTTCTAGTAGACTTAAGGCATGAAGACCCAAATTATGGAAAGATCTGTTATCTGGAAAACTCCAGGTCCCGAGCATTCTGGATAACAGGTCCCATACCTGTACAGTGGTAAAATCCATGTGCTGAGTGTGGTACATGTCCTGCCCAATGTTATACTACAGAGGCCTGGGCACGTATATCATGTATAGAACAGCATAGGCCTGGCACTTGAAGGTGCATATAAGGATCACAAAAAGCTAAATGTGCCAGAGCATCATATATTCACTGCAAAGTATGAGGTTCTACTGTTCTGGACTGGAGGTACAGCTGCCCTTGTTCATATTTTTTTTCCAGTTAACTCATTGGTTTTTGGTTTTATTTTAGCAGGACTTTCTTTAGAAGATTTCAATCACTGACAAACTGCAATCTTCTTATAAAAACATGACTGTCGGATTAGGTCTCATCTACAATTTGATGAGCAGTTTAAGACACTATTAAACAGAAAATGGAAATAGCAACAGGTTTGTCTTTTAAAAAGGTCACAAATCAAGGCTCTGCATACAGTATTAGGCTTGTTTTAACTTAAAAAAAGAGGCACCTTCAGCTCAATATTTTTATTCTACACAAATATTGTACAAGCAAGGTCAGTATAAGTAACAAAGGAATTTTTCATTCCTCTGACCATGAAAGTGGCACAACACAATCCCTTGTGACTAGAGAAAATGAGGTTTGATCCTCAGCAAATAATAGAGTTCTTTATAAAAAAGGACGTGGCTTGTAATATTACTCGATTTAGTAAGTTACTCATTCAGTAGATACATATAAGAATTTATTGATTAAGTTGTTAATGTCAAAGGATATTTAAGCTTAGATTTTATTATGATAATTAAACACTTATTGATCCAGGAAGAAAATATGATTGCCTGGTTGGTATTAAAAATGAATTTATTTTCCTTGCCTTAGGCTAAATTTTGACTTAATATGGATGATATGCGCAGGTTTGAATCTGATTACTATCTTTAGTCATGCCCAACTGCTACTGTATGTATGAAGGTGTATGTTCATTTTAATATGAATTTTTTGAAACAGAAATGAACTTAGCCACACATGATCAAGTTTCATGATGAAACTTGATCTTTCCAGGCCCCTATAATGATGGTAAAACCCCCTAAGTAGTACTGGGCGAATTTGGGGCGTTTCGTTTTTTTTTTGATGCCTGTGAATTTTTGCTTGAGAATTTTCGTGGCGGTTTTGCGAATGAATTTGCCACGAATTTGCGCCTGGCGAATAAATTGGCCCATCACTACCTGTAAGGCCCTTGCCCTGCATGGACAACATATTCATTACCATACCATCACTTTTTGTTATTTATTTCATAGACATGAAAGAAGTATGAGAAGAATAAAGTGCCACTGCCTACTGAAGCCTGCAGGGCTCATTATGTGATCATCACAGAGGCTTATATGTAGAAATAAGAATGCAAAACTATTCCTGACCAACTAATTATGGGAATAGATTTTGTACATGCCATTACATACCAGACAAGTTTCAAGTCTTATGTCTGTAATTCTCTTATAAAGGCAGAATAAACAGATAATAACTAAGCGTATCTTAGAGGATGATAATAAGCCTACCTTTAACTGTATAAAGTACAGTAAGTGACATTTTGGGCCTATATGAGGATATCTCAAAAGAAGTCTGGTGCAGGACCAAATGTTCCTATAGGAATGTGTCAATTTAAAAATAAAGGGCCACTATCTATGTCCCAGTCCATCAGTCCTTTTCAGATAGTACTGATGAGAGAAAAGTCCTTACTGGGACAATATTGCCATAGATTGGTCTACAAATGTTAAAAGGACTCCAGTTATTGAAGAATTTTGCCATCCACATTGTATCATGAAAGACAAAGAAAGCTCTCCACACTCAGGTACCGTTAGCCTGGAAAAATTCTTTGGGGAGGTTTGGGCTGGGGGGGGGGGGTTAGAAGCAGATTTGTCAAATAAGATTGCAGTGTTATAACTAGTAATGTGGCCACATTCCTGTCAATTTTATGGATATGTTAACATCACTCTAAGCTTGCTGAGTCCCCTTATACCAATGTGTAAAAGAAACGGATCCGCACACACCGATTAGTGCAGTTGGGGATTATCCCCTTTTATTCAGCCACCAAACATCAACGTTTCGGGGGGGAACACCCACCCTTCATCAGGATGTCACATGTTTGAGATATATGAACCACTTGGAAGTGATACCAAGATATCATTTACTCTTTCTTCTATTTTTTTCTCAGGCCTTAGTACCCATGAAAGGAGTTACAGCAACGGCTTTGGAAGGTAGGCCCTACAAGGGTATCCGCACCACTAAGCAATATATCCCCTGGAAGTCTAAAGACATAAGTAATTGTCTGAAAGATGCGCAAGAATACGTGACTAAGGGATTCCATAGGGGTCCATGTTGAGCCTAATGCTGCCTCCAAATATACACACAAGGGCATTGAATATGATAACCTGTCCAACCAAACCAAATATGTATATGCTGAACAGGAGTGAGTGTTGCAAGTGCCAGATGGTACTTCGGAGCACAAACCCTGGCTAATTCACAATAGAGGGGTTGAATTTTGTGATGTGTAAGACCAGTTTCTATCCATCAGTTGGCTTATGTGCCTGGATACTCTGTGTGGCTCATTCAAGCAAGAGGAATAGACTGTTTTTTTAATATTCAAACATCTTTAAAGCTGCTTTTGTTGTACCTGATACATTTTTTTAAAGGAAAACTATAGACCCCAAACAATGTAGGTCTCTATAAAAAGTTATTGCATAAAACAGCTCATATGTAACACACTGCTTCGTGTAAATAAACCATTTTCATAATAATATACTTTTTAGTAGTATGTGCCATTGGGTAATCATAAATAGAAAATTGCCATTTTAAAAAATAAGGGCTGGGATCATACGATTCACTGGGCACACAAATAAACCAAACAAATAATACTTGTTAGGTCACATGAGCCAATTAACAGACAGAGTTCTGTCTTTTGCTTCCTGTTCTTCTTCCTGTTACAGTTAGGGGCTGATTTATCAACGGTCGAGGTGAATTTTTGAATTAAAAAATTTTGAATTTCGAGCTATTTTTTGTGTACTTCGAATACGGGAATAGTCCAAATTCTATTCGAATTCGAATGGTGGTTCAAGGCAAGAGATGTAAAAGGACAATATTTACTTAAATATATATTCCAGTTTGGTAAGATTCTTTAATATGCCACTTAATGTAATATAAACTATTTGTTACATAAAGGGATCCTGTCATTGGAAAACATGTTTTTTTTCAAAACGCATCAGTTAATAGTGCTACTCCAGCAGAATTCTGCACTGAAATCCATTTCTCAAAAGAGCAAACAGATTTTTTTGTATTCAATTTTGAAATCTGACATGGGGCTAGGCATTTTGTCAATTTCCCAGCTGCCCCTGGTCATGTGACTTGTGCCTGCACTTTAGGAGAGAAATGCTTTCTGGCAGGCTGCTGTTTTTCCTTCTCAATGTAACTGAATGTGTCTCAGTGGGACATGGGTTTTTACCTATCTTAGATCTACCAGGCAGCTGTTATCTTGTGTTAGGGAGCTGCTATCTGGTTACCTTCCCATTGTTCTTTTGTTAGGCTGCTGGGGGGGGATGATATCACTCCAACTTGCAGTACAGCAGTAAAGAGTAATTGAAGTTTATCAGAGCACAAGTCACATGACTTGGGGCAGCTGGGAAATTGACAATATGTCTAGCTCCATGTCAGATTTCAAAGTTGGGGTGATATCACTCCCACTTGCAGTACAGCAGTAAAGAGTAATTGAAGTTTATCAGAGCACAAGTCATATGACTTGGGGCAGCTGGGAAATTGACAATATGTCTAGCCCCATGTCAGATTTCAAAGTTGAATATAAAAAAATCTGTTTGCTCTTTTGAGAAATGGATTTCAGTGCAGAATTCTGCTGGAGCAGCACTATTAACTGATGCATTTGGAAAAAAAAAAAATTTCCATGACAGTATCCCTTTAAACATTAAATAAAAACCAACAGGATTGGTGTGCCCCACATATGGATTTATGCATCTTAGTTACCAATTAACATCAAGTACATGGTACAGTTTTATAATTACAGAGAAGAAGGAAATCTTTTTTAAATATCAAAATTATTTGCTTAAAATGAAGACTATGGGATATGGCCTTCCTGTAATTTGGAGCTCATTGGTTAATGGTTTTCCATTAAGGGAACTCATAACTATATTTTAATGTTGGTTCTTTCTATGCTGCAATTGATCATGGTTGATGTAGTCACTGAATTCAGAAACAAATACAAAAGGTCACCTGTGAGGGTTGTTTCTCTTTTGGCCATCTCCTGCTGATCTCATATTGTGACTTCCAAACAGCTGCATGGTTTCTAGCAACCAGATTTTAAATAAAATGTTCAAGCCTAATAAATAAAAAAATAAGTTGCCTTTGCGCAATAGAATACTGATATCAACAGCATAGCTAATCTTAGCGTGAACTACCCCATTATAGGCCTAGCTTCTCTTCCCATGAGAATCAACACTACAGCATTATTCCACATGACTAATTAAATTAAGCAGTGTTCTCCCTAGGCTTTACTTGCCCTTTGAAGGGATATTATCATTTATGATCTAAAAAACCCTGTGTATTATAACGCAATTTGATTTATTTTTGTTGGGTTTTGTTCTGTGACACATTAGAGGTAAAGATTTCATATATTCATATCTGTAAAATGTAAATGCTTTAGTGTACTCTTCCTTAGCTAACCTTTCTTATCTCTTCTACTCGTATTGTTAAAGTGGTATCTCTCAGCAGCAGTGCAGGAAATGTTAATGAGCTTTCAAATACAGGTTACTAATTATGTGTTGTGATACACTTGCTCTGGTGCGGGATTTATTCATAACTAAAATTCCTGCAATTAAGCAAAAGATAGAGTAGCTGCTGTTGTTTACTAGAAAGCAATATCATATTAGTTCACCGAATCCACTATTTTGGATTTGGTCCAACCCCCGAATCCTTCGATAAAGATTCGGCCAATTACCGAATCCTAATTTGCATATGCATTTACTTCCTTCTTTTGTGACAAAAAGTCACGCGATTTCCCTCCCCACCCCTAATTTGCATATGCAAATATGCACTGCTGAAGCCAGACAGCTGGAAAATCGTGTATGGAGGTGGGGGGAGGGGGTCCGGCTGCATGTCCCACACCCAGGCCCGCCCCCGCTAGTTACATTTCTGGACCCTTGCTTTCACAGGGAATTCTGTATTCGGCCCACACTTGGACTCCCTAACGACAAAGATTACCAGAGGCAAAAGTAACTTTACAAGATAAGAAACATCAACTGTCCTTTACCAATCATGCTTCGCTTCACAACAGATTTCAGTTTGTCATTATAACAGACAATTGTCACAGATGTCATAGAACCTATCTGAAATCCATTTTTATAACTCAGTGCCTTGTGAGTCCTTGATTATATGAAAAGAATGCTGCCTTCAGTACACAGGAATGTGCATGAGGGCTCATTTAAAGGGATACTGTCATGCTGCTCCAGCAGAATTCTGCACTGAAATCCATTTCTCAAAAGAGCAAACAGATTTTTTTATATTCAATTTTGAAATCTGACATGGGGCTAGACATTTTGTCAATTTCCCAGCTGCCCCTGGTCATGTGACTTGTGCCTGCACTTTAGGAGAGAAATGCTTTCTGGCAGGCTGCTGTTTTTCCTTCTCAATGTAACTGAATGTGTCTCAGTGGGACATGGGTTTTTACTATTGAATGTTGTTCTTAGATCTACCAGGCAGCTGTTATCTTGTGTTAGGGAGCTGTTATCTGGTTACCTTCCCATTGTTCTTTTGTTTGGCTGCTGGGGGAAAAAAGGGAGGGGGGTGATATCACTCTAACTTGCAGTACAGCAGTAAAGAGTGATTGAAATTTATCAGAGCACAAGTCACATGACTTGGGGCAGCTGGGAAATGGACAATATGTCTACCCCCATGTCAGATTTCAAAATTGAATATAAAAAAATCTGTTTGCTCTTTTGAGAAATGGATTTCAGTGCAGAATTCTGCTGGAGCAGCACTATTAACTGATTCATTTTGAAAAAAATGTTTTTTCCCGTGACAGTATCCCTTTAAGTATTCATTTTGGGGGTATAGTTTTCCTTTAAACAGATGTTGTTTCCCTTTAAGGTCCTTAAACAAAAAAAATACATGATTTGCCTTTCTTTGTTTTGTGCTCTATGAAACCTAAAAAAATGTGTTAACCAGCAAAATATATACAGTTTCCAGAAAAGTCACACCATAAGGATATTCACTTATGCCTACTAAATTTAAAGACTGTTGTTGATTGGTTACAAAGATTAAAAAGACCTTTATGAACAGCAGATATTAAACCTTTCAAAACAGCCTTTACACATCCAGCTGCATTTTTAGTATGTGGGAAATTATACCGTAAGTGATTTCTACAGTTTATGAACATAACAGACTTCATATCTGCTCCCTTTAAACATACTCCTTAATAAGAGAAACCAGCAATTACCCAGTGCTGCAAAAGAATATGATAATATACCAGATTTACTAATTGCTTCTGTGCTTCCAATTCATTCTTTAGTGTTCAGAGATGTTCCCTGGTCATTATTATTAAAGAACTACCATTGCCAGGTTTAATGGAAAGATTTAAATAAAAAGCCAGTTCTTTAGAGATCAACCTTGTCATTATAATTATACAATTTAGTGTTCCATAAGACAGAGCACAGTCAGGCTACTTCTGTTTTAGATGTAATTGTTGCCATAATGAGAGCTTTGATAAAGAACAGTTGGATAAAATCTGTTAGCGGCAGCTTGCATGACTATATCCATTTTATTCTCCCTAATATTTTATCTGCTGCTGCAATAAATCAACCTGCTGATTGCCACTTTAAAAAACCCTCAGCACACAGTCCTGATGTTAAACAAAGTTTATTTTATTCCTGTATCAACAATTTGCCAAAAAAGCTTTTTATTTCAGCATTCTTAGCTATCTCTGTATTTCACAAAGATTTAAAATCTTTAAAACCCTAAAGAGTGCATTGCAGTATCAGTGCTCATTACTTACTTGTCTTTATGCTGCAGGCTATAAGATTCCTAAATAGTGATGGGTGAATTTATTCGGCAGGCGCGAAATTTGTGGCGAATTCGCGGCTGGTGAATAAATTTCGCCGGTGCCGTTTCGCAAATTTTTCACCATTTCGTGAATTTTTCGGCGAAGCGAAACGCCCCAAATTCGAGTGGTGTTGAAACAAGTGTTTTTCTCTGACATATAATCTATGCATCAGATCACACTACGGTCAGTCCCATTTGTTTGTTTTTTTACTTTAAGAGGGCAAAAATGAGTGTATGTTTACCATTTGTACTGACAAATGTATGGTCAAGCCTTTAAAATGGTATTTTTTGCACCAAGGTTACTTGCATTCTGCCAATGATTCCTACAACAAATTAATCTGAACCCAGGTGTAGATTCGCCAGGACAACACTAACTCACTAAAATGTCCAGGGAGCCGAACGCTGGCGAAGTTACACTAGCATTACTCCGCCAAGCGAAGCGAAGTTGCGCTAACGTTGCCTAATTTGCCTACAGCGGGAAGTTAAAGTTGAATGGACATATACTGTATGTTGCACTAAATACATTACACTACACAAGTCTGGGAAACCTTAATACAATAAAATAGAGTTGTTATATTGCCCTACACATGAGCCCAGTGTATAGTTTATGTGCCATATGTTAGGAAATGTAGGGGGGAAGCCGGTTACCCCAAAAAAACGCTACGCTCTTTTGCAGCCTATCACCCTGAAAAAAGGGAAAGCCGCACTGTTGTTTGGGACTTAGAAAAATGTTCCACTATTTTTAACGGAAGTCCTATCTACTCTATTGCACTTCGCCTGGTCTGAGGTGGCGAAGGCAAGTCTGGTGCAAGAGGTAATGTAAAATGTGCATCTTAGTGAATTTGCGTAGTTACGTCCATTCGCCAGAGCGCAAATTCACCTGCCGTTAGGGAGCGAAGTACCGCTAGAGTCTATCTCCTTCGCTAGCGAAGTTACACCAGAAGTTACATCGGCGAAGTTCCGAAAGACGTCACGCTGGCTAGTTTTCGCCAGCGTTAGTCACTTGGCCCTTTAGTTAATTTGCCCCTTAGAATCTAAACAGAGTTAACAGGCTCTTCTTCTTAAGTCATCAGTGTATTTTATCACCCTCCTTTGTCCCCTATTGATTTGCAACCCCCTGTACAACAGAGCAACAGAACAGCAAATCAGAAAAGACCAACACATCCCACTCACTGTCATTTAGGCTGGGCCTCTCTCTTCACTGATTTAAGACACCTTGGGGGACCAGCTCTATAGTTTGGGAACCTCTGCCTTATGAAAAACTACTCAGAATAAGTTCTGTATATGTGCATACAAACACATGAGGTGCTCTGGAAACTCTGTTGCTCAAGGGTTCAGAGTTATCAAGGGTATGACCAGCCATAAAGGTCAATAAATGGAAACTCTTCAGTTATTATTATTATTATTATTATTATTATTATTATTATTATTATTATTATGTAGATTGTGTTATTATACTCCACATGGCTTTACAGAGATTTTGCATAAGTGCAACTGGCAGGGAAAACGTGCAAATTTTCATAATAACAGTTAAGGAGAAATACAGTAAACTAGAAAATGTCATTGAATTGTGAACCACAAGAGAAAAGTCAACGTCTCTGAAGAGTTGCCATTATTTTTTTTACTTTATTGTATGTGCATTTACTGCCTCTGATGGACAACAAAAACTGTGACACTACTGGCCTTATTTTTAAATTAGCATTGTAAAAAGATGGGTAATGCTTCTGATAACACAGCAGATCTATACAATGGAAAAATCTGCACTGCAAAGACATCAAGCATCTTGTGAGTGTGATGCCCCACTATGGCATGCTATTGGGCGCACAAGCAGATAGCAATATGCCCTCCCTCTCTGCACTTAATTAAATTTTACATTTTTTTTCCGTGATTCAAAATTATGTAAAGAATTCAGTGTTGCAGGAGATCAGATGGTGCTCTTCTGATCAGAACAAACATGGCAAGCAAAACTACATGCAGGTTTGCTTTTTTTTATTAAATGGAAAAAAAGGTTAATGACCCTCCACAGAGCAGAATAAAATGTTATTCTCAATTCATTGGATTTACATTATGCACACAGTTATTGCTACATGCCTGCGCTGTAGTATGAATGTATCTAAATATAAAAATCCCATTGGTGTGCAGTATAAATGCATTCCAAGACTGATTATTTTCCTTCTCCTGGTACATTTCTTATTTGCACAGACATCTGTGGAAGTGCAAAGTATTTACATTTGATTATTTACCTGCATTTAGAGATTTGTTATGTGTCACTCAAATAACATACTAAAATGCAATTTAGGATGTCTGGCAATTCATGTGGGAAGCATTTCAAGATATCCTTTTATATGCATACAGCAGAAGTTGTCTGAGGGCAAGAGCTTTTGTTGTTTGAATAGCACTCAAAAAAGCTATATATACCATCATATACAGCAGCAAGATGTTGTTATCCAAGAGCTCCAAAGACTAGGGATGGGGGAATTTCTTCGCCTTGTTTCGCCGCGGAAATGACGACCCATAGACTTGTATGGCATTGTGCGACAAAAGAAAAAGACGTGCGTCCAAAGAAAAATTCGGAGTGCGTCAAAAATGTTTTGACGCCCATAGACTTTAATGGCCGTTGGCAACGGGTCAAATTCTCCCATCCCTACCAAAGACAATTAGAAGACCAGGAAAATAGGAGCAGGAGAAATAATATTACATAGTAACATAGTAACATATTAAGTAAGGTTGAAAAAAGACAGATGTCCATCGAGTTCAACCTTTTTTTTTTTTTATTATTAACTACCTATCTGCCAGTTGATCCAGAGGAAGGCAAAAAAAAACCCATCTGGAGCCTCTCCAATTTGCCTTAGAGGGGGAAAAATTCCTTCCTGACTCCAAAATGGCAATGGGACTAGTCCCTGGATCAACTTGGACTATGAGCTATTTCCCACAACCCTGTATTCCCTTACTTGCTAAAAAGCTATCCAACCCCTTCTTAAAGCTATCTAATGTATCAGCCTGTACAACTGATTCAGGGAGAGAATTCCACATCTTCACAGCTCTCACTGTAAAAAACCCCTTCTGAATATTTAGGCGGAACCTCTTTTCTTCTAATCGGAATGGGTGCCCTTGTGTCAGCTGGAAAGACCTACTGGTAAATAAAGCATTAGAGAGATTATTATATGATCCCCTTATATATTTATACATAGTTATCATATCACCCCTTAAGCGCCTCTTCTCCAGCGTGAACATCCCCAATTTGGCCAGTCTTTCCTCATAGCTAAGATTTTCAATACCTTTTACCAGCTTAGTTGCCCTTCTCTGTACCCTCTCTAATACAATAATGTCCTGTTTGAGTGATGGAGACCAAAACTGTACAGCATATTCTAGATGGGGCCTTACAAGGCCTTACAAGTGCTCTATACAGTGGAAGAATGACCCCCTCCTCCCTTGACTCTATATTAGAGCAAGGTGTGTCCCTGAAACTGTTCATGCTGAAGAAATACACCCTGTCTTACTCCATATATTTAATTCTATATTAAAAAGAGAGACAGACACGGAAATAAAAATTGAGAGGGTGCACAGGGTCCAAAAACCTAAAGTGGCTCCCTTAAAAGCGCCACGGGACATTTTTTGTTGCCTGCACTCTTTTACAGTGAAAGAGGGCAAGGCCAAGGGAATGAGCCAAATATCATATGGAGACAGTAACATAAAACTTTTCCAGGACCTCTCCAGTAGTGATGGGCGAAGCATATCAGTCAATGGCTTTAACATTCTCCTCTTAACCAATGTTGTCCTGGAGAGTATGATGGGCGAATTTATTCACCAAGCGCGAATTTGCGGCGAATTCTCGTGATTCACCACCGTCAAATAAATTTGCGAAAATTCGCCAGCATAAAAAAACCCAGACACCGGCATCAAAAAAAAAAAAAAGGACGCCGGTGTCAAAAACAGACATTTCGCGAATTTTTCGACATTTCGCAGGAAATTCGAGAAAAATTCGCCCATCACTACCTATAAAGGTTTAAAAGAAATTAAAACTATGCTAACAGACTTGCAAGTAGTTGATATCTGGAAAGTCTTGAACCCAACACTCAGTTTATTCCAGGATAGATTACATATTTATATCACAACACTGGTTACTAGTGATGGGCGAATTTATTCGCCAGGCGCGAATTCGCGGCGAATTTGCGCGATTCGCGCCGAGCGAATAAATTCGCAAAACGCCCGTGAAAATTTGCCGGCGTCAAAAATTATTTTTTCGAAAAACGGACGCCGGCGCCAAAAACGGGCGCCGGCGTCGAGAAAACGGGCGCCGGCGTCGAAAACGGCGCAAATTCGCCCATCACTACTGGTTACAGTTATTCACAAAAGCAGAAATAGGGAGCACTACTTTATCAGACCACACACCAGTACTAACTACTTTCTCAATCCCTGGCACACTAAGGACAGAGCTCACATGGAGAGTTTCTCATACATACAGAGCAGAGGAGAAAACAAATACAGATGTGGATAGAGTCAATTCTCAGAAATAATAAATCTGTAGAGACCTCTTCAGCAACATTGTGGGAAACTTTAAAATGTGTTCTTCGAGGTAGACTAATATCCATGGGTAGCCACTTAAAGAAAGACAGAGAAAAAGAAATAGTTACCTTGCTAAAAGATATAACCAAACTGGAACAATCACATAAAGAGAATGTAGCTCAGAAAACATTGATTATTCTGGAAAGTAAAATACTACAATCAAAGGCTTTATTAAATCAGAAAGTACAGAAAGCATTTATGAGAATGAAGCAAAGATCTTATGAGCTAGGAGATACGTGCAATAGGTTTTTCTCTTGGAAATTAAAAAAAAACTACAACCACAAACGCAGGTTATTTCAATTAAAGATGAGAAAAACATCATGCATCATGACACATCAAGCATAGCTGAAGCTTTCCAAAAATATTACCATGCACTTTATAAATTACAATCCAAACCCCCTAGTAAGGTTATGTTCGATATGTTGGGTTCATTCATCTCGGCGTCAGGGATAAACAAATTACCTCTGGACTTTAGTAAGAAATTGGAGAACCCTTTTACATTGAGTGAAGTGGAAGAGTGTATAGATTCATTGCCCCCACGGAAGAGCCCTGGCCCTGACGGCTATACGGCTCTATTTTATAAAACATTTAAGAAAGAGATAACTCCCCTGCTATTGGAATACTTTAATGGAGTAACAAATAGTAATACATTTTACTCACAAGCCCAAGAGGCCCACATAACTATAATCCCCAAGCCCGAGAAGGACCCTAACCTTTCCCCGAGTTATAGACCTATTTCCTTGATCAATATAGATATGAAACTGTATGCAAAGATATTAAGCAATAGAATAAAGACATACTTACCACACATCATTCATAGCGATCAGCCAGAATTTGTACCGAAAAAATACATCTAAACTTATTTCACTGATTGAACATGCTAAACAACATAAGTTACCTTCCATTATACTCACCACAGATGCCAAAAAGGCTTTTGATAGAGTGTCTTGGCCCTTTCATGAAAGAACTCTAAGAGGTCTCGGTTTTGGTCCTGAACTCATACAAAGAATAATGGCCCTATAGGATTAACCTACGGCGAGAATTAGGGTTAATAAAATACCTTCACCTAAAGTACAAATACATAATGGTACTCGTCAGGGGTGCCCTTTATCAACGATTTTATTTATTTTGGTCATGGAAGTTTTACTTTCTCATATAAGACAGGATCCAGATATTTCAGGGATTATAATAAGTGGGAAAGAATTTAAATGCTTTGCATTTGCAGATGACCTGTTACTATATATTCCGAAACCTACTATTTCACTACCAAAATTAATCTCAGTGATGGGACAATTTGAAAAACTGTCAAACTTTAAGGAGGACTATTAGAAATCAGAAATATTAAACTTAACCATTCCGAAGGATAAGGCATGTAAGACTCATTGATTAAATACTTAGGAGTTAAAGTTAGGGCCGACCTCAGTAAACTATACCAAGATAACTACTTACTTCTCTTATTATCTTTTCAGAAACTAATACAGAATTGGGAGAAGTTAAAGTTATCCTGGTTTGGGAGAATACAGGCTGTCAAAATGATATTGATTCCCAAATTATTGTATTTTCTTAAAGTCATCCCAATTTTGGTAACTCAGTCCTTTTTCACCTCTGTGAAATCGCTAATTTCCAGGTTTATATGGGGGGGAAAAACCCCCAGATTAAAACACAATTTACTTACCTTGCACTGCAATAAAGGAGGACTAGGTCTTCCAGACTCGTATTTATACTATGTGGCAGTCCATCTAGTCTGGGTTCTGGACTGGTCCTCTGTGAAAAATAAGAAAGATTGGTGTATTTTGGTCGATAATTGACTTCCCACTAATTATCAATCTGTGGATTAAAAAAGAAAATACCCAGAAAAATGTACTACAACATCCTTTAGTTGGGGCTACTTTAAAAACATGGCATAGAAATAAATTAAAATTAGGCTTAACAAAACTTCCCTATACTCATCAGCCACTAGAGTATAATCCAGAATTCCATCCAGGTATGGAGAAAGGTGCTTTTAAAAGATGGGGACAGTGGAATAATAACAAAACGACAATTGGAGACCTTATTAGAAATAATAAAATGATTCCCTTAGCAGATATCCAAAAGAAGTAGGGCTGCCACCCGAGAGATATTTGGGGGTATAGCCAATTGCATGGTTATATTCAAACACTTGAGCACAGAAAATGGGATCGGCCGGACACCTGGGAAGCCATCCTGTTCGGAAAGAGGGATAATAAAAAACCTCTATCTCGCATATACAATATGTTTATAGAAAATCAATCTCATTGCCCTGGATATATATGCACAGAATGGGAGAAGGAACTACAACTAGAACTGCACGAACACATAGTTTAGAATACTTAAATTGGTCCATAAGTCCTCTAGAGCGGCGACAACCAGAGAAGCAATGTACAAACTAATCACGAGGTGGCATTATACACCTCAAAAATGGAAGAAAATGTATCCTGCCAGCTCAGGAGTGTGTAGGAGATGTAATGTCTCAGATGGCACCCACACGCACATATGGTTGCTCTGCTCAGCTTTAAACGGTTATTGGAGCAGTTGTAAATCAGGTGACAGATTTAAGGGTTGATAACCATGAGGTGATATTGTTGAACTATCTACAAGAAACAAAAACATTACTTTCCGACCCTTTAACTATACACTTATTTCAGGCAGCTAAATCCTTAATTCCAAATAATTGGAAGAACCCTGAAGCCCCCTCTATTACAGAATGGTTAATGATAGTAGAAGAAGTGAGACAATTAGAGGAAATTACTCACATACTACACAATCAAAGTGCAAAATACTGGAAAACCTGGGGTCCATGGCTGAATTATTTGAAGTCTATAAGTAATGGTTAAACTGGATAACGTGTTTCTGGATAACAGATCCCATACAGCTTGTGTGCACCTTATGTACATATAACATACCTTGAAATTGCCCCTTATTTTCTTGAGGCACAGTCCAGTATTGTGAACCTGAAAAGGTGGGACTTTATGAAAAAGTGGAGTTGTTTGGGTACACTGGGGAAGTGTTAGGTCTTATTGGGTGTGGTCAGGGTGGAAAGAGGGCATATTATAATTTACCCCTCATTTGATATATTAAATGTTGGGATGTCTGATAAAATGCATTTTTATTATAACAGGTTATATATGAACCAACTGGCACATGAGGTTTATTCTCTTCTGGCTGAAGCACCTAAACATGGTCGTGTAGTTTGTAACCTGAATGGAATCCAGCTATTAGTAGCGGTGATGAGCAGATTTTGCCAAGACAATTGTATACATGATAGTGTCAGATTCCATTCAAATAAATGACAGGCTGCAAGGACACATTCAGAGCTGTGAGCCTAATACAGCCTACATTCTGGCAACTATTATTTCACTGAAAAATATTGTTTTTATTGGAATGTTGTCACCTTGCCTCATGACAGAAATGGCACTTTTTCATGGCATGGTTTATTTATACCTTGTGGGAGCATCAATATTAATTCCCCATCTAAATCAATAGCAGTAAAACTATCCAAGACACGTGAATCTGTTCAACATAAGTTTAAAAAACCGGAAGCTCCTGTCTACTCATTTAACAGCACAAGAAAGGACTGCGTAAAATACCTAACAATCTTCTTTGACATAAAGGGGGTTATTTATTAACGGTCAAGTTGTGTTTTCCCCAAAAAATTTGTTTTTCAAGGGTATTTGTCGCCGGCGTCAAAATCAAAGTTTTGCAAATTTTTCACCAGTTTTGAAAATTTTGCGGGAAATTCGCAATATTTGTGGCGAAACGGGACAAATTTGCCCATCACTAGTCATCAGTCAATGGCCAGATGATGCCCATCTGTTCAACGGATATCTATAAGATTCCCAGAGGTCATCAAAGACAATATTGTAATCTCCCGATGTACTAAAATAAACAAATACATTGGAGGCACGGGATTAAATAACTAAAGAAGTTATTTATCAAAATTAGAATTTCTGTAGCTTTAGAGGTTTTCAACAATGAAGAAACTCACATTTTAAAAAACCACGAATGTCTACTTATTTATTAAAAGATCTGAATATAAAAACTGCTAATGAATAAAAATGTGGGACATATCCAAAAAATGGTGGTGGTGCTGGAATGTTGAAGTTTTGTATTCGAGTTTTCCCTGACTTTTACACGTAAAAAATAAACATTTTTTGTGGTTTAGAGTAATTAGTCTAATACGTATACAAAAAGAGGTAGCCGGAGAGCACTTGTTTCTTTAGTTTAAAAGATCATTTCTTTATTTGCAGGCATTTACTGCACAACATGTTTCGGCTTCACAGGCCTTCATCAGGTGCATGAAGGCCTGTGAAGCCGAAACATGTTGTGCAGTAAATGCCTGCAAATAAAGAAATGATCTTTTAAACTAAAGAAACAAGTGCTCTCCGGCTACCTCTTTTTGTATTAGTAACCTTGGCATTCCAACACGGGGATTGCAGCACGTAGAGAAGCACACCCATACGGATGGATACATAAAGGACCCTTTTTATAGTTGGATAGTCTAATACGTAATTGAAAGTTTTGATTTGGGGAAATGGAAAAAATACAAAAGGTGAACAATCAGCTACTAAGGGGCAGATTTATCAAAGGTCGAAGTGAAGGTTCGAAGTTAAAAACTTCGAATTTCAAAGTAATTTTTGGGTAATTCGACCATCGAATAGTCGAAGTTGAAAAAAACATTGAAATTCGAATTTTTTTGTAGTACTGTCTCTTTAAAGCGTCGACACCCAATACATTCATTTGAAAGCCATACCATTTATTTCCCATGTGTGTAGGGGATTTCCATTACTGCAAAGCTTCCCCCAGTTAAAGGGGAAGTAAAACCTCATTGCAAACATTTAGTTTTAGTGCCAGTGAAAAGATTCTCCACCCCACACATCACTTACACTTGCACCCACTTAACTATGGCCCATTGTACATCCAAAACTGCAGAGCCACACTGGCAACTTTGGCCATGTGACTTCCATTCCCATCATTTATCTCAACTGGGAACATGTACAGTAGCCCAAGATCTCAGTTTAGCTTCCAGTGTGTAGGAGTCTGCTCGCTGATCACCAAGATGGATTTGGGAACAGAAGGGACACAGGTAATTGTGGGGCCAACACTACTGAGCAGCTCTGTGTTGTATCTGTAAAATTTGCCAGGGTGGCTTTACTTCGGCTTTAAATATTTATAAGATATATTCACTTAAAATGCTAACATTGCCTCATATATTTAGGGGCATATTTATCAAGGGTCAAATTTTGAATTGAAAAAACGTTGAAATTCAAAAAAAACAACCGAAATTTTTTTTGGGTTAAATAGGTCCGTTTTCAATCGAATAGGTCCGTTTTCAATCAAATAGGTCCGTATTCGTCCAAATTCAAATCACTCCCAAAAAATTTTCCCCAAAAAAATTATTCGATTTTTTTCCATCTATTGACTCCAAATAGGTTAAAAAAAATTTTTTTTAAAAAAGACAGTACATCAAATTGAATTTGGACTATTCCCTAGTCGAAATACACAAAAAATAGCTCGAAATTCAATTTCATTCAAATTTTTCATTCAAAAATTGACCTCGACCTTTGATAAATCTAAGTAAAGAAATACAAAATAATGCAAACATGATGTCAAAACTCTTTTTGTCGACTATTTTATGTTGGCTAAAAGCTACTTTTATATATAAAATGTTATAAAATGCTTCTTGTTTCTAAACCTATTGTTATTCAGTTCTGGTCATACAAAAAAAGCAGGGCTTGTACCCTGACCATAATGACTCCCCCATACTGCACCTACAAGTGGGGTGAATGGAGACTGAAATATGCTGAAATATTTCTATGATAGGATTCATATTTATGCCAGTGGTAATGTTACTATCTCAGACCTGGCACCAAAATATTATTTTTCACACTTCGAATATTGAAGTCGAAGGATTTACCGCAAATGCTTCGATCGAACGATCGAAGGAAAAATCGTTCGATCGAACGATTAAATCCTTCGAATCGAACGATTCGAAGAATTTTAATCCATCGATCAAAGATTTTCCTTCGATTTAAAAAAAATTAGAAACCTTATGGGGAAGGTCCCCATAGGCTAACATTGATGCTCGGTAGGTTTTAGGTGGCGAAGTAGGTAGTCGAAGTTTTTTTTAAAGAGACAGTACTTCGACTATTGAATGTTCTAATAGTCGAACGATTTTTAGTTCGAATTGTTCGATTTGAAGTCGAAGTCGTAGTCGAAGGTCGAAGTATCCAATTCGATGGTCGAAGTAGCCAAAAAAAAAACTTAGAAATTCGAAGTTTTTTTCCTTCTAATCCTTCACTCGAGCTTAGTAAATGTGCCCCTTGTAGTCAGCAAAAGAAGGCAGATAATTCCTGTAAAAAAAATTAGAGGCACTGGTAATACCATAATCTACTTTATATGCTAGGGAGCCACAAAAAAAAACAAAACAAATAATATTGTTTCAATTCTAATTTCAATGGCCTGTTCTCTAAAGTGCATTAAATAAACATCAAATGTCACATACAGTTTGTTCCACCAACTCATAGCTATCAATCATTTAAAGAGACATTAATCTTATACTTTTGCTTTGCTAGACTGTGCCAAGTACAAGAGAAATGCACAAGGTAGAATTTAAAAGGATACTATCACATAGGGGGCTTATTAGTTTACTGATACACTTTCTTCAAGCCACTGAGAGCTACTTTTAGTTTTTATATATTAAACAAATCCATAAAAGTAGCCCTAATTAACTAACAACAGGAAAAAAACTTGCTACAATCCTTGCTTCATATAGAAAACCTTTTGTAATTCTGGGGTGAAAATGTATATAAAAATGTATTCAAATTTAATGCATCTTAAAAACCTCTTATGTGCATATGTAGGATTTTTTTCACTTCAGATTTGGGGGGAAAAAGACAAGAAAAAAACCGTGTGATTTAAAGGAGATACCATTAATGGCTTACTGAGCATATATTTGCAAGCTTTCAGGACAGTGAGCAAGGTCACTTAGGAAGATTTGTTTCTCATATAAAATGCACATAAATTGTTCCATGCAAAAGAATTCCATCAGGGCTCCTAAAATACTGAGGTCAGGAGATGGGAAATTTACAGTATTACCAGTTACATTAAACTATAATATATTGTTGTGAAGTGTCATTTTGTAAATTGCATTTTCTGTTTTGTATCGGTAAAAAAAACAATGTTTCTGCTATTAATAAGCAAATGAATAAGCAAAACAAGGCAATGTAGCAGTAGTATAACTACAGCTAACCGGGGCCTGATTTAGCAGCACGCATGCACTACCGCTGGAAAACTTTGCTCTGCCCTTGCCAATCGATTGCTTGCAGCAGGCGGCGCACTTGGTGGCGCCAAACCATGAACACAGAGATTTCACGTCAGCAGTCCCCACTGTCTAGGCCCCCCGCAACTAGCGCCATCGGCTCCCAATGTTAATGAAGATGCGGCTGCCATTCAAATTTTGACACCCTAGGCACGGGCTTTTGTGGACTCGCCACAAATCTGGGCCTGCTGATAGGTCACCCTATGCTCCATGGTAGTGCCATGCTCTGCCTGCAGTATGCTCCCTGGGTGTGTCACATACTCTACCTGCCCTATTTTCACTGTGTGTGCCATAATCTGCCTTCCCTATGTTTCCTGTGTGTGCCATACTCTGCCTGTGTGTCCCCTGTTCTGCTTGTGGAACATAAGTCTGGTAGGGGAGGATGAGGCATATGGATTTAAGGGTATGTCTTAAAGGAGAAGGAAACCCCCTGGGTGCAAAAATCCCTCCCCTGTGTTGCCCCCCTCCCTCCTCCACCCTGGCATACCTGTCCCCCCGGTGCAAATGCCCCTAACTTGTTACTCACCTCTCTGTGCAGGTCCTGTCCACGGAGTTCACAGGCGCCATCTTCTCCCAAGTGGTCTTCCTGGATTTATCACCATCTTCTGGTGCATGCGCAGTAGGAGCATTTACCGGTACGGATCTACTGCGCATGCGCCGAATGTCACAGAGGGAAATTGGAAAACTTTGTGACTTTTGGAGCATGCGCAGTAGATCCGTAACGGTAAATGCTCCTACTGTGCATGCGCCAAAAACGCAGGTCAAAGCAGGAAGAAGACTGCTTGGGAGAAGATGGCCCCTGTGAACTCCATGGACAGGACCTGCGCAGAGGGGTGAGTAACAAGTTAGGGGCATTTGCCCAGGGGGGACAGGTAGGCCAGGGGGGAGGAGGGAGGGGGCAACACAGGGGAGGGAGGAGGGTTTTTGTGCCCAGGGAATTTCCTTCTCCTTTAAAGTGGACCTGTCACCCAGACACAAAAATCTGTATAATAAAAGTCGTTTTCAAATTAAACATGAAATCCAATTTATATTTTTTATGAAAGCATTCATAGCTTTTGTAAGCTCATTTAAAAATCTCAGCTGTCAATCAAATATTGTCTGCCACTCCTCTATGCCTTAGGCATAGAGGCGGAGCAGACAATTTCTTTCACTTTCCATTCAGCACTTCCTAGATGTCCCTGCTCTCCGCACATTCCCCTAGTTCTCTTCACCATTTAATTGTGTAGCCAGTGCATGGGGATGCACATCAGGTCCCCCATTCTGGTGCACAAACAAGAGTTTGAGATTTTTGAAGCTTGTCCACAAAATGGCTCCTGCCTGCTTGCTAAAGTTATGAATTCCCAGACTGAAGGAAACAAGATTCAAATCATTTAGGCTGAATTGCCTAATTCTTCGTGAAAGATGTGGCCAAATACAGAATGAATCCTATTTTGCATATGCAAAGAAAAAAGTGGTGTCTAAAAGTCAGGTGATTTCCCTTTCTGCTCCTGACTTACATATGCAAATTAGGATACGGATTCAGTTTAGCCAGGCACAAGGATTCAGCCGAATCTAAATCCTGATGAAAAAGGCCTAATCCTGGCCGAATCCCAAACCAAATCCTGGATCCGGTGCATCCCTAATTTCACACATACTGATAATTACAAAATAAAGTAATAAAATCAAGTAAAAATAAAGTAAAGACTTTTTTCAACTGTTGATATTTTCCAAAATTGAAGTTTTAAGTTGAATGTTCCTGTCTCTGGTGTTTCAGTTTGTCAACTCAGTAATCCAGGTGCATATTCTGAACTGTACTGTACAATTAGATATCATTTAGATACATTTCTCAGCAGCATCTGTGCAATATTAGCAACTATTGTATCAATTCTAACAGCTGCCTTTAATGAAACTCAGGGGAAAAGATAAGAACTGTATCAACAAATGTCGATGACAACCCCCCCCCCCCCCCCCCCGAGCTGCTTTAAAAAGACATGAGAAGGTGAGAAATTAAATACTAGAAAACAGTCATGAATCTAAAATAAAGAGTAATAGAAATAAAGTCTTTATTTCTGGTGAATTATCTGAAAACAACTGAACTGAAAAAAGGTGTTTGAAAGGTGAAAAAACCCTTTAATGTACAATTCTGCATACACAAGAAGAGCTATATAAATAAAAATATACATACAGACACTGTTCCTTTAGACAATGTTTCGGTCCTTGATTGCATAAGAATTTAGACACCCGCCAACAATTACTAAATGAAATCCATGATCCAAATCCAGCAGGAAAATACTTTTCGTTTATCTTAAGAAAATTCAAGAGAAGGGAAATGACTGAATTCAATTAAGATATGTTTTTCTCATCAAACTGAATCTGACATAATATATCTTGCTTTTTCACATTGGTTTCAACTACAGCCTTCACTGAATATTAATAACAGGCTACTTTACCTTCTTCCAAATGTTATTACGGCTACAAGTCTAGCTCTGTCTGCATCCTATACAAAGTTTAAAACCACTTTTTTTCACAATAAGGGGCCGATTCACTAACTTTGAGTGAAGGATTCGAAGTAAAAAAACTTTGAATTTCGAAGTTTTTTTTGGGCTACTTCGACCTTCGTCTACGACTTCGAATTGAAGGATTCGTAGTAAAAATCATTCGCCTATTCGACCATTCGATAGTCGAAGTACTGTCTCTTTAAAAAAACTTCGACCCCCTACTTCGCCATCTAAAAGATACCGAAGTCAATGTTAGCCTATGGGGAAGGTCCCCATTTGATTTGAAGGATATTCCTTCAATCGTTGGATTAAAATCCTTCGAATCGTTTGATTCAAAGGATTTTATCGTTCGATCGAAGGAATTATCCTTCGATCGTTCCATCTAACTATCTGCGCTAAATCCTTCGACTTCGATATTCGAAGTCGAAGGATTTTAATTCCTAGTCGAATATCGAGGGTTAGTTAACCCTCGATATTCGACCCATAGTGAATCGGCCCCTTAGTGTAGAAAGAAAGGGACATATGCAGTAGTGGAGGGTTACTAGAATAATTGTCTGCAATGCTTTTGTACTGCAATGGTACAGGGACCTGTTGCATTTATATACGAAAGCTGTGAATTACATAAAGCCCATCTCCCATAGACTCCATTGTAATCAAATAGTTCAAACTTTTAAAAATGATTTCCTTTTTCTCTACAGTAATGAAATGGTACATTGTACTTGATCCCTATTAAGTTCTAATAAATCCCAATAAGTTCAAAACAATCCTATTGGGTTTAATTCATTTTTTTATTATTTTTTCACTAGACTTAAGGTATGGAGATCCAAATTACGGAAAGATCCCTTAACCGGAAAACCCCAGGTCCTGAGCATTCTGGATAACAGGTCCAATACTTATGTACTTATATATATATATATATATATATATATATATATATATATATATATATATATATATATATATATATATATATATATATAAATTCTGGCCTTCTGATCACATTCACCTTTCACCAACATTTGGAGAAAGCATAAGTTTTACCAACCAGAAAAAAACACTGTTTCGCGGCTATCAAAGCAATCAGCACATTAGTGTCCTAAGCATAAATTCATTTGCTATTAGAAATATGTATAATTATCAGAATCAATGGTATAACACAATTGTGGGATTTTATATTCAAATGGACACTCTATTAAAACATGTAACACTGAATTGTTTCCCTTTTACCAAAAAGACATTCAGCCCTTTGTATAAAGTGTACAGAATATCTGTCAGTGAAACCATTTCAGCGAATTAATTCCCTGTACTTATTTTAAAATTGCCTTTCCACTAATGCATCTGAAATATAATTTCTTATAATTACAGTTCCTCCAACAAAGAGCTGAGTATAATGAGGTTTAATTGGAGATTATTTTTTAGGGGTCAGATACCTAAGATACAGTATACTTGTGGTTATACAGTAGTGGCTAAAAATATTTTGTCATTTTTTTCACATCTGAAAAGTATACACTATGGGGCCCATGTTCTAACAATCAAATTTAGTTTTTTCCACAAATCTCAAAGAAAATTGTGGTTTTAATTTTTTTAAAAAAAAATTAAAAAGCCCTAAAGGAGGTTTTAAATGTATTGTTATTTTTAGCGCATTATTTTCCATTCATATGTTTTTCAGATCTTTTAATAAATTCCATGACATTCATAATTTAAGGGGGTTATTTATCAAAGGTCCAGTTGTTTTTTCCACAAAAAATTTAGATTTCAAGGGTATTTTCCAATCAAAAAATCCATCAACTTTTTTGAAATTTATCATAACTTGTCCCTGGAAATAGCTTGAATCTGAAAATACACCATATTAGTCATGTAGAAGTCAATGACAGAGGTCCCTTGAACCATTTGAAGATGTCTGTAGCCTTCACGATGTTCAAGTTTTTTTTGGTGGGCTACTGAGTTTGAAATCCAAAACAGATGCTCTGTTTTCATCCATGACTAAAAACTTGTTTTGTGGTCTACCCAATTCAAAAGGCCTCCTGCATTTCTAGAAAATATTATGGTTTTTAGGACCTATTGTTGGGGAGGGAGTGGTTCAAATTTGCCTTTGAAGAGCCACAGTATTAACCAAAAAAGAGGGTGTCATGTAATGTACTAAACAAATATAATATTCTTGTACTGCATTAATTGCGTTTGAATTGATGCAACCAAACTTTAACATATTTTTTTTTGCCATTTTAAAAATATGTTTCAAAAAATTATTAGTGGCTGGTAATTCAATTATATGCCAGGTCTAGGTCAGGAATTACAGAATGTATGATTTTGCCATTCAAATTGGAAATTTGTTAGTGTTTTTAAAATACTAGTTGTTAGTATGGGAAATGCTTGCATAGTATGTGTATTTCTTTTACAGTAGAAAAGTTTTTACATTCCTACAATAAGCTAGCAAGCACAAACCTAAATGTCATTTGCAAATAACCTACTTTTCAGCTGACCTTGTGTCGGTACACCTGAAACATCACTGTGTGCAGAAAGAGCATTTTTATCAAGAGTCCTATTTGTTTTACGATTTGAAGCTTTTGAGTAGTAAGTGCAATTTTATTGAGTAAAAGCTTGTGGATAGTCTTTCCACTCTTTATTTTTAGTTTACCTTTTAGGGGTAATGCTTTGACGTGATTAAAGGAGAAGGAAATTCCCTGGGCGCAACGTTAGTTGATACATTTCTCAGCAGCATCTCTGGAGTATTAGCAACTATTGTATCAATTCTAACAGCTGTCTTTAAAGGGGACCCGTCACCCAAATTTTTTTTGATCACATTAGTCAAGCAAATTTAACTTTAATTACACTATATAAATGATTTGAATCTTTTTTTCCTTCAGTCTGGGAATTCATAATTATAGCAATCAGACAGGAGCCATTTTGTGGACACTGTTATTAAGGCAAGCCTTGTATCATCTCAGAATCTTGTTTGTGCACCAGAATGGGGGACCTGATGTCCATCCCCATGCACTGGCTACACAATTAAATGGTGAAGAGAACGGGGGAATGTGTGGAGAGCAGTGACATCTAGGAAGTGCTTAATGGAAAGTGAAAGTAAGGCATAGGGGAGGGGCAGATAATATTTGATTGACAGCTGAGATTTTTACAACAGCTGAGTTTACAACAGCTATGAATGCTTTAATAAAAAATAGAAATTGGATTTCATGTTTAATTTGAAAAGGACTTTTATTATTCGGCTTTTTATCTCTGGGTGACAGGTCCACTTTAAGTTAACTATTGTCATAGTTATAGGATGTTATAGGATGGCCATATAAGCCACTTTCAGCGCCGGATTAAGTGGATGGGCGACCAAGGCCACGTGGTCCTGGCTCCCGGCTGCATGGTCCTAGCGCCCGCCTGCTTTCCCCCCTCCGGTGCGAGCGCACTTGCGCGCCTGTACCGGAGCGCTTGGTAGCTGTGTTCCCTGGTAAGCTGCTGGGCGGCATGCCGTCCCTATTATTGTGCTGCCCTAGGCCCAGGTCTTTGTGGCCACTTTTCAAATTGTCTTAAATTTTTCTTTTTTTTGTCTTCTTGATTATTTGCATTTTCTTACAAATCTTTCCAGCTTTCAAATGGGGGTCACTGACCCCATCTAAACAACAAATGCTCTGCAAGGCTGTGCACATTTATTCTTATTGCTACGTTTTATTACTCATCTTTCTATTCAGCCCCTTTCCTTAAATATTCCAGTCTCTTATTCAAATCAATGCATGGCTGCTAGGGTAGCAACCAGATTGAAATTGCAAACTGGAGAGCTGTTGAATTAAAAGCTAAATAACTCAAAAGTTAAAACGACAAATAATAAAAAATGAAAACCAACTGCAAATTGTCTCAGAATATCACTCTCTATATCATACTAAAACTTGATTCAATGGTGAACAACATAGTAACACAAATTATGTTAACCATTATGGTATGTGATTATTGAATACTCCCTATATTTAGTACTAAGTTTAAGGCAAATATTTTTCATTAAGGTTGCATTCCAATATGGAAAATGTGCAGGAATCTATGTGGACACACAAACTCAGATATTATAAATGGTACTGTAAACTCTCAAGGAGGTAATAAATCCCAAATACTCAGGAATAAAATATATTTTGGGCTTAAGAAACAATTGAAACTGTTAAAATATTTCTACTCTAGAAAATTATATCTACCTAACGAAAAAAAAACCACCAAGACACTTTTAGCTTTAAATTCGCAAAGTCTTTATTAAGATATAACTTACCGATTCTCCGCTTGCGCTCCTCCTCAGGGCAACGATCCATCTTGCGGCGCTCGATTTCTCCTCCCTGGCTATCTCCTATAGAAGGCAGGGAGGAGAAATCGAGTGGCGCACGATGGATCGTCGCCCTATCGCCGTTTATGAAGAGGATCGCAAGTGGAGAATCGATAAGATATTTCGAATTTAAAGTTAAAAGTGTCTTGATGGGTTTTTTTTTCGTTAAGTAGAAACAAAATTTTTTAAGTACTGAAGTGAAAGAGAAGTGGGTACTAGTACAGAGCGAGGACGGAGAGAGGAGGAGATGCGAGGACTGACGCTCACGTGCGTGAGCGCGCACATACGCACACGCACGCAACGCTCATCGAGATGGCCACGATGGCCTAGAGGCTAATGTTGTATACGGGAGACTTTCCCTGAGACCCGACTGAGATTAAAATGGGAAGACATAATAAGCCAAACGCACAACTGCAATCACCTAAGACAAAGCAAAATAAGGCAAGCAAACGGAAAGCAACCAGCAACCCTGCACCTAATTCAATTGCGGAGCTCCTAACAAAGGGAAAGGAGGCGCATAAGGATACATTGAAAGAGCAGAAAATGGCGCCGGTAAGGAAGCAAGCGATTGAAAGAAGCTCAAGAGATCCGAGTGTTTCTTCATACACAACGGATATAGACTGTGAAGAGGAGACAGATATGCGCTCTTACCTAAAATGCTTACCAACAAAGCTTGAGATTAAAGGGATGCTGCAGGAGGTGACACTGGCGCTGCATGATGAATTAAAAGAGATAAGAAAAGATCTTGTGAGTATGTTAACCCGAACGGAACAGCTGGAACATTGTCAACAAAAGGTAATAACATACTCTAAATCTCTAAATGATAAAATTCATGCACAGTCTATACAAATAGCTGATCTAGAACGGCAGACTGAAGATTATGAAAATAGATGCCGTAGAAGCAATATAAGAGTGCGAGGCTTACCAGAGACAGTAATACAGAATGACTTAAGAAGTGTATTACAGCACTTATTTAATAATATATTGCAAAATGACCAAGACAAAGAAGTAAAGATCGATAGATGTCAGAGTATTCAAAGCAAAAAATGCACCACAAGGAGCACCCCGAGATGTATTATGCGCCCTACATGACTACTCCATAAAAGAGGAGATAATGTCGAAAGCAAGAGAGGCAAAGCGTGTAAAATATAAAGACACTGAAATTCTGTTATTACAGGACCTTTCTGGTAAAACACTACAAAAGAGGCGATCATTGAAACCACTAATAGATATATTAAGGAGTGCTGGTATCCAAACAAAATGGGGGTTTCCGTTTTGCCTTTCCGCAAAAAAAGATGGACAATGGTTCAATCTAAGACTGCCCGAGGAAACAGATGCTTTTTTAACTCAAATAGGGATCGAGAGAATAAATTTACCAGGATGGAACCCTAAAAAAGTTTCAGAAGAAAACGATCTCAGAATGGAGGATTGGTGGCAGACCCCAAAACAACAGAGAAAAAAGAATACAAGTATAGCAAAAGACAGAGAAGATGGAAACCTCTAGGGAACTACACTAAACTGATTAAATTGATTTAAGGGGGACTTAGAATATAAATATAAAAGAATAACATTAACATATATGATATGTATATAGTGTTATAAACCCCCGTATATATTAAGAGTAATCCGAATTAAGTTGTTAATTACTCACCCATTTATGGATTTTTTTTTATATATAACCCATTTCACTTTCTTCCCTACCCCTCCCCTTCCCCCTTTTTTTTTTTTTACCATCCATTCCCCATTCCATGCCGCCACTTCCTTCCCCCTCTTCACCCCCCCGGGGTTTTTTTTTTTTCTCTCCTTCTACTCAGGAGACTGGGAAAGGATTATTTCCTGTGTGCACACTGGTGGGAGAGATTTCTCGCACCTTACATAGCCCACTCTCTCACTAGGACAGCTTGAATTGTCCTAAAATAAAAATAGCCACATTTAAGATATACAAGTTCAATCTAAATAATATAGGAGGTTTGATTAACTTTTTTTAAAAAAGTGGCTTTCCTGATGTTTGTCCTTTTTTTTGTGTTAATTGTAAAATCTCTCTTTTTTTTTTTTTTTTGCATGTGTTTTTCGGCCCCTCACTTTCTGTTGGCAATACTTGCTATTTACTGCCCTTGAGTGAAATCTAGCAAATATGTCGATCACTGTATAAAGTAGATTTACAATATGTTAACCATATATAATCTATGAATGAGTAATGTATGTGCACTATGTGGTCACTATTGGGATATGCTCATTGCATAGATATGCTCATTGCATTTTTTTTGTGTTTTTTATTTTATGGAACGTAAATTAATATCGATAAATGTCAATGGGTTAAATGAACCGGTAAAGAGATCACAGATAATGAATCACTGTAATGACTTAGGGGCTAATATTGTTTTTTGCCAAGAAACTCATTTTAAAGAAGGGAAAACACCAATACTAAACCACAGATCATATGATAAAATCTTTATGGCTAATAATATTGACAATAAGACAAAAGGGGTACTAATTATGCTACATAAAAACACACCATTTACAGTGAAAGGAGAATATAAAAGAGAAGATGGTAGATGTTTAATTGTGAAGGGAGAACTGTACGGTATTACAGTAACATTGTGTAACATATATCTGCCTAATATGAAACAACATAAGATATTAAGAGAAATTATAAGGAAACTTGAAGAATTTCATGAAGGAATGGTTATAGTGGGAGGAGATTTTAACGTACCTTTAAATCCAGTCTTGGATAGCTCTACAGGGAAGACCCACATTAACCATTCTGTATTGAGAAAGATAAACCAGATGCTATTGGGAGAAGAACTGGCGGATATATGGAGATGTATGCACTCTTCAGAAAGGGATTACACACATTACTCAGCAATGCATAAGAAATACTCTAGAATTGACTACTTTTTTATTCAACATAGATGGCTACAGATTGTTAAAAAGAGTAAAATAGAAACAAGTTTTCAATCTGACCACTGCCCAATTAGTATCATTATAGAGCTCCCAAATACATTAAAACAATGCTTTAATTGGGTGTTAAATGAAAGTCTAATACAAGATATACAATACAAAGACAAAATTAAAAAAGCAATAATGGACTTTTTTGAAGAAAATAAAAGTATGGATACATCTCCACATATACGTTGGGAGACACATAAATGCGTTATAAGAGGAATACTAATTGCTATGGGAGCTCATAATAAAAAAGAAAAACAGGAAAAAATTAAAAAGACCTGGGAAGAAATAATAAATTTGGAACAAACTCATAAAAATACAGGAAATGAATATATAATGACCCAATTAATAATTAAAAGAAAAGAACTAAAATCATTATTGGATATAAAAACATCTAAGATTTTCTTCAAATCTAAGATGGAAATTTATGAATACGGTAACAAATGTGGAAAATTTCTAGCTAATAAATTAAAAACACAATATAAAAAGACGTTTATACATAAAATGAAAAATGAAGAAAATAATATGGTTTTTACAACAAAAGAAATAGCAAAAAGTTTCCAAAGATATTATAATAAACTTTACAACCTAAACGACCAAAAAAGAAAATCTAAAGAAGATGAGCAAAAAATTAAAATCGATATGTTTGACTTTCTACAAACACTTAAAATTCCAAGAATTCCTAATGAGGTAATGGAAAACTTAGAGCTACCATTCACTGAAAACGAACTTAGAAAAATAATCAGAGAATTTACTGTAGGGAAAAGCCCTGGCCCGGATGGATTAACCGCTTTGTATTACAAAAAATTTCAGAATGAGTTACTTACAATACTCTTAGAATTATATAATGAACAAAATAGAAAAAGTAATATCCCTAGCCAATCACAAGAAGCACATATTACGGTTATATATAAAGAAGGGAAGGACCCAACGGATTGTGCTAGTTATAGACCCATCTCCTTAATTAACCTGGACCAAAAAATATTTGCTAAACTCATAGCAGAAAGGCTACAAAAATACTTACCAATGTTAATACAAAAAGACCAATGCAGATTTGTACCTAAGAGAGAAGGGAAAAACAATATAATTAGAACATTAAATTTGATTAAGACAATACAAAAAAGAAACGAAGAAGCAGTAATAATATCAATGGATGCAGAAAAAGCGTTCGATAGATTGTCCTGGGATTTTATGGAAAAAGTACTATGGTATATGGGATTCGGAGATAAGCTATTGAGTAAAATAATGTCATTATATATAATCCCAAATGCAAAGGTAAAGATTAATGGTATTCTATCTGAAAAAATTAACATAAGGAACGGCACTAGACAGGGATGCCCCCTATCCCCTATATTATTTGTCCTATGTATTGAAACTTTACTTATTGCAATTAGAGAAGAAGAAGACATAAAGGGAGTTAAAATTAGGGGAACTCAACATAAAGTAGCAGCATTTGCTGATGATTTATTACTTTATGTATCTCAACCTAAAATAACAATCCCATATATAATGAAAATATTAGAGAGATACAAAACGTTCTCAAATTTTAAAATTAACTATAAAAAATCTGAAATATTAAATTTAAACCTGAAAAAGGAAGAGGCAGAGCAACTGGAAAAAAATCTTCTGTTTAAATGGTCAAATAAGGAAATTAAATATTTGGGAATCCAGATTACTTCTCAAGTAAACCAGTTATACATCAGAAATGATGTCCCATTATTCCAAATAATAGAAAGAGAATTGGATAGATGTAAAAATATTAATATTTCATGGTTTGGAAGAATGAATATTATTAAAATGATGATACTCCCTCAGATACTGTACATATTCCAGGCCTTACCGATATATTTACCAAAGGGGTTTTTCTCAAGAATGAAAAGTATTCTGATGAGATATGTTTGGAAAGATAAACCACCAAGGGTATCCTATGCGAATCTGATTGGGAAAAAAAAAGAAGGAGGGGTGAGCTTCCCATGTCTTTATACTTACTATGAAGCAGTACATATATCAAGGGTATTGAACTGGGCCTTAGAAGATGATTCATCTCCATGGTTCAATGCTGAAAGAGGAGAGGAGGGTATATTATTAGGAGCTGTTTTTGGATTAAATACAAAACAAGATGTAAAAATAGATAAAAAAGAGCTTACAGTTGCGCCAACTTTAAAGATATGGGGAAGGAAAAATAGAAAATTAAATATAATTACTTATCCATCTATTATGAGTCCAATATGTGATAACCCCATCTTTGTTCCAGGGCAAGAAGATAGACTATTGAAAAAATGGGAAGAAAAGGAAGGTAAAATACTTAGAATAAAAGATTTTCTTGAGAAAGATAGGATAATCACAATAGGAAATTTGATAGCAAAGTACGGATACCACCCAAGAACAGACTGGGTATTAAACCAGATAAGACATTTTATCTGCTCCCTGGGAATGGAAGATATAAGGAGACCACTAACTTGGTTTGAGAAACTTATAGATAGAGGAGAGAAAATACAACATAGTCTCTCGAGGACCTACAGGGAGTTAATCAAAGGATCATTAAGCAAACCATGTTTCTTTAAAAAATGGGAAGAGGAACTAAAAATATCTCTATCAGATCAGGAGTGGAACTATATTTGTAAAGCTAATATAGAGATATCGAAGGATACAAAATTACAAGAATTTAGTTATAAGTTGATATCCAGATGGTACTATACACCGACTAAACTTCATAATATGTATGGAATGCCCGAGGTATGCTGGAGATGTGGAAAAGAGAAGGGAACATATACTCACTTATGGCTGGAATGTGAGGTGATCAGACCATTTTGGGAATATGTCCGATCTGTAATAGATAAAATGGGAACCTATATATCAGACACAGACATAATACAAATTATACTGCTTTATGACTATAAAAAGAAGAAAACTATCACTGATCCAGTAATTAAATTAATAATAGCTGTGGCAAGGAATATGATACCTCATAAATGGAAAACAAAATTACCAATAAATAAAATAACATGGATTAAGGAAATTGAAGAAATAAGAGGCATAGAAGAAATAATAGCAAAAAAAAGAGGTAAAATGAATAAACACCATAAATTATGGGAACATTGGTGTGATTTCCTAGAGAATGAAGGTCAATTAAGAAGGGGGGAATAAGATAAATTCTTGTATCTATCTCCCTCTTTTTATTTTTTATTTTTTTTTCTTCTTCTCTTTCTTCTTTTTTCTTTCTTTATGTACTTATTTATTTATGTATAAAGAAAAATGAATTTAATGAAGCTGTGATGAATATGCAATAAGAAGATACTTATTTTGTATTTTTGTGTTATGTATTATACTTTTTGTTTTAACAAAAAACTGAATAAATAAATTAAATATAAAAAAAAAAGAGAAGTGGGGGAAGGTTTTCCATAAATTTTTAAATGTTCAATTTTTATTGTACAAGATACAAATGACTTAGTGCAAGTACAATAGACGGCTGCCCGGGTCAGACAGGAACTTGTGGCCACTGTTGGTGAAACTCAATTTCAGACAGTACAGAAGGAAATTTAAGTTGATATGGAGAAATTGGAAAAGAACATTATGGATATTCAAGAAAGCTAAATTTAATACAGATAAAATAGACTACCAAACATAAAGAGTATTTAAGTGGCATAAATTCACATCAAGTTCCTTTAGGCCTGAGCAGGCATCTGGGAGGCAGGATTATAATTTGGATTCTGGCGATATTTCCTCATCTTCAATAAGCTTTAAATCAGATCACACTTCACGGGACAATACCGACACTGAAAGTGGAGGAGGAGAAAGAAAAGGCAAGTAATCAAAGCAACTAAGAGATCACGGCAGATGGGCTTCTTGCAAAGATGGTTCCAAAGAAGGTGGAATTATTTGATTCATCAACAACGAAGCTACGCTACAAGAGACAAAACAGATTGAGTGCCCAATTGTGATAAATGTTTCAGTTACCACAGGTAGAAATTGATGTCCTGTCTAAAGGACTTACCTTTGTCCCTCTGCCCGTCTAGTTAAAACTGAAACCATTAAAGACCTTTTTCTATTTATTTGAAAATTGTTACTCAAAAAGCATTTTAATATGATCGGTATAGAATGGTCCAGGACTGAATTACTGGCTCTACAAATTAAGGGAGAAGGAGAGTACAGAGATGCTCCAATGTCATTTTAAATTGATAGACTTTTGACAGACTTTAAATCACCTCTACCATCATTCCACCGCTTCAGTCCTGAAATTCAGATTTGTTTCTAAAAATTGTGCAGCAAGAAATTGAAAAACTTTATTTGAAACCTTTAAAATGCAACTTAACCAAAACAGAACATCGAGTTCTTGAGGAGCTTAAGAAATGGGAAGATGTAGAATTTAGGCATTCAAAGGGGGCAATATAGTAATTTGGCTGACAACTGAATACATTATGGAGGCAGAGAGACAGCTTCATAATAAAAATACATATAAAAGACTTCTTGGAAATTACAACATTTCGTAATTCCGAAAAAAATCTGGAATTCCTTTGAAAAGTACACCCCACTGTACTCACTTTCTACATTCCTTAAAGTTCATAAAAGACTAAAAGCCCCACCTAGTTGAAGGTTTACCCTCTTATGTAAGGGACACATCGGATATATTAGCTAAACTGAGTGATTTACAGATTGATAAAGGGTTTTTTTTGGTGATTTGTGATGTGCCGATCATTATTTTCTAGCATACTACACAAATCATGAATGGAGGCGGTTAAATATTTTACAAGAAGTTATCCATCTAGGGGTAATTAGTTTTTTGAGTTTATTCATCAACTTTTAGAATTTCTACTTACCCATAATTTTTTTGTTTTCGGTGATTGGTTTAACCTCCAAACAAGGGGCACTGCAACGGGAGCAGCATGCGCTCCCACGTATGCAAATTTATTTCGGGGTGGTGGAAGCAAGAATTTGTATTTTGAGATTCTTTGAATGATTATAGACATGTGCTGGCCCGCTATATAGATGATATATTGATTCTATGGGATGGGCCTGAATTATTAAGTCATGAATTTGTGACACAATTGAGTAATAACTAATATTAAGCTAACCCTACAATTGTCTGATGCACAGATTTCTTTTCCAGACATGATGATCCATAAAGATGCAGATGGTAGGATAATCACAGATGTCTTTAGGAAACCGACGGCCACTAATTCTTTGCTTCATGCCACCATCTCTCACTCTGAACCCCTTATTAAATGTATACCAACAGGGCAAATTTTAAGAATGAGATTTAAAAAGCAATTTTTGTCACAGATCTTCACAATTAAGGATGATGTTTAAAGAAAGAGGATATATATAGTGAATAAAGTACCCCCTCTTGTAAAATATAAGGATATTATAAGTTACCAAGGAGTTTCATGATCATATAAAAACACGAGGCCGAAGGCCGAGTGTTTTTATACAGGTCATGGAACTCCGAGGTAACTTATAATATCCTCATATTTTGCAACTGGGGGTACTTTATTTATTATAATACACAAGTTTCAGTGAGTCATGCGACAGAAATGACATCAGAACTCACCGTTTATAACTGATGACATCAGAACTCACCGTTTATAAGGATATAATTTACAGGATATTCATGGCTTTTGTGTATTATATGCAGATACAAACAAAATCTATAAACATGTTTTGAAAACTGATAGAAATCACCTTCTTATTCCTAAATGGAGACAATCTAAAAATAAGATAACTACTGTATGTATAGTAATGAGTGGAATGAAGTTAGGTATATACTGCAGCAGAATTGGCATATTTTATCTACTGACCCAGGTTTAAAAAAGGATTTTCCCTAAAAAAGTGCAAATGACTGCAAAAAGAAAATGACATTCTCTGTCACAGTCAATTTTTTTTCAGGGATGCCCGGCGACAATTCTCCTCTTCTTCAGGGCAACTAATCTCCCCAAACTGCCTTCCCCTGCCTCCCCGCCTACTAGAATGAAAATCGGCAGTGGGATGGAACTCGGATAGCTTTGTTTTCCGAAGTCGCCTGAAGTTGCCTCACGAGGAAACTTCGGGCCACTTCGGAAAATGATTTGTGATATCTCCACTCTAAGAATACCTCTCTCCCTCAATCCAAAATGGTGCCTGATGTATCCCAGCATGTGCGTTCCACTGCAGAGCTCAACTCTCCGAACTTGCTCACACAGAATCCCAGCAATTTGATGATTTTCACGATTTTGAGGTAAATTCACCAATAATGTTGTTCCAACTTTAGGAGTGACACACCACTTTGAAGACTTCCGGATTAACTTGATCTTTAACTACACCTTTAATTACTTATTCATTGTTTTTGTTGTCCTCAAAAAGGACCTTGGGGATTTAAGGTGTGTTTGAGAGCAGTTAAAAGAATACCACATTACTTTAATTAATCTCCTGTAAAAGCTTTCCCACAGGCAATAATGTGAATTGCTGCTGGTAAAACCCATGCGTCGCTTCAGTCTCCCAAAATCGCTTTAAGTTTCCTCTTGAGGCAAGAGAAGCAGAGATTAATTAATTATTGTCCTTAGAAGGCAAGTCTCCGTATTGATGTGCCAATATATATTATGTAACATTTAGAACTCCAATCTGGAGTAGAAATCTGCAATTTAGTTTTAACAGTTGTAATATACTGTTAAAATGTACTATTGTCCTGCACTGGTAAAAAAAGTGTTTGCTTTATAACCACTACTATAATTTATATAAGTAAGGTGTAGCCATAGGCACAAGTGCTCATTTTTACATAGCAGCGTCTTTCAGGGTTCAGGGACATGTGATGGATTTCTGCTCTGAAAGGCAAACACTTGCGTTTCTGTGCCGAAATAGCCTGTGTGTGCCTGTACCTGGGCCTAAGCCATGGTTACGGGCACAGTGGATTTCGGCACAGAAATGCATGAGTTTGCATTTTAAAGCAAAAATTTACAGTATGTGCCTGCACCCTGATAGACGCAATGGTTACGGGTGCAACAAAGGAAGAAGGCTGATGCTAGAGTAGGGGCTCATTCTCGGCCTGCTTTTTGAAACATGGAACTGACTTATTGGAGCCATTAATTCCATTATTATTAATTGAAATATATGTATTAAGATTTGAAATTTGTTGGCTGTTGTCATTTACACAGAATTACAAATCTTGAGTCAACCAAAGTCTTTAGACACTGGCTGTTCCCTTTTATTAACTTAGGTAGCAAATTGTCTTTCTCAGTATTCCCTGTAATAATACACACGCTCAGCCCCCAGTGTTTTACAACTGATATACTTGTAATTTTGGGACCTGAATTTGCCTTGCTTTGCAATTGCTTTTTCATTTTCCATTTTACTTAACATAAAGATTGCAATTTCACAATTGATACAATTTTTAAATCACATATCTATATGTTTGAATTATAAGACTTCAGTGTCCTCTTCTTTCTTTAATTTTCTTTTCTTACCTTAAAGGTAAACCATAAAATTTTTTACTTTTTGTAATTTGTTTTCTGAACATTTATTCTCAATAACAAGTATTTTTGTTGTAGTGATGTTATAAGCATGGTGAAAATAACTCTCCTAGTGTTTTGGTTGGTTGGAAGTTATAGAACTTTCTTGATATAAGTTAGAAGACAACTGAATACCAATTACTATTCCCCAGGGGTTCTTTTATATTGCACATTTTTATTATCAAAAATATTTATATTCATCTATCTAAAAGAAATAGTAAAGCAAATCACATAACAGTAATGTGCATTCTGGTTTTAATAATACAGTACTGTAAAATGAAAAGGTGTTAGAAGTGAAAGTTAATAAATGCAGCATTTCGTTTGTATTTAAGGTGATTGAAGTTCCTCTTTAGTCTTGATCATAAGCTAAAGTTTAATAACAATCTATTTTGCAGAGGTATTCCTTTTTACAAATTATAAGGAAGGAAGGTCAATTTGCTTGATATTTTAATAAATCTTTCCCCCCAGAAACACATGCACAATAACATTTAGCAGAGTGAATGTAACATTGGCAAACTATTTTGTAGAGCTCAAATACACCTCCGTCTCCCCACAAGTTTAGTCTGTAGCCAGGGAGGGAATACCGGAGATAGGCGATGTGCGCGTCATCCCAACTCAATGCCACAGATCAAACTGTCTGCCGGTTGATAACATCAAGGGTATAAAAATATTTTATTCTACTTGGACCTGCTCTTTCACAATGGATTCTGTACTTTTCAGATAGAACAAAAATTTGCAGAACAACCAGGATATTGTGATTCGACCAGCAGGCAAAGGGGGTTCCCATAGTTGTTATGAATCGCACTGACTACATTAGTGAAGCCTTACGACAACTCAATGATAAAACCACCTATACCCACCCAAGCAGTAATCGTATAAAAAATTTCCAAACAATACTTTTTCAATTGGTGGACAAAGAAAAGGTTTCTTATCACTTCTGAAACTGAAAATTACCTAAAATTCAGTTGCCAGTTTGTCCCATTTTCTACCATTTGCCAAAAATCGACAAGCCTCAACGTCCCCTTTTAGGTAGACCTATCATTGCAGGCATGGGATCTTTAGGTGAACCTGAAGTGGTAGAATATTTCCTGCAGCCTTTGGACTTAAAACTTCCTGGATACTTGAAAGAGTTCATACCTGATTACACAGTTACAGGGTTTCCATTGGGAGTCCTCCTACATGAGGGTTACAATTGACGTATCCTCAATATATTCCTATATTCCACATTCTTTGGGTATTGAAGCTATAGCTTATCATTTGGACAAGTATAGCTCCTATTCTGCATCACTGAAGTAGTTATTACTAACAGCAATACATTATCTATTTTTTTCATTTCGCTAATGATTTCTATGTTCAAAAATGTGGTAAGGAGATGGGGGGCAAAATTTACTCCTTCCTTTGCTAATGTCTATATGGGGTGGTGGGAGAAGCAATACATTTTTAAACTTGTGAACCCCTACAATGGGGATATATTTTTCTATGCACGCTTTATTGATGACATCATACTCATTTGGTCTGGCAAGGAGAACATGTTTAATGAGTTCTATACATACATAAATAATGTTTTCAAACTGAAATTTATTGAAAATTCTATAGTGACCTCCCTATATAGGAAGGAATGCAATGGAAACACAATTTTGCAAGCATCCTCTTCTCATCCACCCTACCTAATTTGAAACATACCAGTGGATCAATTTTTTAGACTAAGATGAATGTGTTCCGATCACAATGACTTTGTAAAAAAATCTTGTGACTTGAGAGACTGGCTCTTAAGCCGTGGCTACAAAATGAGAGCTCTTACAAAAACTTTTATATACCCCCCCACAACATACTCTTTAACAAATACAAATTTGGTTCTGTAAAAGATATGCGCAAACTCTCTAACTCTAAGAGGAGGGGACAAAACTTAATCTATAAATACAACTTTATCTAGAAACTAAATGGATCTTTGCCTTGGTAACTAGGTTCCCTATGGGACTGAACAATGAGTATGGAGTATCATGTTATTTTTGAGTAATTCTTTGTGGTCTAAGTGACCACAATTATTATTATTAAATATCCTATTTCTGTGCTATTGGTGATCTATAATTCTTTTATGCATTTGTTGGCTATATCTCTACCTATTGTTCATATCAGTACTGTTATATTTATGTATCAACTTATTTTTTGACTTTTCTTTTATTCACACTTACATCTGGATGTACAACCATGGCTCTGCTTTATTGAACTTGGGTGCACCAAGATGGCACCCTAGGAGGGGTGTAGCCCTGCTTGCACTTTTTCAAGTTTCTAAAAGGGATTGGTTTATATGCTGATCATGGTGATTGGATCATTAATTAATTGATGTGTTTTTCTGATTGGTGCACATTTGTTTAAATACCTTGTGTATAGCTCTGTATAGATAGCGTATGATTACGTGTTTGTAACACAAAACACCTAAGGGCAGAGACACACGCTCAGATTCGGGGAGATTAGTTGCCCGGCAAGAAATCTCCTCTTCTTCGGGGCAACTAATCTCCCCGAACTGCCTTCCCCTGCCTTCCCAGTCGGCTACAATGTAAATCGGATTGCTTTGTTTTCCGAAGTTGACCCAAAGTTTCCTTGTAAAGCAACTGGAAAGCAAATGCAAGCCAAGCCCCATCCACAACATCAGTGCCCAACTTCTTATGTATGAAATCCCACCAAAAATGTTACAACCCCTAGTGCAAAGCCTTTAAAGAATATCTAGCAATAAAGGACCAGTTTTATATTAATACGCTTGTTTTGAAATGAGATGTTGGACAGACAGATGTCCACATATTTTAGCCATATAGTGTATTTTGGATGCCATCAAAAAGGGTTCAATTTGTGGCCTGATTCCTGCATTTGGTAATGCTGCATACAGTGGTAGCAGCACTTTGGTGGCACATTGACATCTCCTGGGGTTGAAATGTAAACAGTCTTATGGGTACAAATCATGTAAATATTAAATAAACCAAATAGACTGGTTTTGCTTCTAATACGTATTAATTACATCTTAGCTTGGATAAAGTACAAGGTACCATTTTATTATTACAGAGAAAAAAAGAAATTATTTTTAAAAATTTGAGTCTATGGGAGATGGCCTTTCTGTAATTCGGAGATTTCTGGATAACAGGTTTCTGGATAACGGATCCCATACTTATAAACGCTGTTAATAGGTAAAATATTCATACTGCACAATATTAATCAATCATTTGAACAAAATTTTTTCTTAACAAGAATTTTGTACAGCTTTTTGCAAATTAAAAATGTGCCTATTAACCCCATTTGGCAGTTTAACAAAGATTACTTACTAAAACAGTTGCTAGTGATGGGGGCAAATTTATTCGGCAGGCGCGACAAATTCCCGCGATTCAAATAATAAATTCGCAAAACTGCAGCGAAAATTCGTCTGTGTCGGAAAAAAATGCCGGTGTCGAAAAAACGCGAATTTTGTGAGAAATTCCCTAATTTTTCGGCAAAGCGAATCGACCCAAATTCGCCCATCACTAACAGTTGCTATTTTTGTGTCAAAAGAATATATCTAGCACCATGTTGTGGACAGGAAGGGGAGGCTTGGAAGGGACTGGGCTGGTGAATATAGCCTGCCATATGACCAGATACCGGGGGCAACCAGTTGATATTAATCCTACCGTCCTGCAGATAAACCAGTGGTTTCACACATCCCACTTGCATACCTTATCCATAACCTGATAAAGACTTACAACTGTAATAAAAATAGCAGATGTAGAAATGCTGCTTTTCTCGGTCATCGTGTATAGAAAGTTTATTTGCCCAGTTGTTATACACAGTACTTCATAGCCAAAATGAATGGATTAGAACTGTAACTGTATACTGAGATTACATACTAGAGTACTTCCTCTTTAACACTAATAATATCTAAGTCCTGGCACTGACAATCTCACAATAAACACAACGTAGGGAATGACTGTGTACTGGGGTTAGGTGCAAGCTCTCTATCTCAGAAAAGACACCCCCGCTCCAGGTGTAACAGGTAATCCAATGAATCTAAGTAACTGAGAGAGAGCACGCCAAGCAGATTTACTGCTAAGGGGTTTATTGTTCACACAACATGTTTCGGGCTACTCGCCCTTCATCAAGTGTAAAACAGACAGATTAATCACATACTTTTAAGGGTACAGACAGGAAGTGAGGTCACACAGGGTGGGTGTGGATTACCTTAATTAGGTTCAGGTCATTAACCATGTAGCCATGTTATACATGGAAAAATGGGGGGATTGCCATAGTATCTAAGCGTGTAACAAGTGCAGAGAAATAAAATATTCAATAGAAAAAACAGCATAATTTTATAAAGACTTTCAAGTGTCCAAAGTTCACATGTAGTACTGCCCATTATTAGGGCCTACTAAAAAACTTGATATTTCTGTGTAGTTAAGTAGGAAGGAATAGCCCAGTATTCTTACCATTAGCCGTACAAACTAGTATATTGTATCTATCTTGGGCAAGGAGATATTTATCTGAAAAAAGGGAAACAAATATAGAGTCAGTTTCAAACATAGGTAACAATTGTAGCAGCTTTAAAGAAAACATCACAAATAACCCAAACATATTTTGTGATATAACAGTGATGGTTAATAATTATTCTTAGTTACACAGCTCTCTCTCGCTATCTCTCTCTCTCTCTCTCTCTCTGGACCTTCATAAAAAATCTGGCTAGGTCATCTCTTGGCTACCTCTTAGGGTGTTTAAATTCATAAATTCACAGACAGCTCTCTGGCTAGTCACAGTCACTATACAGTAGCTTGCGCATTAAAATCAAGATGAAAAAAAAATCAAAACAATACAGTGAGGGGAGAAAGTCTCTATCTACCTTCTACATGAACATTGTAAATAACTAATAACTAGATATAAAAAATGTTTCAGTATTCCAGGTGCATTCTAAGAGTTGGTGCCTGGGTACATGTGCAGCTCAGTGACTTTGATTTATAGTAGAACTCTGTTGATTCGCAAAGGTGATCTTTAGGGAATGTGCTTGTTTGTTTTTGCATTCATTGTTTGAACAGATGTTGTTGTACATCAGATGCAGCTTGTGGATTTTACATTTAGCTTGAGGAGGAAACTGCTCTATCTCAGGGCAGTTTATTGTTTGTGGTACAGTGATGTGTGATTTGTCCTTGGTTAATAGAATAGTCTCAAAAAAGCTGAAATATGAGTGGGAGCAGCTGGGTGTAAGGTTGATGGTGGTTATGGTAATGTCTAGTAGAATATATGAGACTTATTAAATGCAATAAAAGTCAATGGGAAGCATGTATTTCTAAAATGTAAGCAAGAGTCTTTAATTGATTGTGTTTTTGTCCATATTTCCTCCATAAGCTTACTAGTTTATCATTCAAAATTATTCATAAATATCAAAGTCACAAAAACCTTAACTGGGAGGAAAAAACTAAAATGAATAAATATGCCCTTTAGGGAGGAGAAGAAAAGCTATTAAGACAGTTTACTGCCAACAAATTAGCCACACTAGTGCAAGCTAGTACACTTTATTTATTCTGTAGAATACTTTACAATACCTGAGTAAACAGTTCTAAAAGCTCTCTCTTTTTGTTTAGGATAGCGGCTGCCATATTAGATTGATGTGACATCACTTCCTGCCTGAGTCTCTTCCTGCTTGCTCATAGTTCTGGACTCAGATTACAGCAGGGAAAAGAGGAGGGAGAGGAGCAAACTGAGTATGCTCAAGCCCTAGCCCTGGCACTTTAAGCTAAAAACAGGGAAGTCTGATACAGAAGCCCATGTGTACACAATAGAAGGAAAGAAATGCTATGTTTCTTTTAACAGAGGACTCAGAGCAGCATTACTTTGAGGGTTATTTATATAGACTTTTCTGATAAAGCTTACTTAGTTTTAACCTTTCCTTCTCCTTTAAGTGTACAGCTGAACTGAATCCAAACATTTGTATGACTTTTAGGGATGCACCAAATCCACTATTTTGGATTCGGCCGAACCCCCAAATCCTTCGCAAAAGATTGGCATATGCAAATTAGTGGTGGGAAGTGGGAAACATTTTTTACTTCCTTGTTTTGTGACAAAAAGTCACGCGATTTACATATGCAAATTAGGATTTGGATTCGGTTTGGCAGAAGGATTCCGCCGAATCCTGCTGAAAAAGTCTGAATCCTGAACCGAATCCTGGATTCGGTGCATCCCTAATGACTTTACAGCTTTGGACAACTAAATGCAATAATATTTTTCTCAAAACTGATGCAATTTCATTAATCTTAATCAGATGTGAATATAAAAATGAGGTATCGCTTTCAGTTAGGAATTTGGACAAGTCTTTTAAGAAAATGTTGGTATTCGCTTGAATGCAGAATTTATGGATTGGATGTTTCCCTACTACTAAATTCATGCAATAACCATATTATATGATTCATGTGATCTCTGTTTCTGAAAATTACAGCGTGCAGTTCAATAACTAAAAATACCAGATGCTAATTTAGTTTATGTATGTTGCCAAGCTATGAAGAAGAATTGAATGTAAATCTGCTAGGAAAAATTGAGTTAAAGGCAAAAAAACCCAGTAAGGGTCTGCTAAGGGATTGTTTAAAGTAGAATAGAGCATATAAGGTAAACAGAAAAATAATTGGCCAATAAATCAGTTTCTAGGAATCACAGAGCACCAAGCCATCTTCTCTGACATTCAATCAACGTGTGCATGTGGCAGAGAGTGGAAACATCAGCGGTGAGTCAGGTAAACATATTAAAATATGCAGGGTCTCGACTTTGAAATAATATCAGTGGGCTCCACAAGGCCCTGAGCTGCAAATAGCCGGGCTTAAAAGAGAGCCTGCTGTTCCACAGAAAAAAACAGTATATTGACTGTCAGTCATAAAATGGGTAGTTCCCAACATGTGGTCCACAAGGCTAATAATACATAGAATATAAACAATTAAAAAAAAAATACTTTCATGGCTAAATTGGGCATGTGCTCCTTTTAGGAAAAAAAATGCACTGGCCTGGGAAAGTAATTGACAGAGCACTGTGTAGCAGTTATACCTTATTTCTAGGCCGAAGCAGTCGTACCTTATTCCTAGTCTATGTAAAAATGCGAGGTAATGGGGAAAGCTATTGGTAGTCTGGCCTCCTCCACCGGCAGTTATACGTATAGCAAAAAAATGAAAAGCCAATACCTTGATCAAATGTGGGGTGTTCCCAAATTTATTGTAGTGCTCCAGACACGTGAGTCGAATGACTCACGTGTCTGGAGCACTACAATAAATTTGGGAACACCCCACATTTGATCAAGGTATTGGCTTTTCATTTTTTTGCTGTACCTTATTCCTAGGCCTCCTTATATATGTGCAGTAAAGTAAAACTTCCAGTTTCCCAGAGTAGCCTAGGTAGGCCCTGACACCCCAGTCCAACATGTATTTATTTAAATGTTGTAATAAAGCAAGAATAGGAAAAGACCTGCATAGAAATTTTTTTAAAACAAGACATATAGCTTTTATTGTTTTAATTATCATCATCCTGTGCCTAATTACGTTTTGGCTAAAATTGGGGACACAGTAGAATATGGATAGCTAATGACAGCTTTGCCTTCACACAGTAAATGCTAAATAAATATAGATCTATTGTAACTTTTGGTTTTTTTTTCCAACTGCAACATAAGGAACATAATTATTTAAGGATGAAAAGGCATTTCTGGGTTCAGGAGGCTGAGCAATTATAAAAACTATACTAGCTGTCAGTCCAAGTATGGAAACCAATTACCTACTTATCGGGTTATTTGGTAATGTTTTATGTGCTCATACAAGAGCAAGTTTTATTATCGCATTAATAATGGCATTAGCCAACTAAATATGTTGTTTAAATCTTATGTACCATTACATTGAACATTTCTATATTTCTAAAGTATCTTCCTGCTATAAATGAAAGTGATACTTTGCAATATTCTCAGACATACATATAAAGGTTTATATCTGACTACAGAAGTACAAAGAATGTAGCAGAGCATACAGTACATTTTTTAAGCTAGCTGGCAGATTCAATCAGCTTTATTTTCCTTCCTGCTGCGTTTTACACAAGAGAAAAGTCATTTGGCAGGTAAGATGAAAAAAGACAAGAGTCAGTCAAGTTCAAACTTTAAAGGAGAAGGAAAGGTTAAAACTAAGTAAGCCTTATCAGAAAGGTCCACCTAAATACACCAGTTAACCCCCAAAGTAATGCTGCTCTGAGTCCCCTGTCAAAAGAAATACTGCATTTCTTTCCTTCTATTGTGTACTCATGGGCTTCTGTATCAGACTTCCTGTTTTCATCTTAAACCTCATTGCCCTGGGCAAGAGCATGCTCAGTTTGCTCCTCTCCCCTCCCCCTCCCTTTTCTACTGTAATCTGAGCCCAGAGCAGGGAGAGACTCAGGCAGGAAGTGATGTCACACCAAATTAATACTGCAGCTCCTATCCTAAACAAACAGAGAGTTTCTAGAGCTTTTTACTCAGGTATGGTAAAACATTCTACAGAATAAATATAGCATTCTAGCTTGCACTATTGCAGCTAATCTATTGGCAATAAAATGCCTCCGTATCTTTCCTTCTCCTTTAAAAAACCCTTCTCAAATTGATAGCAGCGGCAACCGGGTTTGCTGAAAAGTGAGCCTCCTCCTATTTCCTGTACTAAAGTTATACCATTCAGTTGAGCTTATAGGGATAGATCAAATCCAGGATTTAGCCTTTTTCAGCAGGATTCAGATTCAGCAGAATTCAAGTGCCTGGCAGAACTGAATCCAAATCCTTAAAGTCTTTTCATCACACAAATGCTGATCATTTATTTTCTGAGCACTCTGTTATTCTTAACCATTGTGCATTGTATATTTGCATATGCACATTAGGGCTCTAATTTTGTTCAGGATTCAACCGAATGTAGATTCTGTGCATCTCTAGTTTCAACCACCAAAAATAAATATACATATTCTTTCTTTTTTTAAACACTTTCGGGATTCCTCAAATTGAAAAGAAATCATGACAATCTGTCTCTGACTCATACAAACAATTTTCCAAACACCCTTAGGCTCACAGTGTTATTCAACACCTCTGTTACCTGTCCCACTGCTTTCCACAGTATCTGTGCACCACATACTATGGAAAGCAGAGTTCTGAGTTCAATCCAGAATCCATCACTTCGCAATGGAAAGGGGGAGAAAGGGATTGCATGACACTGTGAGCCTAAGGGGGATTTTGAAATGATCTGCAGGATTCAGAGGGAGACTAGTATTTGTGGAATCAGGTGTGTCTGTGTAAAAAAATGGTGGGTATATTGCCCTTTAAAGGTCGAGATATCAGTTAGCACAAGAGGAATAAGCTAAGAGAAGCAACTGTTCCTTCCTTTGATCAACATCTGTCTCCCTTAGTTTTTTACTATTTTGTTTAAAGTGCCTCTTTGATAAGGGCCCCCAAACCCATGAATAAGGTTATCAAAATATGAACACACTACGGTTTTGGCCATTCAGAACTGAAGCTAAATATATATCAAGGAATATATAGAGAGCAAATAGACATCATATCAAAAGCTAAACTTAGTGGCCTTCAGACTCCATTGCACCATACACTTCTCTGGGCCTGTCAAGTAAAGTCAGCCCTAGAATCTGGTAATCATTGCACTGAATCCTTCCCATCTCATACACTGCTGTGTTGTAAGTGTGTGCGTGTGTATAGTTTACCTCTTGTATCAGTTGTTTTGTAGTGTTGGTAGATCTGTATGTTCAATGTACATACCCATTTATTGTAAGGTGCAGCAGACTATTTTAAAACATATAGCAGCTTACAAATCAGCAGGTTAAAATAAAATTATCATAATTAAAAGTATATGAATTGTGAGAAAATAAATATGCTAGAATACCATTTTCTGCTTATAACCATATTTTTCCCACAGTACATGGCAGCAGTTTGTCAGTCTTGAATGACAATTTGACCATTAAAAAGAGAATCATATGCTAAATTTTGCACATGCCTGATAAATATACCGGCCTTCTTCCCAGCTTGTCAGATAAGTAGTGATGGGCGAATTGGGGCCATTTTGCTTCGCCGTAAAATTCGCGAAACGGCGCCGGCGAAAATTTTTTTCTGATGCCAGCGAATCTTTTATGCGAATTTTCGTGGGCATTTCTAGAATTTATTCGCTGGCGGCGAATCGCGCGAATTCGCGCCTGGCGAATAAATTCGCCCATCACTACAGATAAGGGCCCAAATAATATATTTCCAATAAGGAGACCCATGAAAAAAATGACAATGCCAAATTAACTTTGTATGCTTCATGCTTGATCAAGTGCCACTGTTAAAAAAGAATACAGATAATTATATGATGGATTTGTAAAGGCTATGATCCTGCAATAATAAATAGATATTAATGACATGAAATAGCTTAAAAAAACCAAAGATTCCTGTAATATATGCTGGTTACCATTAATAGCAATAAAATGCACAATTGCCTCATGTAATGCTGTTACAATTACTTGATTACACGATTGACTTGTAAAAAGTTTACACTGTACATTTATTTTCCATTTATTTTAAGTGACTTAACAAATTGGAAATAAACGGGAATTGGCATTACTGTAAATACTCCACTTAATACCATTATAGAAACAAAATATTTATAGAATAACTACTGCAACCCAGGTCTGTGCTAACCTAATAGTTGATAGATTGAAATGTGACCTGGTCTCTTATGAGAACTGTGAATGTTAGTAGATCCAATTGTGAGTTGATCCAAAAAACTCCACTGATCTTCAAGGGAGGTGCAAATACAGGTACAGCTGTTGGCAAATGACCTACCCTGGGGGCATATTTATTTAAAGTTGAAGACAAACATCATCAATGATGTTGCTTTTGTTTTCTGACTTGTAGGTGACTTTTAAAATCGTATTGTCGTTTGATTGCTATGGGCTATTCTTCAATGTTTATAAATACGCCTCCAAGTAGTAGGAATCAATGTTCCCTTTAATTCCTTCTCGACTTAGTGTGCAAAAAATTATTTTGTGCTCACATGTTAAACTTGTGTGTGCAGTTTTAAAAAAATGGTTTACTCAGGTCAGTATTATAACAAACTTTTTTGATTACACACAAATACACACCAATTGGCCAACCAGGAGTCCACACAATGACAATGGCTTTAAAAGTTCTCTAATATTGGATGCAAGGCTGACAGTGATCAGTAACTACATATACAAAGGCTGGATTCTTGTTTTCTGATGTATAATTACAATTTTAAGGGACAGGTGGAGACTGATGGGAGTGATGGTGCAAACCTTATAGAGACCTGTATACACTGGACAGAGGAAATTACATCCTTGTTGATGTATGTTTAGTGGAAGTTCAGATATAAAGTAAAACGCAAGTGGTTTCCATTAAAATCAGCGGCAGACGGCACGGGCAGAGCAATTGATATTTGCCAAAGGGAAACACTGTATACTTCACTACAAAAGAGCCACTGATTAACCATAAGTCTTTTTTAAAAAGTGAAAAGCATTTACCTATGTTTAAAAGGGATTTTTCCAAACAAATTCAATGTGACTTGAAATAAATGCTTTTCCATCCATAAAATGTTAGAGATTCGGAAGGTTAAAAACCATGGTCCAGTGACACTCAATTACAATAATGGTAATCAGCTATTTAATTATTATTATTTAAGGTTTTTCAGCATTGATTGCACAAGTGCTTTCCAAGCGTGAAACTTGAGGGTTAAAGGCCTAGTAGAATATAGTCTTTACTGTGAAAGCTGTGAAAGGACTCACTACACAAGCTATGACCTGCAGAGACCATTCATGAAGTGGACTGGTTTCATGAATTACATTAGGCTCTTAAGAAAGCTTTTTATCCAATAATAAAAGTGAAAAAATAAAAAAATGCATCACAAATCTCACAATAACATGTTTTAGTTGACAACAAGAAGTTTCAGGTCACCCAATTACCACAAAGCTCATTCAGGCTCTTAATTAACTCGGGCTATGTTGATGAATAAGAATCTCTGTGATTAAGAAGACAGGTAACCAGAATGCACTTGATATCTGCAATACTTTTTTACAATGTTATAGCCCAGGACATCAGTCTATAGCTGAATGCTATCAACTCTTGATTTAGTCCTCAACCGCTGGAGAAATCAAACCTGCCAGATCGACATCTGGCCAATTTTTGTCAGGGAGGCCCATCGGAACACTTCATACAGGGGCAGATAAGCAGCTGAATCTGTCTAAATGTGGCCATACACGGGCCAATAAAAGCTGCAGACAGACCGAGTCGGCAGCTTATTGACCCGTGTATGGGGCCCCCCGACGGCTTCTCCAATCAAGATCTGGCCTCTCGATCGGATGGGACAAAAAAATCCCGTCGGATCACAGCCCGCTATCTGACCGCCCGTTCCCATTCGTTAGGATCCGATCGTTGGGCCCTACCTCAAGGTGGGCATATCGGAGAGAGATCCGCTCGTTTGGCCACCTTAAAGGACTCCGATTGGCAGATTAAATCTGCCCGTGTATGGCCTGAAAGAAAGAAAACTTTTTCAATTGTTTTTCCTCCCTCCTTCCTTTCCTTTGCATGGTATGTGAAGTTCTGCTAGCTATTCTAGAACTTTGTATAGGTTGAGCTTTTCCTTTAGAGCAAAAATTGAGCGAATTCTAAAGGTAAGGTGCCAGTCACCTTGAACTTTGCAAAGAAAACAAAACATGTTCATTCACAACTTCTAACGGTGGATGAGACAATTTTCAAGGTTGTCAGCAAGGGCCTTTTAACAGTGTGGCATTATTGAGAGAATACATGTGCAGAATTGCCACCTGTCTAAAATGAATTTCTAAACTCATTTCTCAATATAACAAAGAGCAGAGAATAAGAGAGACTGCCAAGAGCTATAGTTTAACTGGAATATTTCTTAACAAGCTGCCATAGCAGCTTATTTTTAGAAGAGGTGCATAATAATAGAGCCGATTCCTCTATACAACCATCACCCTGTTGTGGACTTCAGGCAAAATGTGTTAAAATGTAATGCGGTCTTAACTAAAATGAAATTCTGACAAATCCAACTTTCCTGCTGCACATTCATCATGAAATGCGGAGATCTCTCTGGAGCCCATGGGGTTAATACCAATATAACCTGCTGTGAAACTCCATTCTAACTATTAAATCACAATGTGTGAATGTAAATTAACTGAACTAAGGCCGGCGTCATAAATAAAAGCATGCTCATGAATTCCATAGCTGAACTTTAAAAGCAGCTGTAAAATGTGAACAATGACTGTAGTCCAGGGGTTTTAATAGAATTATAAAGAAAATCCTGTTTGTGTATAAATATTGCATAGGAATTTAAACTGTTGTATTTTTTAAAAACAAGTTTTACATTTCTTATGCTTGTTCACTGCTATTTACAGTATGAAGCAATGGCTTTCTGGAGTGATGGAGTCATGATTTCCCTTGAGTAAACGCTTGTTGAGAAAAGTCTAACAACTGCTACTAATCGCCACTCCCTACATTCGGAAAAGCGAGGGACGTGTAGTGGAGATTATGGCTCCAATGTGACACAGGCCTGACATTTTTTTTTCAGGGGATCATGGGAGGCAACTTAGTAAGTTAGATCTTTCCAGGTTTCGAATTACCAGAAATATAGATTCTTCTATGCAGTAGGCAGAGGACACAATAAATCTTTTCACTTTGTTTAAACTATTTGATGAAAGATTTGCCTTCATTTGGATGCCTGCTCTATATTTATTTTCGGTTATCCGCTCCCTATGCTGAGGGCTCAGGGCAGTGCACCTGGGCCACTTCATCTATGTGGTGAGTAATATTTCTACTTTGTGAAGACCCCTTCTTGAAGTTGTATTAAATCTTCTATTTAGTATACCTAGAGATGTTGTTCAATAGCTAAATTCATACTTCGAGAAATAATAAAATACACAGCAGCTTAACTGTAGCCCCATTGGGCCAGGTACAAAATTTGTTCCCATCTGATCCCCCACTAGCCCCACATTACTATTTTAAAGGAGAAGGAAAGGCAAAAATCGTTACCTATCTCCCTGTAATGAACTACCCAAGACATCCTAAATCGCTATAGTTGCAACTCAGATATAACAATCCAATCGCGTAAAATCCCTGTCCCTGTTCGGTTTGCATTTTCTGGAATGCAGGCGCCATGTTGGTAAGGTAGAGAACGCTTCCTTTTCCACTATCTGCTTATTGCACATGCACAAAATAAAAGAAACTTGACCCCAGGAGCGCTGCGCACCGCATAACTATTTGCTGTCCCCACTATAATTAAACAAAAATACCAGTAGCCCCCAGATGCGTAATCTGATTGGATGGGAGGCGTGGACATAAGGGTCAATGATTTACCTCATTTGCATGCGCGTCATCATCAATGGGAGAAAGGCAGCTCCCGAATACATGCGAATTAAACAGAAAGTCTGCCAAATGCGCCTCAAGGCTGCCTCAGGCAGCAGGGAGGAAGATGACTGCAAAAAGTGTGACGTCACCTGAGTCACACGCTGCAGTTTTCCAAGAGCGTACTTGCTTCTGCATAAGACCAGGAAGAAAACTTTAAAAACGGTCAGTATGTTCTATGTCCACCAGACTTTGGATACAAGGCTATTTATGTTTTGCCTTTCCTTCTCCTTTAATGATCTGCCCTTACTAAAGAATGCTTTAGTACACTATTCCTTCTCTTTTTTGCACTTTAAAGAAGAAGAGAAGAAAAGTTAAAATCAATGGGGGGTGCCAAAAGTTAGTTCTCTGATTTTAAATTTAAACTGTTATCTGGTAGATGAATATTAGAATGCCTGAAAAGGAAAATAAGCAATAAAAAATAATAGCAATAAAATGGAAGCCTCACTTCCACCACAAATTCATGGCTACAATCACTCTCCTTTGCCCTCTGTGACAAAAGTGGAGAAGTCCACAGTTTCAGGTAATTGTCAGAGAGGTAAATGAAGAGTGATATCAAATGTTTTGGCACAGTGTCTCTAGGAAACTAAAAAAAAACATAATGATATGTTACATTTCATTGAAGCAGCCAGATGATGAGATACACTATGTAAATGCCACATGTACCCTAAGGGTTTAACAGCACAGCACAGACTGACAACGTACAGTAAGTCCATTTATCTGGATAATAAACCCTATGATAAGAAATGCAGTCGCCATGGAATTGTGCATTTATTATTGACATTTGTATGACTAAACATTCACTTATAATGACTAATTAGGTTCCAATGACAAAACTCTGCTGTTGACGTTTATAGTTTGTGTTTCTTGTATAGAGAAATGTGTTTTAGAAGTAACATCTAGGACTGGACAGTTAGTTGGATATAAAGCAGCAGTAGAGTAGTAGGAATACTCACCTTTTGTTTGTGTTTTTTTATCAATAACATCCTAAAAATTCCTTTTTAATATGTTTACATTATTATGGAAATCTGTTGAGCGGTTTCCTTTTCTCTTCTTATGCTTTCTTTTGCCATTCATGCTCAGAACCCTGAAGTGATATAAACAATGAGTTTTAGATACAGGAGCCATTATGACAAGAAATGCATTGTGCAAAGTGCAATATCTTTGTAAATGACTTACTGCCTTCCAGTTTTAAAGAATTGTTGCAGTGGCCCCCATGAATACAGTGCTCATTTTGCTGTTTTCATGAGGGGGGGGAGAGGGGAGGTAAGTAGGTGTCTCCACTTATTCACCCTACCCCTCATGCCATTCAGCTACACAAGTCAGGGAGCTGAGACTGATGCAGGATGCAATGGGTCCCTGTAATTAATAACTGCCCTATGTCAGGTAATAAAGACAGGACTGACCTCCATAAGGTGCAGACTGCAGTCAGACCTGGGGCAGAAATGCTGCCTGCTGCCCAACCACATCTGCATTGGTCCAGAAGCAGTGGATATGGGCAGAAGATACTATAATTTTTTTAAATTTCCCATGCACCAATTCCCAGTGCTCCAGACCCAATGATGAAAATTTGAGCATGTGCACAAATGAAGTGGAGAGGACAAGGGCTACAAATGGCAGTGGGCCTAGGGGTGCCCGCTATGTAAATCTGGCCCTGAGAACTTCTGCTTTGTAAGAGACCCCCTTTTCAACATAAATTAGTAGGATTTGTGCTGAACATATAACAAAAATATTTGCCATGTGTAGCTCAACAAATAACAAACAGGAATAGTGAAGATACTCCATGATTGGCCCTTGTGAGGCAGATAAATAAGATTACAGTACACAAAAAAGGAGAAGTCAATAATGCAGAGGGATGATCTGAGCTCTGGTAATCTAAGTATCTACCATTTTATGTACCTTGCCCAATTTTTGTTAACAGGGGCTCATAACATGAACTACATTAAATTTTTCAAATATACTCAAACATGACATACTGGCCAGCGCTGTGCTTAATGTCTTGCATGTTTCAGGAGCTAACACCATCTTCTGTGACAATATCAAGGTCTTCAATATATTAAAAAAGCATTACGATAAAGTACATGATCATAAATTACTTGGTTTGTGTCCCAACACATGCACCCTTAGCACCCAGTACAATGATTTATTTTGCCACAGTAATTTTAACAGCGTGTTGCACTTCTGGGTGCACCAGTTTGACTATACTGGTATATATGATGACATGTGAATCTGGTGTAGCAGCACAAAAAGGCCTGAAGGTGCTTGCCAGTGAGCGAGGACCAATGGAACCTTAGCTCATTAGTTTATTTGAAATGGACTGAGACTCTCTGGTAGATTATTACACTTACACCTTTTATAAGACAAATGAATCAAAATGTATAAAAATTTTGCACCCAACATTACTATGCAAACTTAAAATATAGTTTTCAAAGCATTTGATGACAGCAACTTGTTTATGTTATTGTTCTATCACTGGCTCACTCTATAAAATCTTGCTTTACTAGAGGTGATTTCTAGTGGTATGGTGTTTGGGGTAGAATGATTCCTATGATTACACATGCTGCATCCACACGCATAAATGTCTAGTCAAAGAACATAGTTGAAAGATAAACACTACTTATAGACAAGGTGTGTTTCAACAGACATATACACTTTGATTGCTTCACTGTCTGCATGACTACAGTCTACGAATACAAAAAAAGAGAGATATCAGCACCTGTGGCAACAGAAATTAGAAAGTAATATGGTGTAGTTTGTTCAATCATATATACGCCACCCAGTGCTCAGATGGATTTTTACAAAAGTGTTTCATTTTCACCTTTAGGGATCACAGTATAAAACAAGATTTTATTTCAAGTTTGTTCCATGTTCAGTCCAAAGCACCTCCACCGATTGGCCAAAGTGCCTACTTACAAACCAATGGTTTGATACAGTGTGTATAATGGTTCTTCACCAGTGCCGGGCCAAGTCGGTCGGGCGCCCCAGGCAACCCAGCCGACTTCGTCGCCTCCCCACTGTTCTCGACTGCGCATGTGCGAAAGACCCGAGGCACTGTAAGTGCGCATGTGTGAAAGAGCCAAGGACACGTGAGTGCGTATGCGTCGAAGAACGGGATCACGCATGCACACACTCACTATTCAGTACCGCTGCAGATTAAGGACACAGAAATGCTGCAGGTTAAGGGAACAAGGGTCCGAGCAGGGGATGGCGTCAGAAGAGGCACATGCCTGGCGCCCCTCCACCTTTGCGCCCTAGGCATGTGCCTCTTCTGCCTACCCCTAGTTCTGGCCCTGTTCTTCACACAAATCCACCTTCAAATACGCTCATATCTTCCAACTCCAAAATGGAAACAAAGATCCAATATAGTGTAATACAGTTTTATTAAAGATTATTGTTAAAATCAATTGCACTCACATTGCATTCCTTTGGGTCAGTCACATATAGTTTAAACGGGTCACTATATTATCCAGAAGGTGGTCTTGCCGGCTCCTTATTAGCCACCCGATCTGCAACCCGCTGACCACCATTAAACAGGAAGTTCTGTTGTTGCAAACCGGAAGTGACATCATCAAAATGGGTGGAGACAGAAAAACAGTTTTGTAAAGTTTTAAAAGGAGTAAAATATAACATAAGATAAGAAATATATATGAGACTCGCGACCCAACACGCGGCCGCAACCTGCAGACCCGCGACCCGCATCTATAGCCGCAATCAAAAATCCTAGCCTCATCCTGCTAGGTACCTGTTTTTTTGCAGATAACCTGCAGGTACCCACGGGTACCCGACCAGCTGCAGGACTCACACTATGAGAGGTTTCAGTGTAGTAAAATCAGCTATATCCACCAGGCACCAATAAAAAAGAAAGATGTTATTATGGCTAGCAAAACCCAGCATGTAAATGGATGGTTGACTGTAGCGGCAATCATACAGTGGCCTTAGTAATAGAATGAAAGAGAATTTTAAATTTCCCTAAACTTTTAGCCCAGTAAGTGAATTGGAAGCCTTCCTAAGGTCTGTCTAGGTGGTAAATTGAAGGAATTACAAAAAGTTTAATTTCTTCTTCTTATTATTATTATTATGAGTATACTGTGTTTTTTATTTATAAAGTGTACAAGCAAAACTCTCGCTATTTGTCAGGAGGGAACTCAACGTGAGTGAAGGGGTTGGATGTTCTATGGGATCCAATGGTCTAGGCTAGGGTAAATGCAATGGCTTAGTTGTGCCTGAGGCACAGTGTAATCCATATGACTAGCAGTTTCACCCATATTAGTGCATCTACCTTACCATTCCACGGGAGGGATCTCTAAGTGGGTAAAGGGGTTGGCACTGGAAGTGGAATTACTCGGGTGACTCCGCCATTGATTGCAATACTGAGAATGCAAGAAAGCCATCCTGTCACGTGGCTTAATACATTTACAACACAGCTGCATATTGTTTGTAACCGATAGAAGAAATCAAAATTGCCTTTTTAAATCCGCCTTCTTGTCATTATCCAATATTTTAATCCATATACACTGGACATTGTTTTAATGCTTTATTAAAAGTTATGTTTTAATTACACATGAGTCTTGGAGTCAATGGATGGGAGGGTGCAACCATATGGGTCAGTTCATTCTCTTTCTTTATACAAATCTTACTAATTATTACTAACAAAGCTAAGGTCGCTTAATTAAGAAAAAAGTTGCCTGCTGAGATGCACTCTATTCAGTTGCTGGCAGCACAGAGAAAATGAGACTATTGTATGTCATGTAATGACTTCAACCTCTGCAGTATCAGTCTATATATAATCAGCCCACTGCCAGATAAACAGATCAGACGCAAATGTCATACTTGGCATCAATCAGCTCCTGTTAAACAATTGCTGGAGAAAAAGGGAAGGACAAACAAAAGACAAGTCTTCAATAGGTGATCTTAGTTGTCAGATCCTCAAGGTCACCAATTCGTACAAGGTCTTAAAAGGTATATTATAATCACATCATTTCCTTTTAGTAATGTTAATATAATTACCCAGCCTTAAAGGGCATGTAAAGGCAAAAAAAATAAAATCCCATTTTTACTTTTTTTAATGAAAAAGAAACCTATCTCGAATATACTTTAATTAAAAAATGTGTACAGTGTTTTCATAAGAAACCTGACTGTATGCAGTGAAATTCTCCCTTCATTAACTACTGTGGACAGACGGCCCCTAACTGCAGGGCAGGGAAACAATCATACTTATGAGCAGGAGGGGGAGCTCTCACCTAACTTCTCAACCTTTCAGAAGTCCAGCAGCTTTGTTTCCCGGTAGAGCAGTCGGCGACTGTGTAGAGATTTGTATTCGATTTTATTTTTGCATTTACATCCCCTTTAATGTTTCCAACTTCAGCTGCAGGGACAAAGATCATGGAGCCAGATTTAAACAGATAAACTGGGATTCTATTTGGAGAATTATTTTGCTGCAGTCACTGGTTCTGCAGAGTTGGGGAAAAGTTGTATTAAACAATACAAAAACTATAAAATTCACATTAGATTACATGACAACACAGGACCCAGTGCAGTCTGCCTATTCTGATTATTAATTAGTCTTGCTGTATCGCCTTCTGGCAGATATTATTTGACTTGTGCTGTTTTGATCATTTATGACGATCCCTAAGCAGCAGCCCAGACCACACTGAGCATGTGCACAGTCTTAGTCTTGCAATGATGTTGAACAAAGTAACAAGATGGTGACCCCCTGGGCCAACTTTGAAAGCATAAATCATTTGTTTAATTAGGCTTTGTTGTGCAGTAAGTTGATGTTTATGTTTAGTATACAAAATACTCGAGTATAAGCCGAGTTTTTCAGCACCCAAAATGAGCTGAAAAACGCTACCTCGGCTTATACTTGAGTCAATACACGAAATGCTGTGAAACCAAAAGGCTACACTTAAGGAGCTCCTGCTCTCTCACGCATATCCGCTTCTCTGACGGCTTCAGTGCGTCATCAGGTAGCGCCAATGTCCTGTGTAGCCCGATGGGGCCCATGTCTCTGAAACCATTCTAGTACTGCTAAAACTAGTAAGCTTTCAGAAATGACGCTATGGGTGTTGCCATGGCTACCATACAAGCCGCTCCAACTTCCGACCTTGCCTGCTGTCTCATTCCCTTTCCCTTCAATAAAAAGGAATGTTCTGACTCCAGGAACTTGCATAAAGAAATATGTTATGTTGTGTAACAGTTTTCAGCCATCCAGCTGTAGCTGAACTACTACTTCCATGCACCCCATCCCACCAACAATGCATTTCTCACTCTAGGCTTATACTATTTCTTATTCTATTTTAGACTTTCCTTGTCCTTTAAAGTGGAAGTTCATCCTCAGTAAATGTCTTTCTACATCCTATTTTTGCTAAAAAAAAAAAGAAAAAAAAAAAGCATTTTGGCGATAGTGAATTATTTCTTATTTAAGATTTCTTCCAGGATGAGTGGCTCCAGCAGTATCCCACAGATGCAGAGAAAAAGTACTCAGGGCAGCATGGCTTGCCCCAATTCAAGTAATGCAAATGAACAAGGAAGAGACAGGATAAACATAGTGGGCTGCATTTGAAGCTGTGCTTCTATAGTCAGCTGCAGGTTGGCAACCCTCTGCTCCTGAGGGATACTACCAGAACTAGTGACTTTGTAAGTGCTCCCTTTACAGAAATGAATTTTAAAAAAATCTGTTTGTCAAAAGGTACAGTATAGGAAGGCATTTCCCTTTAATAGAGTTTGTACTAGATTTCAAACATGTAGGGGCGGATTTATCAAAGGTCAAAGTGAAAATTCTAATTAAAAAAATTCAAATTTCAAGCTAATTTTGTGTACTTCGACTAGGGTATAGTCTAATTTTGAAATTTATCATGTACCGTCTCTTTAAAAACTCACCTTCGACCATTCGCCATCTAAAACCTGCCGAATTGCTGTTTTCACCTAAAGGGGACCTCCTAGAATCCATTTGGAGTCAATTGGTGGGCTTTGAAAAATCAAAAAAAAGTTTTTTTGGGAGAAAAACTTTGATTTGTACAATTCGAATTAGATCAAAAATGGACCTATTCGATCAAAAACTGACCTATTCAGGCAAAAAAAAAAAACCTTTAATTTAATATCAGTTGGTCTTTTTGAATTCGAATTTCGAAGTTTTTCAAATTCAAAATTTGACCCTTGATAAATCTGCCCATTAATAATGATTATATAGTGGATTTGTTTGTGCTGGCTTAAAGGGGTTGTTCGCCTTTCAGTTAACTTTTAGCTTTTCTTTTAGGATGATGTAGAGAGTAATATTCTGAGAAAATTTGCAATTGGTTTTCATTTTTATTATTTGTGAATTTTGAGTTATTTAGCTTTTTATTCAGCAGCTCTCCAGTTTGCAATTTCAGCAATTTGGTTTCTAGGGTCCAAATTATTCTCACAAACAAGGGAAGAAAAACGCAGCTCTATCCAAAAGTGAAAGCTCCAAAAGTCTAATAAAGAACCAAAGCTCACCTGGCATAGAACGCACGTGGCCCAAGGTCTATCTCTTAAGGGTTCAGCTTTCTCGACAGCTTAATTTAAATGAACAGTGTGGTTCGCACTCACAGATGCAGGAAGGTGGCCCGGGTGCTTGGGGTGAGATGCAAGGAAATTGTAGAATGAACACGCACTCCTGCAACACACCAGGGTGAATAAAATTTCGTTCTTTATTCCATAGGTTAAAATCAAAAAGTCCTAATGCATTTCGTATCTACAGATACGTAATCATAGGCACAAACAAGCTGATTACGTATATCTAGATCCAAATTATTCTACCAACCATGCATTGATTAGAATAAGAGACTGGAATATGAATAGGAGAGGCCTGAATAGAAAGAGAAGTAGTAAAAAGTAGAAGTAACAATACATTTGTAGCCTTACAGAGAATATGTTTTTGAGATGGGAGTCATTTGAAAGCTGGAAAGAGTCAGAAGAAGGCAAATAATTCAAAAACTATAAAAAATAAACGACATTTTTCGCTGACAAGAGTAGGCAACTGATAACTCTTTCGAGGTTTAAAATAACTTTGTTTTGCAGAGAAATTCTTCAAATATTGTGCCTTGGAGGTCAGCTTGTTAGATATATTTTACATCAGGCTTTAGAGTTGTCATAGCAACTGCTTTGGTGTCTTGCACTTTCTGGGATACTTTGGGTGTTATTCTGGTGTTATTCGAACTTGCTCGGTATCTTGATGAATGTTACACAGTCTTTTCAAATAAAATAGATTGTGAAACCCTATCTCAATTTAAAACATGTGGACAGTGGTAGCCCATGCCCATTAGGGGATGCTGAATGTTATACTTACGATTTTGTTCCATCATTAGATTGAAGAATATAAGCTCCATTCTCTACTATTTATGTTCCCTTTAATTGACATCAATAACTATGAGGATATAGCATTTTGTATGCACAGAGCATTCTTTCAGTATTTATTAGTCATTTATACAAATAAACATGTGTTGCCACAGTACTTAATTGCACTAGGGAATATTTTATAGGCAACAGCATCAGAAACACCAGCAGACAGCATATCTCTGTTCTACGGCTTTCTCTAAAGAATTCCTCAGCCAAGGTTAGAAATAACAGGTCCCACTTCATCTGCATATAAGTGCAAAGGTATATTCAGTGCATGCAGCTCCACACATATGCACATATGGTCATTTGGGCCTTATCTGTGCTGATTTGTCTATAAATGCTGGTCTAAATAACATAGATCCAGTTATTATTGTTTCAAAAAAATCTAAGTTCCAGGTTGATAAAGGATCCATGGATGATATTTTTCCATCCCTGTCACTAAAATGCTTGGTACCAAAGTTATTTCTACAGAGCAGAGATAATAAGGATGATCATTTTTCAGATTTTCAGCCGGCGCTAAATGGCAGAATACAGCCCTTACCGGTTACTTGTCAGTCCACAGCTTTATATGATTTTACATCATTCTGCCACTAGGTGGCGCACACAATGAAAACTCAACCGTGAAGTGCTAAAATTCTTTGATGCAAAGGCTCCAGATACTTTAGAACAGGGGTCCCCAACCATTTTCACCCATTAGTAACATTGAGATGTAAAAAGAGTTGGGGAGCAACGCAAGCATGAAACATTTTCCTGGGGTGCCAAATAAGGGCTGTGATTGGCTATTGGTAGCCCCTATGTGGACTGGCAGCCTACAGGAGGCTCTGTTTGGCAATACATCTGGATTTTAAGCAACCAAAATGTGCCTCCAAGCCTGGAATTAAAAAATAAGCACCTGCTTTGAGACCACTGGGAGCAACATCCAAGGGCTTGTAGAGCAACATGTTGCTCACAAGCTACTGGTTGGGGATCACTGCTTTAGAAATTGCCACCAACCACCCCAGTATTGCCTGTAGCAACTCCGACAAGAATCATTGCCACAGGCAACATTTAAGCCTAGGAAGAAACATTTCAGGCAATCAGCATGAAGCTACTTCAATATTAAAGGTGTGAATAGGAGCTGAAGGACTCTATGGCAGAAGAATGTAGTTAGCAGACACACAGGGGCAGATTTATCAAGGGTCGAATTGAAATCGAGGACATTTTTGAAGTTAAAAAATTCGAAGTAATTTTTGGATACTTCGACCATCGAATAGGCTACTACGACTTTAACTTTGACCTTCGATTAGAAGTAAAATCGTTCGACTATTCGACCATTCGATTATCGAAGTACTGTCTCGTTAAAAAAACTCTGACTTCGATACTTCGCCAACTTAAACCTGCCGAAGTGCTATGTTAGCCTATGGGGACCTTCCAGAGCATATTTCTAAGTTTTTTGTATTTGAAGGATCGTACGATTCAAAGCACGATCGGAATACGTTCGTACTTTGCAAAAAATCCTACGAATTCGACCCTTGATAAATCTGCCCCAAAGGGTTATTTTATAATAATTACACACTATTTCTTGTAACCCACAGCAACCCATCAGATATATGCTTTCAAAAAAAGGTTTACTGTTGGTTACTAGACCAGATTCCAACTTAATGACTTTTATTACTTTACTACTTTACAAAGTTACTGTGGTTGCAGACAGTAGGCTACTGCATAGACAAACCTTTACCTCCTCCATCAGAATGAGGATTTTCAATCTATGTAAAATGTATTCTTAAATAAATAATAAAAAAAATACAACACTTTAAAAAGTTATAGTGTCCTTTAAACATCTAGGATGTTGAAATGCTTTTTTTTGGATGTATGGCCAGTCCCCCATTACGTACGAGGTTCTGTAGGTTTGTTCTTATGTTGAAACATATACATGTTCTTTTCTGTAACAGGAGAACTTTATCCCCAATGTCATTATTATTTTGAATAAAGCTCTTCTTCTTTGCGACCTGGGAAATCAAAACAGAGGCTGCACTAACAAATGTAATTGTGACATCTTTCAAAACAGGCTGAATGCCCAGGAAATGCATCAATACAAAACAGATCTTGGGACTCAAGTTTAAGGTAAATTAAGTAAAATAATATATATTCACTTTTCATGCGAGACAAAGGCAATGAATTACCTTGATTCAAAACCTCACAAAATCAATATGATTTCTTTATTTTGCCATTTACTGTTTTCATGACAAGGGGACGCCTCAGTTTGACCTTTCACCTTGAGCCATCCCACTGAACCCCATTATTATATACCTTAAAGGGATACTGTCATGGGAAAACATGTTTTTTTTTTCAAAACGCATCAGTTCATAGTGCTGCTCCAGCAGAATTCTGCACTGCACTGCAGGAGGAAAGTCAAAATATAGGATCCTACTTCATAAATTTAAATTCTAAGTCATGCACACCACAGATACTGCAGTATAGGCATGTATATATTTCAGTGAAATCTTCTGTAACCCCAAACGTTTACTGTTTGCCAATGTCACAAAAAGGCCCAGTTAGCCCCCAGGGAAGGTATAATATATATGAAATGCAATTCTCTGTAAAATTACATTTTGGGCCTCTCTTCACCTTTAAAAAATCAGAAAACACAATCACCATACACTCAAATCAAGTGCAATCAATATGGCAGCATTTGGGATTATTCATTGTTCCTTTTAATATGCGACATGGCTTGCATCCTATTTAAAATATTCAGGGGCACATTAACTAACAGAGGTGCTAATTTTCCCCACTACATTACCCACTGCCACCAGATCTTTGCTTTCATTTTCTTGTTGAAGCAGCCTAATTAAAAAATGATAGTAAATTAGCCCCCAGTGTTTATCCTACAATTCTGTAAATATTTCAACTTGACAGTCTGATATTAAGAACAGGAGGGAATGGGTTGGACAGATATGGATAGTAGGAGCATAATATAAGAGATGAATAGGAAATAGTGATTGGCGAATTTGCGCCGTTTCGTTTCGCTGGAAAATTGCTGCGAAATTAGCAAAACGGCTGGAAATGGATTTCAGTGCAGAATTCTGCTGGCGCAGAACTATTAACTGATTCATTTTGAAAAAAAATTTGTGAAACGGCGCCGGTGTCTCGTTTTTGACGCCGGCACCCGTTTTTGACGCCGGCGTCCGTTTTTTCTGTACTGTCTGTACAAAGCTGTTACATTGGTATAAAAGAATGTCAGTGCCATAAATTTTATTTTTCTTGTGTGCACATACAGTATATAGACCTGTCTGTATTCCAAAACCAAAGGTATTTAAATGTGGTTGATCCTCCCTATACAGCTGTTTTTTTTATTATTTATTCCTTGGTATTTACAAGGAATATAGTGCTGGCACATTAACGTAGAGCTTTGCAGAGAGTTTACATTATTTACATCAGCCCCTGCCCCAATGGAGCATACAGTATAAGGTCCCTAACACATTTACACACAGCAGGGCATATTTTATCAGGAGCCAGTTATCCTGCCTGCATGTGGGAGGAAACCCACGCAGGCACAGGATGAACAACATCTATGCAGACAGTGTTCTGGCTGGAACTGAACTCAGGACCTTTGTGATGCAAAGTAGCCTCTACTCCTCTGGGAAGGCTTTCCACTAGATTTTGGAACATTCAACACTTGGAGATAAGGCCTGGCTCAAGGTTAGAGTTCCATTTCTTCTTCTAGAATAGCCCAATGCACACATTAGTAAATTTAAACACCATGTTATATGCATAAGCAAAACATTTTTAATATATGTGTATACAGCAATGCATCTATATTACAAACAATAGCATATGCATACCACAGGTGTTCACAGTGCAAATCAGCAAATACTGTATATTAAAGCAGACACGTTGTACAAAAAGGTTTCTCACATTTTTACTTGCCCTGACTCCGTGCCTCTCCTTGACTACAATTTTTATTTAATGTTTAAAGGAACAGTAACACCAAAAAATGAAAGTGTTTTAAAGGAATAACAAAATAATATACAGTTGCTCTGCACTTGCACAACTGGTGTGTTTGCTTCTGAAACTCGACTGTAGTTTATATAAACAAGCTGCTGTGTAGCCATGGGGGCAGCCATTCAAGCACAGGATGCACAATAGATAATAGATACACTCTGAAGAATCCCATTGTATACTACCGAGATTATCTGTTACCTATTGTGTAACCTGTGCCTTTTCCCTTTTTCAGCTTTGTATGGCTGCCCCCATGGCTACACAGCAGCTTGTTTATATAAACTATAGTAGAGATTCTGAAGCAAACACACCAGTTTTACCAGTGCAGGGAAACAGTACATACATGTTTTGGTTTTACTGCTCCTTTTTTGGTTTTTAGCAGATGTAAGGTATCGTGATCCAAATTACAGAAAGATTCCCCATCCAGACAACGGCAGATCGCAAGCATTCCAAATAACAGATCTCATACCTGTACCAAACAAAATAAATAATAAAGACTAACTAAAAAAAATAGGTCTGTTTATAGCATACTAAAAATCAATTTAAAAGGTGAATATTCCCTTTATGTCTGAGCCTTCCATTGCAACACGACCTACCATTTCATAGAATAAAATATTCCTCGTAATCCAATAAAAACCTCTTTCCAAAAGTGCAAATAAAGGCCAGGAAAAAAATTGACTGAATAAAAAGCGTAACGAAGCCCAAATGTTCTTTGCTTGGCATCTTTGTCATGTGTGAAAAGTCTTGAAAAGTATTTATGATTTGACTAGGCTAATAAGACGCAGTGCCTCTGCTAATTCACAAACATGAGATGGCACGAGGTGGTATCATACAAGCACAGGGCCGGATTTCTGTTTCCGCATCTAGGCCAGAGGGTCACCTGTCCGCCCCTCTAGAGCACATGCATGCGCAGGCTCAATAGAAACAATAAAATATATTTCTAACCATCTATAGAGAGTGGTTAAGACCACCTAATGGCCTATGACATAGATATTTCAATACAATGGAAGAAGGAAATGCAGTATGAATTATACAAGATAAAGTCACACAAAAGCTTGTGCTTGGGAGGCACCCGTATGTCTCGTTTTGGTTATCTCATTAATTTATCTACAACACAGAAAGCCACTTGTTGTCTTCCAGATGTTGCTGATCTCCAGATCAGTTATGCCAAGCTAGTCCTGTAACAATATGATTAAGAATTGGGATAAATAATACATTCAACTGTGCCATTATCATGTCTCCACACGCAAGATGGTGTCTCAAGGTGAAATATCGAATTGGGTGGGCTACTTTCAGAACTGGAAAAACAAAACATTGTCGATAAAAACATCCGTTGCAATCTATTTTCAGCTTGTTGTGCTTCACAAAAGATACTTAAATTGCTGTTCTGTGCAGCTATGCGAGTGTCTTCAGAAAAATCCTGCCTTTTGTATAATACACAATCAATGTAACGGGAGAATAAATACACCTTTATTATGTAGCAACGTTTTGTTTAGTAACCTGGCACGTGGCTTGGGACAGGCTCCTTAAATGTCTCTACATTTAAAATGTATATTTTAATGATTCTTGTGATTTAAAAAAGGAGAAGGTACATCAATTCCTCATTCATATGAAAATTTAATAAATTCCTGATGCCTAATTGTGGCAGATTTCTTCGTTATGCCCCTGATGTTCAAAATAAATGTTATGTGAGAGTCATAAAATAATAAACCAGAAGGTTATTAGTGTTGATGTCTTGATACAGTATTTTAGTGTTTTGATAGTTCATTAGATTGTCCAAGAGAATATGTAAACTCAATGTGCATTCACAGGCCAATCTATTTATCCTAGCTCTCTGACAAAACCATAATGTGTTCTATTATGGTACTAATTTGGTGTTAATTCTCTTGTATTTGCTTGAATTAATTTTTTTCTTAGTGGTTCTGAAGTCCATCTTGCAGTGGGTCCAGGATTTCTTATTCAGGTATGGGATCCGTTATCAAGAAACCCATTATCGAGAAAGCTCCAAAATATAGGAAGGTCATCTCCCGTAGACTTAATTTTATTCAAATAATTCAAATTCTTAAAAATTTTCTTTTTCTCTGTAAAACTGTACCTTGTCCTTGATCTAAAGACATAATCAATCCTTATTGGAGGCAAAAGAATCCTATTGGGTCGAATTAATGTTTAAATGTTTTCACAGACTTAAGGTACAGAAATCCAAACTTTAGAAAGATCCCTTAACCCGGAAAACCCCAGGGCCTGAGCATTCTGGATAATAGGTCCCATACCTGTAATACTATTATCATCACACACACACATTGTCCATGTATGCCACATACAGTAACCACCTCAAGACTATGACCATTAAAAGTCTGCATGGGTTGTACAAACTTTTGCCTATATGCACAGATTATTTTTATTCCTTTTTATGTAGAAGATTGATAAGAAGAAGAGGAAGGGCATTTATAAGGTAAATGCTTTAGGAGTGGGATTGAGCTGAAACCCCAATAGTAGAACAGTCCAAGAAGCACTCGCCTACCGAAAGAAGAAACCCCTGGTGCGAAATGGAGGAAACGGCAACCTCACTATACGGTAGCGACAAGAATTCTCCGGCACACAGGGAATGCAAGCAGGTTAGACCTTGCTTAAGATTTATTGCAGCATGCAACATTTCAGGGTTACCCCCTTTGTCAAAAATTCATCCTAAATACAAAGCATATGGGTGAATGAATAAGTGGATCAGACATGAAAAATAATTTCCATGGAAAAAATGTCCATTAGTGGATAATCCATCCTGTAAAAGACAATAAAATTTACACAATCCTTAGTATTAAAAGTGTATAAAAAGAGAATATCAGAAAGTATCAAAAAGAGTATCAAAATTGTCCCAATGTAAAATATCCAGAAAAAAATAAACAAAGTAACAAAATAACAGATTAAAACATTGTAACTAACCAGTTACTAATCAGTGGCAGGAACCGGAGGCTATCTTACCCTATAAGGAGGAAAGGAAAATATCACTGAGGCAAATCCAGGCAAATCTTCTTATCTGAAAAAGGGGAGAAAGCGATATTAACACATTTATAAAAAAATAGGTCATTTTAAATTCTTCATTCAACACCTTAGCGTGACGAGATTGAATGAGCCAGATCCAAAAACATTCCCTTTGTAATAAATATTTCTTTCTATCCAATCCTGGTTTGAAATGAACCTTTTCTAAAATCTTCCATCTCAATTGGGATAATTGGTGTCCTTGTAAAGAAAAATGTTTTGCCAACAGAGACTCAGCTTTTGGTTTATCTGGTTTATCGTCAGATTTTTTGGTGAAAGTTTGTGGCTAGTGATGGGCCCATTTGTCTCGTTTTTGACGCCGACGCCCGTTTTTGACGCCGGCGTTTCGTGAATTTATTCGCTGGCAGTGAGTCGTGCAAATTCGCAGCAAATTCGCGCCTGGCGAATAAATTCGCCCATTACTATTTGTGGCATGAGGGGCAACGGCCGATAGGTCTGAATATTAAATTTGTGTTCGTTCAATCTTAATTTAATGGCCCGACTAGTCTGTCCAATATATATATACTAGACCACATGGACACTTAATACAATAAATAACGTCCTTCGTATCACAGGAAAAAAACCTTTAATCTCATGTTTAGTACCAAGATGTGGGTGAGTGACATGACTTCCAGGAATGATCGCATTGCAGTCACTGCAATTCCTGCCCAACGTTTCTTGAAAGATTACAAATTGTATGGATATTTAGTATTCCATCAAACTAATTTAGTATTACTAGAAAAAAAAAACAATAACCTTTTAAAGAGAAAAGCATACAACAGATTGCTGGTGAGGCCATTATTTGTGAATTTAGTTAATGTATGGTAACTCTTTGGCACCTCTTTCCAATAATGAGAAAGACAATTTACCTGCATTTTGAGAAACAGCAATTAATCATTCTAAACAGTTTCTGGAGTAAAGTTAATAGATGGAAACATGCCGTCTTTTTCTTTTATTGTGCCTAGGCCCAGCTTTGTGGAGGGGCCATCGAGGCCTGGGCCTAGGGCAACAGGATTTTAGGGGGTGGCATGCTGCCCAACCCCACCCACATTCAGGCCCGGATTTGTGGTGAGGCCACAAAGGCCCAGGCCTAGGGGGGTTGAAATTTAGCCACATCCTAAAATGCATGGGGAATGCAGAGTTCCCCATCACTATGACGCATGCGAGAAATCCGGCGCTGCCCACATTGGTTCAGAAACACTGCGCCAATCCCAATTGCTCCGGTCCAGACAATGAAAATTTTTGTGTAAAAAAGAGAGAGGATAGGGGCATGGAACTTCATCGGGCCTAGGGGGGCCCACTATGTAAATTCGGCCCTGATTGTGCCACCAATATTTTAGTTACCACTGCATAGTAGTAGTAACACAATACTAGATAGAAATACATACATTACCTTCCTTACAATGTATAACTCGAGCACAACCATTTGCAGTATTTGCAACACAGTAGTAACAATGTTGCATATTCTACAGTTCCAGGTTTCTTTTTGATATATACCCTGCTCAGTGTTTACTGCATACAAAAGACAGAAAGTCAAGTGTAAACTGAGCAGGCATTGGTATTGGCATTGGCATTGGTCACTGGAGGAGCCTTTTGCATCCATTAAACCAAGGATCAGAACTAGGGGTAGGCAGAAGAGGCACCTACCTAGGGGGCAACAACCGGGGGGAACTGAGCAGGTAACTCTTGAAAAGTCTTCTGCCTTCCTCTAGCCCAGGCTTTCTTGCCCGGCTGGCACTCCTCACTACTTCTCACCCACACAGTGTGCCTAGGGCACCCAGTTGGCTTGGCCTGCCCCTGATTGGGCAAATTGCCCTAGAGGACTTGCAAAAGGTTTTATTTTTCAGTGCTGCTTAAGAATATATTGCAATCATTTCTGGACTACAGCTCCCTACATTATTATATATATGGAAACACTAAATGCAGTTGGTTTGGGATCATAGTTGGGCCAAGGATCTTTGGCAGGAGGGTTTGGCTCTTTAGTATTTTATAAAACTTTTTTGGCATTGCTACGCCAAATTAAAAAAACGTTTAAAGGGAGAAGCACACAGCATTTTATATGCAGAGACCCTTCTTTGTGAACTCAGATGGTAACTGCTCCGCATCCCTTTACAATACTGGTGAAAAAGAGACAATTGTACCTGCATTTTGAGCAATTATAATCAATCATTCTAAATATTTAGCAGTTGCAAAACCTAGGTGCAAACCTAACTTCCTTTCTATTGTGCCATTTAAAGGGTTTTAAACACAACTGCACCTCATTAGAGCAAACAATACAGATAGAAACAAATACGTACATTACCTCTCTTATGCCTACGTTATTATTTGGGGTGCACTCTCCACAGGCAATTGCCTTACTGATTCCAGTTCACCTACCTAACCCTGATCTGTTCACTATACAGGGTAAACAATAAGAGCACAACCATAACAACGATTTACAGTTAAAGTTTACCTTTGCGCTATGCTCCGCTCAGTGCTTACTACTGTATGACAAGAACAAGAAAAGAGAAAATCAAGGATAAACAGAGCATCCATTCTCATTGGAGGTTCATCTTAAAATAATTTGGGACCTGTTAGAAAATATTTTATTGGCAGCTCTTGAGAATTCATCGCTATGGTTTCTGCTCTACAGCTCCTGTCGTGCTATAACAATTGATAATGCTGTATGCCAGGCGGCAGCACTGCTAGAAAAGGTTACTGAGCTTTTCAAAGGGACTGTAAGATTTTATAGCAGTGTTTTTCTACCACAATATTGCTGGACTACAAATCCCATACTCCAACATAATTTCCAGAGTTAAAGTAAATGGCAATGAGAATCGTTCCATGTTTATTCTCAGACTGAAGACCTAAGCAACACTATAGGGGTCATTTAGGATGTGGACCTCAAGTGCCCATTCAAGAAGCACTTGTTGTACTTCTCATCTCATGCTAGAGGTGCAGAGCGCAGCAGTGGCATATTAAGGGAGCCCTGTCTTAACCATCATTTGTGTAAATACTGGGGGTGCAATGGCACCAGAGCCTGTACCCCATTGAGGCCCTCCAGAACCATGTCAAAGGTAAACAGCGGTAGGATATAATTGCTTGTGCACAGTGGAAGGGGAATGAGTCCGGTGGGGGGTGTCAGGGGACCAGGTTTCAAGATAAAAAAGGCTGGCACACAGAGCGAATTAAACCGGGGTCCTACCCCTGGTGTGTTTATTGCATCACACAACGTTTCGGAGGGCGTTCCCCCTTCGTTAGGGGACCAGGTTTCACATCCTGCACCCAAACTACATTAGTTATGTCTCTGTTTACCATCCACCATAGGACAGGCAGTAAGTACAGGTCTCCTTTGCAGCCTGAGTCTATTGAATGACATTCAAGTGTAATTTAGAAGCTCAAGTTAGAGCACAGATGCCCACAGGCTGTAAAAGAACCCAGTGCCTGCAGCCTGCCCTATGACAGGACAGGGAGTATGGATGCCTACAGGCTTCCCTCACCCACCCCTCATGATGCCAGCAGCACTGTATTCATGAGGGAAACATAGGTTATTGCACTCCACTCTAGAGAGGATCTGGGCCCATAGCTACTGACGGTGGAGGTGGGTGCAAAGTAAGGAAAACATGGTGCCTTTGACATGTGTTTTACATGTTGCATCTTGCCCCAGTTGTCAGTAAATGGCTCCTAAAATCTGCCATTCTAAAGTCTGATTACAGTGTAGTAGTGGAAAGCAAGAAAATGCCTGGTAATCTATGTTAATGTAGAAATGACTGATGTTTGGGCTGCATTCTTTGGAGATTTAGCGGAGTGCAAATGAGAGGGTAAATGTCCCCTTTAAAGTGTTCTCCTTCAGGCTGAATGATGGATATTGTTATTATATAATACAATGCATGTCTGATAGTATAGTGCAATGCTTTATTTGTCTGTACTGTATAAAAGGTGTGGGATTCTGCACTGGGTACAGGGTTTAATAACATATATTCTTCCCCTCTTTCAGATGGTTTTATGTTTGCCAAGCTACAAATATAAAAGATGTTGCCAGAGTTCTGTAAGTGTTCCATCTCCAAAATCCTCCAAAATCAGTCCAGTTATGAACCAAATAGATTGTGTGAACCATAGAAATGTTGCAAAAGAGTTAATCTTCACAATGTAAATATTTGTTTAGCAAATACACTTCACATGGTAAAATATTTCTTCAAATAGAACAGCAGGTGGCAGTATGATAAACAGAGTTTTCTGGGATTTGTAACTTACCAAATCCAAAATGCATATGAGAAGCCATCATTTTTCCCTCTCAGGAGCCCCTCAGATTTCAGGATATCCTGCAACTCACGTTACTTATCTTTCCAATATAAATCATGGGATCACATCTGGACCATGAGCTTACATCTTTGCCATGTAACCTTTTGTTAACCCCTTATCCCACTTTTAAAATATATGTACTAGTTCTAATGGGCTTTTTGATCCTCTTCCCTGAAGCTGGAGGATGGTTTTACTGGTATTAGCTGTCTGTATCTTTGCAAAACTTGTTAAACTCTCCAAAGACCGGTCCAGCCTCAGGTAATAAGCAAGGAAAGCAGTTGCATTGACTATTCATCTGGTGCAGTGTTCTTATGGGCTATTAAACACAGAGGTTGATTAAGGATATTTGGGCATCTGTACAATGGAGACACGGCCAGATATATGTAATGCTCATGGAAAAGCAGTTGAGTCTTGGAAGGACATTGATTTCTGGTCTTAATTATTGTAGAATGAGTTTAGTACCTGAACTGTTTGTCTATTCTAGGCACTGCTGTACTGACTGATTTATCTTACAGCCTTACTTGACTGCATTTTTCAATATAGAGCATTTAAGCTTTATTCACACAGCAAATTTTGTGGAACAGTAACAATTTGTACCTCCTATACTGCATATTTGCATTTCTAAATTCCCTGTTTGTTAAAACATTAACGTAAATCATTCAGCACCTTACAATTAGTGGGATGATTATCAAATATATAACGTGATGTTAAACAGATTATGCCATTGAATGCCATGTGCAGGGTAGGGACCCTAAAATGCTCTCTGTCTCTACTATATGAATAAATAAATCATGACATTTATATTCTTGTGTATTTTTCCCGTTGTTTAAACTTTTATACAAGTCTTGGGAGTTGTCGATGTGACTCCATATGGACTTGTCACATGTTTGTTGTGTTTGTGAATCATGTTGAACATAAATGGAGTTACACAGTTGAGAAGGTTGGTTGATTTCTTGTACCCCGCCATTGCAATGCACACTATTGTTTTACATTCCGATTATGCAATACCTATTAATTTGTTCTCTTATGTTTGTTGGAAACCCAGTGATCTGTGTGTACAGAGTGTTTCTGATTGCTGAAGAAGGATTATTATACGGGTATGACATTTGTTACCCAGATAAAGTCTTTCATAATGTGGAAACATTTCCTTTTCACCTTTTCGTCCTGCCATTGGTAAGGGCAACAAAATCTACCTAATATACTTCTGCTGACATTGCTTCTGATTTCATTTAGCTTGCAACAGGCTAAGGATCCTCAAGACTGTCACATTGCCCAGACAATGCTGTTAGGCTGCCCAGAAAATCGAACTATTTGTCAGACATCAATGTTACTGTACAGGGTTGCCCATAGGCAGAGGATGTTTGGGGATACTAATTAAAGTAATCTATGCATATCTAATTGCAACGCCAAATTGATGTATAAGACTCCTAGAACGAATGGCAGATAAATACAATGCCATTCCATGTATAATACCCCAGAACACATGGCATGTTAAATATATCCGCAGAACACACAGCAGGATAAATATAGTGCCAATTCCATGAATGCACGGGACATGTTACAAGATAAATAAACTGTCAGTCATGCGCCATGTATTGACTTTTATCTTTACTGCTGATTTTGATCTATCAAATATGTGTTGTGTAGTAGGATGAAATTGCCTTACAATGCATATGTGTCTGTTGCAGTTTGAGTGTTTTTGATGCTGATAAAAAGTGTAACAGTTAGAGTAAGTGTCGGACTGGGGTACCAGGGGCCCACCAGAGAATCTCATCCCAGGGTCCCTCCAAAATGCTGTTACTGCCCTCCTAAGTTTTTGCTAGCCCCCCTCCCTATGTACACAGGCACAAAGGGTTGTTTTAGCATGTTAACCCCAGACATACCAGTAAGAAATGTACAATCAGCATAATAACCCCAGACATGACAGTAAGAAATAGCCAATCAGAATATAAACCCCAGACATGCCAGCAAGAAATGGATAATTGGCATATTAACCCTGGACTTGCCAATAACAAAATGGCATGTCAGGCATTTTTCAGAAGCAGTATGCACAAAATGTCTCAATGTCTTAAATATATTGATAATGGGTTGAGTGCAGAGGACCTCTTGTATTTGTCTATATGTATTTTGTGGTCACAGTCTCATTTCGCCCCGCCTAATGGTTTTAAAAATTAGTGGTGAGCACAACTTTCCCTTGTTTGTTATAGTTTATACAGGAGCAGTGGTCAGCTCCATGTTGTAGCTCCCACGCTTCCCAGTTATAGTTAGGGGATCCCAGGAGTGGCCAATAAAAGGGCAACCATGTTTGGGAGTTTTAACCTTGAAAGCAACAAGTAAGTTGCAGGTAAAACTTAGTTAGAATCAGATGAAAATTGAGGGTAGGACTGGCCAGATATTGGGATGACTTTGGCGTAGTTGGCCAGCTTAAATATATTGCAATATATGGACAAACAATCCCTGTTTTGTTTAAAGGGTAAGGAATTTTTCAGTAGCAGAATGCACAAAATGCCTCAATGTCTTAAATAAATTGATAATGGGTTGAGTGCAAAGGACCTCTTGTATTTGTCAATCAGCATATTAACCACAGACATGCAAGGACGATCACTTCAGAAAATGAATAGTTTGGACGCATTATCTTATGCACTCATGTTCCTTTTTTTCGTGATCCTTACCCCTTCTGCCTCCAACAAAGGAATTCAAAATGGCTGTGTGTTTCAGTCGCACACTGTACAACAGGCACTGGTCCCAATGAATTGACGGACAGGGGGACGAGCAGATTGACAGGAGTGTGGGCCCAGCAAGGTGACATGCGCATGGCGGGATGGGCCATCGTGGTGATGACTGGGCAGCCAAGCAGGATGAAGGGTTTGTGTATTCCATAGTGGAATGTATGGCCATCTTTAACATTTTCTATCTCCTTCTAAAGGAGTTCTCTGTCCGACAGCGAGCCCAGCAGGTTGAGTGGGTGCAGCAGGGTGCCCCTAAAGATGGTGGGTGAAGGAATGGCAGGGCCAGAAGGAAGGTGGGCTGTGCACCATTGGGAGTCCAGCAGGGAAAAGTGCGGCAGTGGTGAAGACAAGCTGTGAGTAGTGAGCGGGGCCCAGCATGACCTGGGCCCACTGGCTTTTTCAACAAAATCATACAATTCATTTTTGTACACGCTGGACTTTAGGCAACAAAATGGTTTAGCTAATTGGCAGTTCAGATTGCATTACAACAATTTTGGTAGCACACAGTCTTGTAAGTATTTGATACAAAATAAAGTATATGCAAAATATCAACACAAAATTCACAAGGGTCATTCGCAAGTGTGGTTGTGGTAAAGTGGATGCAAACATTGCACAAGTTGATACCATACATTTACTAATGGTCGAATGTTACATTTTGGCATATCATTGCCAATTTTCTCTAAAACTTCTCCATGTCACCTCCTCCATGCTAATTTCCTACATACATTATTTCTTCATGGCAAGAATTTTAGTAAAAAAACAATAATTTTTCAAAATATATACAATGCACTCATCCCATTATCAATATACAATATATACATTATATATAAGTTACTAAAAATGCCTTACCCTTTAAACAATACAGGCATTGTTTGTCCAAATATTGCAATATATTTAAGATGGCCCACTACATCAAAGTCATCACTTTTTTGTGAATTGAAGTGAACTTTGGTGAAGTAAGAAGAGGAGAAAATTCACACTTTCACTAGTAAATATGTCCAATTAAAGGGGCTTGTGTCAACACACACTTGCACTGCCGTATAGTTGCATTAAGCACCATTGCATCCATCCTGCTACTGAATAATGTGCTTCTTGTCTTTGTGGACCCCTAGAGCTACTGCCACCGCAACTCACCATACAACCACAATTATACTGGAATTATGGGGAAAAACCCCTGTATTATGGGAAAAAAAACACATCAATTTGTCGGCATGTTTTTGACTATTCTTTTGATTCCTATTGGTGCTGCACTTCTTCTCTGTGTATGACCATGGCCCGTCACCACAACTTTGTTCCTGTTCCCAGACTTGGTACTGCATTGCCCGTTTGCTTTGACCCAGCCTGTTCTTGATTCCGCTAACTGCTCCCCTGTCTTATCCACACATGCTTAGTTTCTGTGCTTGCCCAGAACCCTCTCCTTGGTTCTCCCTCATTAAGACATTGCGGCACCTTAGTAGCAGAGGGCTCCATCTAAAGCCGGCTGCTATAGGCAGAGGAGTGGGCTGAGAACGGAACCTTGGAGTTGGTTTTTCTGCTGAAACCTGTTAGTTAGCTCTGAAATGCTCTGAGATGTAGCTCAGGCATGAGAGGTCATTAAAACAACTCTGTTAGTCGACGAAGACTCTTTGGAATGATCTTTGCTGCACTTGCACTGAAACAACTTTTTAGCTTATTATGCACCAGAAAAGGCGGACTGCAATGACTTATGTACTTTATCCATGCACAGTCTTTTATTATAGGAAGAACTGGGACAGAGAACAATCCCCCCTCACTTTACATGAGGACAACAGCATGGCTGTGAAGGAATGTCACATTTTATTACAAAGATTTCCCATGAGTTGCCTTTACACCTCTGCTCACAGTTTGTCGAATGTGCGGTGCATATATTCCCACTCGGCTGGTTTTACACCTCTTGACTGGAAAGGCAATATGTAATGTGCAATTATCTAACAAGATCAAGGGGCAGATTTACATAGGGTCGAATATCGAGGGTTAATTAACCCTCGATATTCGACTGCCGAATGCACCTGTATAATTTTGTTATGATGCATATTGCATATTTTCTGTTAATCCATTAAACGTTATGTCACTGCTGAAATACTACTGTTTCCATACTTTCCTACTTTGAAAGCTCAGCCAATGACAAATAAAACTCCAAAGAAGAGGGGATCCCAAACTTTTTCATATGATTGTATTACATTATTATTAAAAATTAGATAAGTTGATGGCATGTTGATTGTATGGGGGCAGGGTTTGGAGTAGATTGGGGTGTGAGTTGGAAATATGTTGGAGGTGGGTTAGACCAGGAGCATAATTGGGGGATAGGGCTGAGGAGTAATTAAGTGAGTAGGGGTATAAATGTCATTACTGGTAAGAATCACTGGCAGAAATGTCATTACTGGTAAGCATGTATATACAGGTATAGGTTAGCGTGGATCATGGGTGGACATGAGGCCCTCCTCTCAGGGACCCAGGTAACCAAAGATTATATAATTGGGGCTTCTGGGGGGGCCCTCAATCTTAGTAGTATGGGACCCTGATGGTGGCCCTGATTAAATTACATTAATAGAGTTGCAGATGTGGGCAGTATCAAACCTTAAGGAAAATGTAACAGAAGGGCAGTGCAAGTAGGCATTGACAGGAGCAGAACATAGTACATTCAAGGAGTAGTCTGGATAACAAGGACATTTATGTTTTTGACTTTAGTTGCCCTTAAAGTTCTCCAAATCCTTCACTTTTAATAATGTTGCACCAAATCATGTACTTGAGATCTGAAAAGACTGGAACAGTTTCTATGAATGTGTATGGCAAGAATAATGGAAATACCTGCTTTCAAAAGACTTTTATTATATTTGAGGATCCCAGGTGACCATGCACTTTACCTTTAATGCACAAAGATCAGTACATCAATATTCCTGCTTTTTAAGAATCAATGTAATACTCCCTGAACCCTGAAAGTCATGTCATTAGCTATACAGACCCACATACTGTACTTTAAAGTGTTCCTAATGGGCACCAATTCCTTTCTAAATTACATCTCCGCCATCAACTCCAGACAGTAACATTGCACCAGCAAAATAATGACTGCAGCACAGAACACAAAATAATACCTCTTTTTTTGTATTACGATATAGAAAGAAATGTAATAACTCAGACTAGCCCATTAAATTGGAGATTTAATAGTGAATAGGAACATTTTATAAGCCCAAAGTGTTAAGAGTGTTGAATTGCATTGGAGATTTTGGACTTTTCTGGCATTTAATTAGCTGGCTAGATACATGGAACTTTCAAAAGAAATTGCAAGCCAATTCTTTCCCATATTCAATAGCACCTAATCAACTATTCTGGACACAGTATAAACAATATGGTTTGGACACTGTCCTACAGGTATTATCCCAGTAGCTTCTGGGGAGGGTTTTCAGAACAATGTTCCAGTAAATGAGATAATGGGTTTCACAGAAAAGACTTGTACTGCATCAGAGTTTTGCCTTTACTACAATTTAGGAGGAATATTCTTCACATTCCATGTGGCTGACAACTGAGCCAGTAACAAAGATGCAATATTGTTCTCATAGCAGGACCATAACTGAATATAATCAGATGCAAATTAACATTTTATGAGTACATAGTACTAAATCAAGGCATTGAAGTACAGGTATGTGATTTCTTTACTTAATTTTTAAAAATGATTTCCTTTTTCTCTGTAATAATAAAACAGTTCCTTGTACTTGATGGCAACTAAGCTGCATAAATCCATACTGGTGGCTAAACAATGCTACAGTATTGAGTTTGTTTAATGTGTAAATGATTTATAGCAGAGTTAAGTTATGGAGATCCAACTTGCAGAAATGCCTCTTATCCTGAAAACCCCAGGTCTCATGCAGGAAAAAAACAATTGTTCAAAATAATGTTTTCTATGGAGAACAGGACATGATTTAGAGAAAAGATTGCCTCATCATAGCAGCAAGAATGTGGAGCCAAAATATTAAATAATGCATGTTCATCCACCTGCCCCCAACAAAATGTAACATTATTTTCCATTTAGTCAACCATTTGAAATTATTTTCAAATACTTATATAAAGAAATATATAAAGTCTGTGGTCAGACTTGGACCGTGATAGTCAATGCATTTGCTCCCAATTCCAAGAGCTCCAACCTGTAGCGCTTTTGGGGCAAGTTTACAAAATAAATGTGAACATTTACAAAATGTGAATCTCCAAAGTAATCATCTTAAACTAACTACAGATGCAAGAGGATTCTTCAAGAGAATCATCCCTAGCAGATTTTTTTTTTTAATAAGGGGTTTACTTCTCCTTTAAAGTCTGTATTTAAAGGTATGACAGTTCCCCTTTCAAAATGAAAGATGTGGTGATGGTAATCCCATAATTAGGAGGTTTCTGGATAATGTTTTTTTGCATAACAGATGCATGTACCAATTATTACATCTATCTGAAGCCTGGCATTCAAAGGCAGATCAACTACAATTCATGGTTGGGATTTTGGAATGAAGTTATTTGGTACAACTTTGAACTCTAGCTTTATCTTACAGTTTTATTTTGTACACAGTGTTTGTTAATAAGTGTCGGACTGGGGTGCCTGGGGCCCACCAGAGAGCAACCTTCTTCCCTTCCATTGCTACTATATTGCTTGCCTTGATATTCCTTCCTCCTACATATCGTAAAACTCCTGTAAAATGGCTGTGCATTCCACAGTGGAACGCATGCCCTTCTTTAATTCACCCCCTTTTCACAGAAGTTTAAGGCAGCTAAGCCCAGAAAGGCAGCGGTGGATAGCCCACTATTAAGGTGGCAGACAGCTCTTTCAGCTGAGTACAGTAGGTTGGCGGCAGTGTTCAGCGAGCCCTGCAGAGGTTGGCAGTGGTGTTCAGCAGGGCCCAGGTGGGGGGTGGTGGTGATGTTCAGAAGGACCCAGCAGGGGGTGACAGTGATGTTTGGAGAGGCTCAGCAGGGGGTGGCAGTCAGTGGGGCCCAGCACAATGGCAAGCAGTCAGCAGGGCCTTGCAGGACTGGGGCCCACTGGGTTTTTTTTCCTGGTTTCCTGGTGGGCCAGTCTGACCCTGTTGTTAATTTATTGCTAGCACTATATATGACAAATAAATAGTTCATATTTCAATGTATTTATCCTGTCCCCACACACCTTTGGGTAAGCCACAACCAATCTGAACTTGAGATCTGGGGCACTAAGTAAGAATGACAGTGGACTTCTCCCACTTAAGTTGGGTGTTAAAGTTCAGCAACACTTTAATAAAATATAGCTGAATAACCCTGTTCTCAACTGGTGACAAAGGTGTGCTTCATCCATGTTGAATGCAGTGTTTAACAGTTCTACATCCTTCACATCCTTGCAGCCTGTACTACATGAGGTAACCGAATAGCCCAGATAAACAACCACAAAATGGAGCTGCTACGTAAATGTTGTGATATTATGTGTAACTCCCTCAGAGATAAGTTAATGTCAATCTTTTTTACCAAGGTCAGCTGGATCTGGGGGATGTTTAGTATCACAGACATTCATTTACCAGGGTTAAGTGTTATAGAGGGTGAAATATGATTTGTGTTTGGGAGCCAGAAGAAAAACTGATGAGCAGTATATGTGGGGGATTTGTTCTTCCTTTGGATCAGCAGCCATAAAGGGGGGGGGGATGTCTGAACCTGTCAAATCAATGTCCCTTTTCATCCTCAAATGTCCACTCAAACATTCTTATGATATATATGGCATTTATACACACAGCAGTATTGCCATTATTTTACCTTGACATGTTGCAGTTCATTGAGGGTTGGAGTATGTATGTATAAATGTTATATTATTTAATGTAATAAAGTTAAAGAAAAAGATGGGCTCCAGGGTAATTGAGCAAAGCCTGGACATCTGTCAATACCACACAAATGGATGCCAGCTATTATTGAACTAGACCTACTAGCATTCTCTAAATGCCACATTTAGCATAATTTAACATAGATACATACAAATCTTACTCAGTGTAATACTGTATTACTAGTACTGTTACTTTAGCAGTTCTGTTAGATGGCATATATTTTTAGTAAATGGCATAAAATTGTGCAAACTCTGCTTTTCTATAGTCTTCAGGCATGAGCAGACACACAACACAACCCAGTCTCATTCTGTGACATATATCCATGACTATAATAAAATTAGGTATATCCATGCCATTCTGTGACATCATAAGAGCATCCACACTATTCTGTTGTATCATAAGGTATATCCATAACATACTGTGATATCATAAGAAGATCTATTCCAATTCTGATTTTGCACCAATATCACCTTTATATTCCTCACCTTAACCCATGTTCAGGGTTTGCTAAAGGAACTCTCTGAAGTTTGGGGCCAGAATTAGCTAGGGGTAAAGAAAAACCTTCCACTACTGCAGGAAAGAGTTTTGAATTTCATAACATGCATTTTCTTTGGCATTGTCAGTATGATGCAATTAAATAAATTTAAATATGCACACCAAACAAAGGCACAACTGCCAGATTGCGTGTTTAGTAGCAAGGTCTGAATTTTTGTTTCCAACAGGAAGAGGATTATCAACAAATGTACATAGAGACAGTTTCAGAAGGTAAACTTACAGGTACTTCCTGATTACACAGTAATATTTTATGATTATATGGAGAAGATCAGTGACTGATATATATTTATATGGAAGACTATACCCTGAGATGCCAGCCTCCCCCCCCTGCAAAAAATTCTTGGTTGGACCCATCGTACAAACACCTACCAGGTCCTCCCTCCACCTATACATCCGATTATGTCCCCCTGCTCCCAGCCCACATTGGTGTAGGTAAAAGTGACTGTAAATAAAGAAGATCCCATGGTCCGGGCTCTCCTTTCCCCTGGGCCCACTGCAACTTCAGGGTCTGCTTCCTCTATAGTTACCAAGCTATACAAAGGAAAGAAGCACACCTGGGGGCAAATTCACTAACCTTCGCTAGCGTAAATTCGGCAAGCACAGTGAAGTTGCGCTAGCGTTGGCTAATTTGCATATGGCGGGAAGTTAAATTTCAATGGACATATATGTTGCAGCAAATACATTACACTACACAATCCCAGGGAACCTTAATAAAAGAAAAAAGAGTTGTTATATTGCCCTACACATGTGCCCAGTGTATAGTTTATGTGCCATATGTAAGGAAATGTAGGGGGGAAGCAGGGTACCCTAAAAAAAATTTACGAACTTTTGCACCCTGAAAAACTGAAAAGTTGCCAACATTTTGTGAGGAACTCCTATCTACTCTATTGCACTTTGCCTGGTCTGAGGTGGTGAAGGCAAGTCTGGCGCAAGAGGTAATGTTCATTAAAATCCGCATCTTAGTGAATTTGCGTAGTTACATCCATTCGCCAGAGAGAAAATTCGCCTGGTATTAGAGTGCGATGTAGCGCTAGAGTCTATGTCCTTCACTAGTGAAGTTACGCCAGCGCCCGTTAGTAAATCGGTGAAGTCCCGAAATGATGTCACGCTGGCCAATTTTCGCCAGCGTTCGTCACTTCACCCTTTAGCAAATTTGCCCCCTGGTGCGCTTCTTGCCTTTGTATAGCTTGGATACTATTGGACTTGGAGGCAGTCTGGGAATTGAATGCAACCTACATGTAAGTGGTTTGCAGCAGTTATTTTTTTATTTTTGCTGTCCTCTATAGTTATGCCACTCATTGTAACCTCTAGATGCTATTGTAAAGCGCTGGTATTTTTGCATACTAGTTAATAACAATATCTGATATCATTTAATATTTTGGCTGTTTCAAAAGTTTCAGTGAGTCATGTGACAAAGCACCCTGGAATTATGAGCAGCTCAAAGCAGGTGTTAATTCCAGAATTCCTTCTGTTTATGGCCCCTATATTTGGCAGATTCATTTGAGAAGGCCGAACCAGCTCATTGCCCCCCCCCCAAAAAATGATAAATAGTGGGTCTAGTAGCAAGATCCTTTGTAAATAGAGCCAAACCACATGCAGACACGCATGCATTGAGAAACATGGATCTCCTTACGTGAATGCACATGGGTGAGTTATCAGTTACAGGAGATAATGTCATATATAGTTTGCAGGCATGTGAAGCTTTAGTTAATAATTTGATAAATGCTAATGTTCACTTCACACGTCATGTGATTATTTTACCCCTGATAGGCCATATTGGCAATTTCAGGTCACCAGAGAGGCTAGGCTATTGAAAAGGTTTAATTCGCTGATGGTTATGTCTCATGCAATCTAATGGGCTTGTATGTATAGGTCACCTGAGATGTCTTTTCATGTAATGTCACTTTAAATGGTTACCCAGAATGTTATGCACCTAGTGGGTCAAAGGTCATTTAGGCTTCAAATTAGAAAACTTGATCATGGGCCTTTTTTTCCAATTATGTTTATCTGCATTTTTAAGATAAACATTATGACAAGAATTACCAAAACTATAAATTTTAACCAAATTCAGAAAAACTACTATAGTTCATATAAACAAGCAGCTGTGTTGCAATGGTGGAAATTAAAAAAAGACTATATCGCACAGGTTAAGTAGTGGATAACAGATAACACCATTATGTTCTACAGAGCTGATCTGCTGTGTGACCTGAGTCTTTTCTCCTTTTAAAACTAAGATAGGCTTTTTCTTGTTGTTTAATTAACAAGAAAACTTATCTTTTTTAGTAAAGTGCTTTTGAAAGCTGAGATCTCCCTTCTAATAACACCTTTCCAAGTATTCCAAGTAAAGGGGTTCATTCTGGTGGGTTATATTATATTTCATAAAATAATCCCATCTGCTATTTATCATCTGGTTTCTCAGATAAAGCCACTGGAAAGGTCCAGGGAATATAAGACTTATATGTGGAATTTGTTTTCAATTCTGTCAGCACATGTGCATGATCGGACAAACCAATGACTCAAATATGCGATAACAGAGCATTATTAAAAATGTCAATAGAAGCAAATACTGTTGGTAAATATATAACCTTTCTAAGTAAACATTTATATGATGATTAGGAGGATGGAGAAGAAAAAGCTAATTCTGACCTCCTGCTGCAAGGCTTGTAGAAAACCTATAATTGCTTGGGTCAATGTTTTGTGTCAGTTCTGCAAGACGCAACTCTCTGTGATTATGTGTGTAGGCAGACTTTACTGTTTACCCTTTTAGGCCACCGAGTGAGAATGTTACAAGAACGCCTTCATAGGAGAGTCGTTTGTGTTTTACTATTCTTCCCTCTGTAACCATGTGACTTACAGCCATGTCTGATCAGTAGCAGAGCTTTCCCCAGAGAGACTCAATCAGACCACTCTGTGTGAATAAAACAGCCTTTCTGTTGTCTGCACTTGTGCTGTAAAATAAGGTAAATATGATGAAAAACTTATTCATCAAGACCAAATAATGTTCTAGAATACATTTTTAATAAACTTGAATTTACAGCAGGGTTTTACACGTGAGCTGTTTTACGCAATATATTTATATATATATATATATATATATATATATTTATATATAGAGAGAACTACATTGTTTGAGGGGTATAGTTTTCCTTTATGCTACAACTAGATATCAACCATAATATACAATATACTCATCTGCCAACAGTGATTTGCTGAAACCTGACTTCCCCCATTCATAATGAGTCCTAATAGAATGCAGGTTTCCTGCTTTATGGGCTTGGCCCCAGTGTTATATAATACAAGGTATGCTAAGGGCTCTTACCCATGAGCGTTCTGACCTGCGCTCCCCTGCGTTCCGTTTTTTGGCGTTCAGCCGCAGGGGAGCGCAGGAATAGACGCAAGTCATTATTTGAAATGGGGCTGTACTGAAATGCAGCATGTTGCGTCTGAACCTGCGTTCGGCGCCTACACGCGCCTGAGTGAGTACAGCCCCATTTCAAATAATGACTTGCGTCTATTCCTGCGCTCCCCTGCGGCTGAACGCCAAAAAACGGAACGCAGGGGAGCGCAGGTCAGAACGCTCATGTGTAAGAGCCCTAAGTGATCAGCTATGTTCACACTTCTCTTCCTCCCTCTAATTTCTGTGCTGGTCAAAGCATTTTTGCCAACCGTGAGCAATTGATATTGATGAATAACATACAATGTGTCATTGAACTGTCTCTTGATTACTAGTGATGCGCGAATTTGGGGCGAAACAGCGAAAAATTTGCGAAATTGAGCCGGCGTCTGTGAATTTTCGCTGGCAAATTTTCGTGAATTTATTCGCCAGCGGCGAATCGCAGGAATTCGCAGCGAATTCACGCCGCGGATAAATTCGCCCATCACTATTGATTACATTTAACTCCTCTCTTAGGCATTCAGCAAAACATTTTCATATCTAAATGTATTACATTTTTAAAGTATTATTAAAGATCTTGAAAACATTGTGCTCTTAGGTTTGGTTAAATCCACCGAAATGCAGATAAAAAACTTTTCTTTTTAATCTGTTCTACAGTCTGAGAAATCATTGGTCCTGAGTGTTTCTCATACTTCAAGGATGTGTAAAATATTTATTTGAGTAAATGTTCTAGACACTGTTTTATTGGTGTGTTTTTCTCATTTCAGCAACTTTCCTTGAAAAAAAGATGGATTAAGGACCTGCATGCTACGCTGTGCAGCTGAGTCCACAAAACCATATTTTCGAAAGGAATTGATGGAAAAATTGCAGAGTGCCCTGAACAGATTTCATTTTGCCGGGAGACTTTCTTGCAGCAGATAATGGCTGGCAGCAGTGCACAGTTAAGTGGCTGTATGCTGAGCACATGAATGAAAGCATTGTTTCCTAAGGCTGCCGGCATTTTCCTGGAAACCATGTACCAATGAATAAAACAACCACCTTCTGTATTGAACTATTCCTTCGGCCATGGGCAGAGAATATTATTGAAACATATGAAAAACACCAATTATAGGCAGATGGATAAGGCATGTATGTTTCTTTTTGGAATTTATTTTTCCAAATAATGTTTTATGACTCTGAAGGTTTTTTTTTTTTAAACTTTATTATTTAAATCACAGGTTGCCTTAAGTTTTTTTTTTACTTAAGTCAATCCATTTAGTAGTTCCACTATTTGAAACTGCTATGCCAGGTCAACAAAACTAGAAAGTCTGAACATTGTCTGATCTATGTGCAATTAGCAGTCGGGGGCTGCAATACTAAATTTCCAATTATTAAATGCAGAAAAACAGACATTTCAGAATTATGGGATGGCCATCTACTATACAGTCCATCTTTACCAGACTTAAGTTATGGTGATCTAAAATACAGAATGATCCCAAGCATTCCATATAATAGATCCTATACCTGTATTATACATTTGTTTTTTAAAATCAACATAATACTGTCACTTTATATTTCTGTTGCAGAACCTTCCCTTGCTGCTGTAAATGTGTGTGCTTGCAGATTTTAGGACTAGGGATGGGCGAATTTATTCGGCTTGTTTCACGGCGAAAATGACGGCCATAGACTTGTATGGCATCGTGCTTTATAAAAATAAGATCCTTGTCAAAAAAAAATTCACAGAGCGACAAAATATTTTCGACGCCCATAAAGTTTAATGGGCTTCGGTGACATTTCGCCGGCACCGAATTTTTGAGCTGCAGCCAATGAATCAGAGGAACGCAGTTGCACAAGTCGGAATTGAGTCACTCCCAGTGCTTTTTTCAAGTCTGCTGCACCAGTTGACACAACCCACTGGGGAACCCTAGAATTTATTACCACTGTCAGGGTGTGTCAGCTCTGAAGTGTCCCAGGGTCAGTAAATGAACTTGTGCACCAGAGGCTGGACGGACACAATGGTGCTTCTCTCACCTATATGAAAATGTTTAGATACAAGTAACAAGTGTGTTTGTATGCATGTACCGATGAATGGCGTAAAAAAAGCATTCATTTTAGTGCAACTAAAATTGCAGCCATGTTTTTTCAAAGTAACTCATGAGGCCTCTTCTTAGATGTCTATTGTACCTTTTATCTTCAAAATTCTCTTCTCTATGGGGAATGTTTATACACTGGGACAGCTTCGATTCAATGAGGAAAAACATCTCAAGGTTTATCAAGTGGAAACTCATTGGGCCAGATTCAATATGATGAGCTAAATGTATCCCTTGATTCAGTTCCAAATTTCTCCATGGACTTCTATTGAGTTTTCACCCAGGCCAGGGTACAAATCACAGGATGTGGTAACAGCCCACTAACATTTTGAATTACTCACGAAGTGTAGTTTCCAGAACTGTATATTTGTATGGGTCAAATTACTGCTACAGATATTTACTGCCCATTGATTGTTGTGTGTTGTGTTTGCAGGTTATATATTTCAGTCATGAACATTTGTATGGGCAATAAAGGATTATAAGGAATATAACAAATTCCCCTCCTGTGTTGTTTCCCACCTTATGGACACATATAGCAAATAAATGCATAATTACTCAGGCAGTTCCCCTTTAGTATTTGGACACCTAAGGGTCCTTTAGTTAACTCAGGCAGCTATGTCCCTTGCTGGGTCCACATTAATTCACGGAGTTTGTCCACTAGGTGGCACTATGTGATAATATAAAGGGGTTTAGCACCATGTGGTCTGGGTCTGTCCTGGGACTTTGCCTCACTGAGAGGTACTACAGGTCCAGGTCTTCCGGTTAAGTTAGTTTAGTGTGAGTTAGTGATAATGAATACAGTAATAGTCACTCTATTAGTGAGAGTCAGCACAGGGTAGCTAGTGAGCAGATGTGGCTCCAACGAGGAGAAATAGTGGGGTTAGGACCCTGTGGTATTTGAACCACTAGAGCAGGGACTACAGTGGGTGAGTTGTGGACCAGATAGGGTGCAAGACCCCAGGCTGAATACAGTGGGTGAGGTGAGGACCAAGTCCAGTGCCAAGATACAAGACCCCAGGCTGAGAAACCCATGCTTTAGTGCTAAACCAGAGGGATAGTGCCCAGTGAGAGTGGTAACTAAAAGTACACTCAAGGGTGTGCTACATAGATGGAAAAAAAAGATAAATAATGAATTTTAGTTGTTCTTTGGGGGAATGAAAAGTCAATCCACTGAATTGCTAACCTTCTACCTTGGGTGAGTGCACCTCTCCTATAAAAACCACACTGACCTATAGTACATGGCTGAAGACTACATGGTATAGCAATTCTAGATAGTTCTACTGTACTGCATACAGTATATATGAATATATACCCACAAGGACTGCAAGAAAAAATGGTGCCAAACTGCTCCCCAGCCCAGTACCATTTGTTATAGAAGAGTTGCGCCAGCCTGAAGCAGAAGGTTAATATTTTAGCTCACTGTGAAATTAACGATAACAAATTAGCCCCACATCAGTGAGTTAATCTTTTGTTGGCTTTTATAATATCTAAGCAATGCAAGTAGTAGCTCTTTCAAATACTATGCCGTTATGTTTTCAATTTGATCACTAAAAACAATACTTATATAACGGGTATATTTTTTCCTTTAAGCAATGCCTACAACCAGGAGAAGGATCAATACATACAGGCTCTAAAATTATTTTTATTTGCTGCTTATATTTAACCTTGTAGAGAACTAAGCCAAAAAAAAAGAAAATAACTTTTGCTTTTGATCAAACCTAAAATACAGTGTAAAATGTGTTTCAGTGGCTCAGTCCCAGAGATGTTTTCTGATTTATAAATCAAAAGGTTTTATTTACAGCATAATTGCCTCTGGTGCTCGTTTCTTAGGAAGAGAAAATAAAGGAACACTGTAAGGAAAATAAAAAAAGATTTATGTGTGGCTGAAACCTTGCGTGGCACTGTGTAAAATAGAACGGTGATGTAAAAGTGGTTTATTTTCAGCTATGTCTCCTGTTATCACCCAATCTAGAGCCTGACAAAAAGGCAGCCTGCTTATGTTTTTTGTTTATGTTTTATAATGGAACACTATGTTTATTCACTATTTTTGTATTTAGTGCTCCCTAGAAATGAGGGGGTGCATGGGAGCCTACCTACAAGCAAGAGGTATACAGGGCAGTACAGATTGATATTTGGTTAGGTGGCTAATTGAATTAGTCTATTAGAACTAAGTAATATATATTTCTTTTTGTGTGTGAATTTTTAGGTTTGGGGATGTTATGGCACAATGTTTTCACCTGATTTAAACACATTTTTAAGCAGTGACTTTATACAAGAAAAGCTGCCTGCTCTCACACGCTCCAATACGCTCAATTGCTCATTCCTATCAACACCGTCCAGAGCCCGGCCAGGCACCCTAGGCAACCTGGCCGGTTGCGGCACCAACTGTTAGCGCACATGGGCAAGCTGTTGCCCATGGTGTGGATGCCAAACTACCGCTCGCATCACACTTGCGTGAAATGGCGCTATCACATTGCCGAATCACACAGAAGCGTAACTACGGGCAAATTGAAAAGACAGATGAAGAGAGGGGGCGGACATTGGGTAGGCGACAGAGGCACCCCTCCCAGCTTTTGCGCCCCCTCGGCACATGCCTACTATGCCTAACCCTAATTCAGCCCTGATACCCTCCATTGCAAACATCTCAACTGTACAGTTTTTAGTGGGACAGTCCCACAGTTCCAGATTGTTACTGAAATGTCCAGAGTTTTTTTTTGATCTCCTGCACTGAACAGCCAGAAAAAGATACAAGTTTCTGAAATGTAATTAAATAAGAGGCTATTGGCAGAGAGCCCAGAATACTCAGCACATGCACTTAGATAAATTTGAAACAATTTAATATAAGCAAAGATACAATTGTAGCTATTTAAAATAAGCAGGTCTCTTGGGGGAACCGAGACTTACGGCTTAAAGGGCAATTCCCCATCATTAGCAAAACTGTAAGAACACATAAAACCTGACCCTAAATCTCCCAGAAATATGTTCAAACTTTCCATAGCCTGCCAAATTTTGTAAAATGGATATGGTATTTAGGGGGTGTGGCCATAAAATGGGCTGCGCTATGTCTATATTTCAAATTTCGGGAGGTACTTCATTGGTGCAACTAACAAGAATATAAACACAAAACTGAACATTTTATTTCCCTGAAAGTGTTCTCAGGTTAATCCAGATACTGTAACTCAGTTCTAAAATCCATTAAGGGTTTCAGATTTAACTGCCTAATGCTGAATCTTACCAACGTCCTAAGGTTTGATTTCCTTTTCTGAGCAAATCCCACTAAACTGCAGTAAATTGGGTCTGTTTCTCCTTATAAGCTCATTATTAGTAGTGCATTTGTTATGGGCCTTCTTATCCTTCAACTGTTGGAACCATAATTACTCTGTTAAATCAGTGGACAGTGTTAGGCCTTTCCACCCTTACCTTTTGTAAGAAAAGATAAATGCAGCCAGCACCGCTCTGCACTTGCAGGTTTAGGCTCATCTCACGTATATTATGTGTGTAATTACATAACAATCTGCTCCTAGCCACACCCTGTTCAGGAACCACTAACAGGCACTTGCACCCACCTGTCATTGCTCACATGGCAAGACTTTTAGGCCAAAAAGAAGTAACTGTGCTTTTTCTGACAAACATTCACCCTGTGTGAGCACTGACAGGCATGTGCAATATCTGTTAGTCCTTACTGAACACAATCTAGATTGGAGATGATTGTTGAGAAAGTATCACATGTAACATTAGCTGAAATGTACCTTATCCCATTCTGCCTGAAACTTCTAGATACACTAAAGTCTGGACATTTAGTCTGTGCCTCCAGTGATGTCTGATGTGCATGAATTACTTGTAGTCAGTGTTGTACTTTGCTTTTGAACTAACAGTCACAACGCGACATGATGGTCGGATGCAGACGCTGCGTCTGCATCCGACGGTCGTGTTGCGTCGTATCACCAATGCAACACGATCCGACAATAGCATTACTTACTTTATTTCCGTCGCATCCGACGTGACACTTGCATTTTTGCGCAGCGCGTCGGATAGCGCCGGAATTGTCCGTGAAGTCCTGCCCTTTTAAATTGGCTTGGGCAGCATTCAGATCCCTTATACTTTATGTAAGGGTTGAGTGTTCTCCTTATTTCTGTTCTTTATTGTTCCCCTGCCTCCTTTCTAGTTATAGTATTATACCCTATTGTATCCTTCATCCCACTCCTCCAATGTTAATAGGCTCATTGCATAAGCATAAGAACAATACAGCAGATGGAGGGCCTGGATAGGACATAGGGTCTGCTGTACGGCATGGGTTTCACAGACTCTGTGGGTTGGGGGCCAAATTGCATTTTGCTCAGGTGGGTGGCTAATTAGTTACCCTACTGGTTCATTGGTCTGACTAATATTAAACCTTTACCCAGTTTCCCAATTTCCCTGCCTGAATATTTAAGCCATTAACCAGTTGACACTTGAGAGCTGAAGAATCGAATCCTAATCGAATCGAATTTGGACTATTCCCTAGTCGAAGTACACAAAAATTAGGTTGAAATTAGATCTTTTTTTCATTCGACTTTTCACTTCGACCTTTGATAAATCTGAACCTATGACTTTACAAGGCCGCAAAGTTCAGACACACAATACAAGAACAATCACAATGTCCCTGATGTTTTTTTTTTAATTTAAGGTCACAACTAGGCCTGGATGCCGCAGAACTTTCTCAGATCCATTGAAAATATATTTTCAACCCTGTAATAACAATTACTTGTGGGAAAACCATGTGAGTTACATCTCATTTAAATCCCATTTACGTCATTGCAGCAAGTCCCATAACCTCATTAGTAAAAGCAAAAAAAACCCATCAGGCAATCCTATCATAGAGCCACTAATTCTCCCCTGGTGTTCATTGTGCAACACCTACTGGGACTGGGTTGTAGGTATTTCTGGGAGGTATTAGCTAGATATTGGCAGACTGGGTCAGTTGAAACTCACCCCATAGAAGATCTTACAATTAAATGGCCACTATTAAATGACTGGCTTTGCAGTTTACTAGTGGTGCCCAAAGAGAGCAGGCTAGCTAAAATAGGTGGAGCTTGAGTAAGATTTTGTATTATTTGGGCATAGTTAGAAATTATGAAAAGTTCTCAGTTAAGTCATTCTATTCTCCTTGCTCAATATATGAAGCCCCCTATAATTTACTATAATGCATTATTTTTTCTGTTCAAGCTTTTTTATTTATTGGTTCCATCTTCAACATACAGAGATAAAGGATAACTTTACAATGTTGTTCAATGCATACATCAATTATTCTCGTAAGTTGATCGGCTCTTCACCATAGTGAGGGGCAGTTCTGAATCAGTGGTTACATATTAGAAGATGAAACACCTTTTTTTTCAAAAACACAAAGAGTGGTAGAAGAAGGGGGGGGTCTGGTTGGACCGTGGGGCCATGTGTTGTCGTCTGTTTCCATGTATGTAGATAGTTTTGCTAAGTAGCATCCTGGGGTTTGTTTGTATCAATCAAATCTGCCCATGCACCCCAGACTTTCCCAAATTTATCCAGGCAGCCTCTGCTAATATATGTTAACTTGTAAAGGGGAAGTGCTTGGTTTATTATAGCTTTCCATCGTTTTAGGGTGGGTGGGGTAGATAGTTTCCAGCTCAAAATAATGGTTTTCCTGGTATAGTAATAGAGAAGTCGCAGAAGGGTACGCCGCTATTTGTCCTGGACTATATTCTCCACTAGGCCCAATAGACATGTGCACATTTGGCATGTCTAGTGTTTCCACTGCAAATGCCACCACTTTACCCCAAAATTTGTCAACCAGAAGCAGGTCCAGAACACATGTAGGAATGTCCCACATTTGAAACATAAATTGTCTGGCTTAAGGCATATCGGGTGCAGTCTGGCCAGTGTGAGTAGGATCTATGGATTGTACGGTATTGTATTAGTATCATTACTGCTTATCACTGAAGGTAGGTATGAGTGGGTAAGATCGTCCCAGTCATCAGAATCCAATTGTGGGAGATCTGAGACCCATTTGGTACAGCATTGTGTAAAGGGGTTACCTCTTTGTGTATTAAGGAGAGAGTAAATGTGAGATACCAGTTGCTTGTGTCCTTATAGATCATCTAATTGGGACCATGGAGGGGGTAAGGGAATAGGCTATTAGCTGCATGTCTAAGCTGTAAATATTGGAACCACATGGTTCTGGAAAGCTTAAACACCGAAGTTAAAGCAGCAAAGTATTTAAACCCTTGAGTATCATATCGTTGACCAACATATTTAATTGTAAACTTAGCCCAGAGTTACAGGTCAGGTACCATAAGAAAGTGTTGTAGCTTGGAATTGCACTACAAAGGCGTATAAGGGGAAACCACGTTTTGTAGGGTCTTATCATACTTAATGGCTTTTTCCCATATCGGGATCAACATTCCCAGTGTAGTAGGGGGGCATCCCCTTTGAGTAGTTCCCCTTAAGGGGGTATTCGCTAACGATTTATTTCACCCTGCTGCTTCTGCTGAGGAGGGAAGGCGGCATTTTTTCAACCAAGGGAGAAAGCCACCAGGCTACATACACCAGCTGGGCAGCTAAATAATATAAGAAGAAGTGTGTTAGTGCCAAGCTGCCATTCATTTTGGGGGCTGTTAGGGTTTGGAGGCTTATACAAGGTTGTTTATTAAGAGCGTATCATGGAGTCAGGCCTGGTGAATAAATTATTTGGGAGTGGGATTGGGGAGTTGTGAGTATAACAGTTTGGGAAGCACAACCATTTTTATGAGGTTGACACACTCCAATAGGTTGAGTGGGAGGCTTGCCCAGTGCGTTAAGTTGGCACCTAGCTGTTGTATAACTGGGTCTATGTTTAACACTGTATCTGTATAGGTTCGCACAGACCCCACACTCAAAGGTATTTGAACACTTTGACACATTTTAGCTCTGATGGGAGTGTTGAGTTGCAGAGCCCGGAGTGGTTTAACCATATGTAAGTGGATTTGGTTTAACTTGGAGCCCCGAGAGTTGCCCAAATTGGTTAACAAGCCTCAGCAGCGCCACAAGTGACCCTCGTCCACTAGATAAAATATAATGCATTATTAACAAAAATATGGCTTTAGAAAAGGATAAGGAGGCCAATTATCTCAAAAGGCAAAGTGTAACATGGAAAGGTTAAGGTGCAGCAAGGAGCTAAGTGAAAAAAAGAACTTCTTTTAATATACAAAATAAAGATGCTACAGTATATACTGGGGCTCTTATTACCAAAAATATTAGACTAAACAACAAATATTCAATGTATTTTAATTTCACAAACATTAAACTATAACAACAGTGGATGAAATATTATTTTCTAATGCAAGCTGTGGCTCTGCTGTTCCTAGACCACTCAGAACCAGCGGCATAAAACTGTATAAAGGAAAATATTTGTGTTCATCCTCTGAGAAATGAAACTCTGTGCTGTAGATCCAGCCTGCCAGTCTAATGTGCAAAGGCTTCCCTTGGTGTTTGGCTTGCACATCTAGATTCACCTGTGGCCATGGAAAAAGAAATCTTTCCAAGAGAGCACATTACAGACACGCTAAGCTCCCACCAAAGCTAAAGGGTTTCAGAAGAATCTTAAGTAATGGGGGATTTGTGTGCTTTTTTAGACTGGATGTTTGTGTTTGTGACATTTTTTTATGTGATACTTTTTGCCCGATATAGCACAATCTATATTTGCTTACTCTACATAAAGCAGTGATACAGTATTTGAGAGCAGTCCCACAAGGAATAGCTAGATAGAATGTTTGGGCCCTGGTGCAAATACTGAACACTGCCTCCCACCACTGTCCCTTGGCAGTCTCTACTTTAATGAGGTAGTTCCTGGATCTCTAACATACAGATGACAGTCACTATTTTACTAACAGGTCAGCTACCCAACTGGCACTTGTTGCCTCGCTACCACCACGCAACGGTGGCATTCCCACACTCACTAACACTTGGGGGCAGATTTATCAAAGGTCGAGGTGAAGTTTCGAAGTGAAAAACTTCGAATTTTGAGCTATTTTTTGTGTACTTTACTAGGGAATAGTCATACTCCGATTCGAAATCGAAAAAAAGTCAAAATTCAAAGGTCGAATTTTTTTGAAGTACTGTCTCTTTAAAACTTCTGCTTTGACCATTGGCCAACTAAAAGTTACCGAAGTGCTGTTTTTGCCTATGGGGGACCTCCTACAACCTGTATGGAGGCAATTGGGGGAGTTTGGGAGATCGAAGGTCGAAGTTAAAAAAAACTTCGAATCGAAGTATGATTCAAAGTAGCCCGAATTCGGCCCACTTCAACCCCAAAAAACCTTCGACCTCCATTCGATTGGTCTTTTTAAATTCAAAGTTTGTAGTTTTTTTAACTTCAACCTTTGACCTTTGATAAATAAGCCCCTTGGTGACCTCTGCCACCCTAGAGTCCAACCCCCTAGCCTCCCATGGTGGCTCACAAATGATAAATTGGCAGTGCTTAGCTCATTAATTTCTCCTGATCTCTTCTTCCAGAAGAGAATCACTGTGTGCTACCCACAGCTTAGGTAGGTACTCGCTACTTAACCTGTTCAAAAAGAATAGTCATCTAGTTAGTTATGAGTTTATTCCTGGATCCTTGACTCTGATTCCCTGACTTTCATTTCCAGATGTTAGTTCTTAGTTTCCAGATCCCCACTCTAAGGTGTAAGTCCCTGGGTCCCCAGCATCCACTTCCTGATGGCAGTCTTTAAGCCCCACATCCCAGGCAGCAGTATCAGGCTCTCTAACCCCGTGAGTCTGGACTACCACAGATGTTTTTTTTGTTTTCTTCTGCCTTCCAAATTGTCCAGAGTTGAACATTCTGCAACACGTTTTTACCTTTATTTAAGCTACATTGTTTATATTTTTTTTCCATTCATACAGGATCATTATGATATTGCTCTGCTTCCACTTTATTCCACTTTATTTTGGTGATGCAGACTCTTTTAAAAGGGAATTCCTTACCTTATACAAAAGGATTATTTCCATTTAAATTATTCATTAAGTATTTTATCTTCCACCCTGTGATCCTAGCACCAAATGTTCATGGCATGAATGGGTCCGTTTGGCCAGGCACTGGAACATTACAGCACTGGCACACAATAGAGGCATGATTTATTTATGCACAAAAAAAATATTCTGTAAGCCCTAACAATAGCTGTGTATCAACTGTCTCAGATGGACATGGTGTGAGAGCTCCCAAGTTTTCCAGTGACCTTAAAAAGCAGACTCTCCTATTTGTAAAATCGGCATCCACCAGCAGCGTCCATAATTCTCCTGAGCTATGTGCCTTGGGCAGTCAAATTTCATTCTGTGCTACGGGGTGTTTGAGCTCAGCGAAAGAGCTTTAACACAGCCCTGATAAATAGCTTACATTAAACATAGCCTCACAAGTGCTGTGCTTGGAATTGAAGGTGATTCTCATTAAGGTCAATAGAGGCTAAAGTGGTGGCGATCATCATCTACTTGTGTATATTTGTCCTTTGGGACAACCCTGCTCTTTCCGTCCAGCACAGACACAATTCTGCTGGAAAACTGCAGGTTGTAGAAATGAATGGAATGTACTGCAGTTGCATAGGAATTGAAAAGAAGAATTAAAGTAATAATCAAAACACTGGTGATAATACAGCAGCCAGCTATGGCACAGAAAGGAAATGAATAATAGTTTCTATGCAGGAAGAGAAAATTCCATGTAGCCCTAGGGCAGTTGGTCTATGAAATACACATGAGACAGTTTGGCTGCTAGATGCTGTTAGAATTAATATCAAGCAATCTTCCAGACATCAACAGTGCTAGACCCCTAGGATCTGAAATGCCCCACAAACTAACTCCAAACAGGGAGCAGCCATACTACATTCTCTATGATCTCCTGTATCAGTTCATACAAATGAGAACATGTTCACTTGTAATGCTGCAGATCAGCTGTGGAGCATCACATCAGAGCATCTCACCATCATGCTAATCTCATGCACCCATATTGCACAAAGGAATCAGCAATGTCTGCAACTTACATTCATGAACAATTGTTAAATCCTTCAGTAACTCAATATTCTGTATCTGGCTACAACTGGCACAGCAAACCCTACTTGCTTCTAACATTGGGCCAGATTCAATTCAGTGAGAAAAAGTTATCTCATGGTTTATAGCGTGAAAACTCCAAGATGAGATTCAATTAGAGGAGAAAAAAACATTTCTCCTAATTCAGTTCCAGTTTTCCCCCATAGACTTCAAGAGAGTTTGCACATGACAAAAAGTGAGATACGTTTTTCTGAATTAAATTGCATCTCAAATTGAATCTCGTCTATGAGATTTCAGGTGATAAATCCTTTTCTCATCGAATTGAATCTGGCCCATTGTGCTCAAAACTCCCCTTTTTAAATGCAGGAATAACTAGGGCACCGATAAAGCACCAAGTTCACATCTCCGTCCTAAACGACCCTCAGGTTTCCTCTTTTATGAGTGCTATGGGCCAGCTAGGGTGCCCATTGGCTCAGTCTGAACCCTAGAGTAACATGTTGGAGATACAGTATATATATATATATATATTGTAGGTTTAACTGTTTCACCTCTGTCATTTAGTCCTTCCTATGTAAGACATATCCTAATTGTGATAGGTTCAAACTGCAGTGGAAGCAAGGGTTGCAGTGTTCTGATATAATCAATAGTTATATACTATCAGTTATCGGTCTGCAGGTTACATATACAGTATTATACCAATAAAACACCTGCATTTTTAAAATAAATGTTTTTTTTTTCACTGCAGTCAAACTTTCCATTGCTCTGGGTGACACTGCTGAAAAATGTAGTTTAACAAAAGCCACAACCTACAGCAGTCAGGTCATTCTTGGAGTTCAGCAGGTCCCAAGGAGACAGAAACAAATTATAATCTGTTCATTAATTTGAACAATTGTGAAATCACATCCGTAACATTATAGCAATAATATTATTTAACGATATAATATATTAGAGCTGAAATATTGAATTAATATAATAATAATAATAATAATAATAATAATAATATCATATTTAATACACATACATGCAAATCATTCATCCTCATATGCTTAAATGCTAAACAGCCATTTTTTTTTGCTTGCTCCTAATACCCCCCTCCATAATCTTTATCTTGATCTTGTTCTGAGCCCCCTGCCTATCCCTCCCATCAATGTGACTGGCCTTTGTCCTGGCACTGGGAACCATACAATAAACAGGGAATGTGCACCAGAGATTTGGTTGTAGGAGGGGGATGGGGAATGTTCCAAAATACAGACGGGATGGGGGGGGTCTTTTCACTGTAGCCAAACTGTCCATTTCCCACACTTTAGGTTTATATGACATTGCAAGAAGGTGTGAAATGTTTTACTCACTTTATAACCATTTATTGCTTAGGAGAATTTTCCATGAAGTTTCTCTGTTCAGGTTTGCTGCATGTTTGTGAAGGAGAATTTGGCTGTGTATTCCATATGCTGGTACTGTGTGTGACCTTTCATTGGGTTAAATTGTCACATTGTTATTGACAAAAAATATACAAGTATGGGACCTGTTATCCTGAATACCAGGACATGGGGTTTCACTGATAAGAGATCTTTCTGTAATTGGTATCTCCATGCTTAAAAAGTATTTAAACATTAAATAAGTCCAGTACGATTGTTTGCCTCCAATGAGGATTGATTATATTATAACTGCGATCAAGGTACAGTACTGTTTTGTTATTACAGAAACAAAGGAAACATGTTTCAACAGTTTGACTTATTTGATTATAATGCAGTATATAAGAGATGACCTTTCTGTAATTCTGAGCTTTCTGGATAAAGGGTTTCCAGATAACGAATCCCATACCTGTATGGTCAAATATATGGAATTCCTTTCCTATGGTGCAGCACGACTGGTTGAATTTAATAGATGAGATGGGTTATAGAGCTGCTGTAGATGCTCAAGGTTATTGATACTGGGAGAACTCTCATCGCCATGGCTGAAAATGGGTTTTTCCATCTTCTAGATCATTATGAATATATCTATTCCTTCAAAGGATGAACTTGATCAACTTGTGTAATCTTTCCACCTATGTTTCTATAGGCACCCATGTTTCTATAAACTGTGTTCCATTAGTCGGGGGATTCAAGGGCTATAGGTTAGAAATCGTATTAATATCTTTGTTATTTAATATAATGATTTGGCATTTTGTTTGCAGCTTGAAGTCTATGGCTTATGGTCATTGTGTTGTGCTGTATAAGCAGCCCTGGGCTATATATGTGGCTGCATTGTTGTACTACTCAGAAATCCCCTTTTTCTTACATAAAAAGCTGCTGATCATGAATGTGCAGATAACTGTATTCCCCACTCCCTCTATTCAGCCTGCTAGCCATCTCCCACAAAAAATAATCATCTGCTCCAGTGTCCACATGGCTTGGCGCTCAGATCTGTAGTGAGCCCTTTGGTAGCTGTTAGCTCAGACATTCCAAAGCTGTGAGGCAGCAGCAGTGTCAGGGCTGGTCACCCAGCCCAGCAATTACACAGGCTGCAGCTACACGGCCAGCCCAGCTCAGCTCCACTCTCATTCACAACATGAGGGATACTATGGCTTCACAGCAGCACTCAGCACTGCACAGGTCTGAAGGCGCCTTTAGCCCAGGATCACAGATCTCACATGCAGAAAAGCTTCTCTTGGCAGCCCAGGGGTAAGAGACATTTCTCTTTGCACAACATTACTAAATCGGGATGGTGGGTGGAGGTTCTGCAACCTTGACCAATGTATTTGTGCTGCACAAAGACTTATTTGCTTTTCACTGATTTCAAAAGCGCTGCTGTAACTCTGCCACGTGCAGCAAAGCTTCAAAGCCAGCTTAGTCTTCCAGTCACTCACTACTGTACAGGGGAGCTTCAGGACTAACTTACATATCTCTTCATCAGTAGCAAGAAAAGTGTGTCCAGAGAGCGCTTGCCTGTGCCTGTCATGCTTGCAGAGTAGCAGGTTGGTACCCAAGGCATATTCTCAATACTGTTATATACATAGATAAGCAGCAATAGGGATGCCAGCTACAAATCCCAACATGAGTGAAGTTATAGTCTTGAAACAACTAAAGTTGGAAAATGTTTTTCCATATACTATACAGCAAAGTTTGACTTATTTTTATGTTAATTTTTCTGTAGAATCCCAGAGAAAATTCTAACAATAACTTACCGCTAAAACCAAGGGGATGCCGACTGTTGAGGAACTACAACTCCCAACACGAATGGAGTTCTAGTCTGGCATATCTAAGTTTGCATATCCTTGGAAACTGTCAAATTTTAAATGATTTTAAGATGTCATGCTCTGGGCACTACATAATTCTTGTTTTTCCATATACTATTCAGCATAGTTTGACTTATTTTTATGTTTATTTTTCTGTAGAATTCCGGAGAACATTTTAATAATAACAACTTACTGCTAAAACCAAGAGCTGACAGTTTTATTGTACAGTGTGTTTTGTATCATCTAGTTTATTGTATGCAGTTGGCCATTTTCTGCTTTACCCACTCTCTGTCTTATTTATATAGGGGTGTAAATTTGCACCTACCTGAATTTATTTACCTGTGGCTACCATCCAGACTTCATCAATGTTATTCTAACAACACAGAAGCAATTAAATCTCGTTGCTGAGTTGTTGCTTTGGGGAGTTAATAACAACAATAATGCACCTCTATTAATGTTGCACACACACACCTTTTCTGTTTTTTCACTTTCTCTTATGTGAGCAAAAACACTGCGCTAAAAACATGTGCATTCAAAAATAAGAGGATACAACTCAATCTTTTATTTAAAAAGTTTTTCAACTGATGCGAGAAATGCCGCTGTACTCATGCCTTCACTGGGCATAAAGTAAATAAATAGTGGAAGGGAACGAATAACGTAGAACCACAATTAGCAATGGAGTTTCTGTTTGGGGGTCAGGCAGGTGGTTTGTTTGGGAGCACAGAGGAGCGTTAGATACAGGGCCAAAGTCGTACTTAAGCCACCGACCTCTCTGCTGGGTCTCTTTGATCTCTCTGGAATCTATGCAGCCTTCCTTGTGCAAACATACAGAGGAATGCTAAAACATACAAGCTGAGAAATAAAGGCAGTTTTTTAGAGTAAATACAAATACCTGCACAATGTATAATGTATATCTTAGATAGCAATTATCACTGGCCTTATTGACCAGTGGTTATTAAACTGTGGGGCTGACCAGAATAAAGGGCTGTTTATTAAGGGTTCATGCATCAGCACATTCCCAAAACTATAATCGGGTGACAATAATTTAATTTAGATATTGTATGTATATATATATTATGATTTGAGTTGCACCTGATCAAGTGTTGCCCTGCAATTTTTTTTTCTGTTCCTTCACTCGAGCTAAGTAAATGTGCCCCTTAGAGTTTGTTTTTACTAAAATCTGAATTTATCTCATTTTTTTTTTTAAAAAAAAAAAAAACCCACTCCCATGCCTGATTTGACCTTATTGATTAATAAAATAACCCAAATTAAATGTAAAAACTTGAAGGAAAACCTGAAATGCTCAAATTTTTTGGGCTTTTTACCCGAAGTGTTTGCCCAAAAACCTGAAAAAGTCAGTACAGACTAGGAAAACTTCAAATTGACTTAAGGTGGCCATACACGGGCCGATAAAAGCTGCCGACAGACCAAGTCGGCAGCTTATTGGCCCGTGTATGGGGCCCCCCAACGGGCTGCCCCGATCGAGATCTGGCCGAAAGTCAGGCAGATCTCGATCGGACGTGACAAAAAATCCAGTCGGATCGCGGCCGCATCTGTTCGTTGATGCGGTCCCGCGATCCGATCCCCATTCCCATTAGTTTGGGTTGCATTTCGGACACAGGTGTGCTGAAGCCTTCTCTGATCTGTGCACAGGTGATATGCGGGCTTGTCTGTGACCATATCACCATGACAAGCATGCATCTGGGCCATTTTGTCCATGCTCCTGGCTAATTTTCAGCACAGTGACTGTCTAGCCATATGTAGTTACATCAAGAGGTGCTGGAGTTAGTATTTCAGGTCCAAGGGTCAAGTAAGTGGGTCAGATGCAGGTAGAGTGTCAACTTGCAGGTTGCTGGTGCGAGTGTGTGTTGCAGGTCCCAGTCTGGTCTGGGTTTCAGGACAGGATTTCAACAATTTAGGGCACCTTTAAGATCACAAGACACAATGTAGGTGCTAGAATGGATACAGCACTGCACTTATTAAAATTCCATACTTAAATGCACTTGTATCAACATTTTTATCATCTATACTAGCACCATATGCCAGTTTGCTTGTTTATCTACTTAAATGCATAAGGTGCATGGCCTGATACCTGCCTTGACCAGGCACATTATTGGTTAGCTTTATGTACCCTTAGATACAGTGGCATGAAAGCACAGTGCATGTTTCCTCTTTATCAATATCGAACCAAAACCAAGTATGAGCAGTCTCCCTACTCTGCACAATCAACAGCCATTACCAGGAGAGACCAGAAAAGCCTAAATTTCCTTTATCTAACCTCAAATTTACAATAGAGCTAGCTAGAGCCAAGATACTGGACCAATCTGGTCAATGTTTTTAGCTAGTATACTTTATTGATTGGGACACAGACCAGAATATGAATGATTATTAAACTTTTGTCTTGGAAAATAACAACTCTGAATTGTGGCTTCTATTGAGTTATCAACAGAAATACAGTCATTTTAGAAGGCATTTATAGCATCCCCTGAAGAAAAAGACATTTTCCTAGCATAGTCTTGGCCTTTGTGTGACTCAAAGAGGGGTGGTGTTAACCAAAGGAAGGATGGTTGGGATTGGGATGCAACATGGTTGGCAATCATTGTTGGCCATAATTAGGCAAGGCACTGGCAGATGTAGACATACAAAATGTTTACATTTTAATTATATTTTATTTTATACTTGGAAGCTATGGCAGGAGGGGTAAAAGGTACATAGATCTTTGTATCTTTGCTTTAGGGTCTTCTATGCCCAGACACTGGAGGAAAACATCCACTCCATATTGAAAAGTGACAAGGAGGGACAGCTTATCTGTAAACCATTGATAGTTAGATGGTTTTGTGTACTGCCAGGTACATTACTGCACAAAGCAGAGACAAGAATAAAAATGTATAAAGCTATAATGGTAACATTTATCAGAAGTGTATGCCGAAATAGAGAAATTTAACCAGATTAAACAGACCCACCATTAGGGTGTTTTGCACCAATGTAATAAAAATGACATTAAAAACTTAAAAAGTTGAGATTCAAGTGTTTTTTATTCCAGCTGCAGTACTTTTGTAACAGTGACGGCTTCTGCTGTGCATACACTGTACAAATGCAGCATTTTGGCACAGTAGACACACTCACTTTGTCTGGAGGGTCTCGGGTTTCAGAATTCAGCTAAAACGTTAGCTGTTTGGTGATGATAACACTTTGGAAATATGCAAAACTACTTTTAAAGTCCCTAGTTTCTCCATTTTAATAACGTTAGATTTCAAGGTTTTTGTCCTGCTGAGGAAAAATAAAAACATGTTCTATTATCAGACCGGTGCACTTTTATTTTCCTTTAAAAACATAATTCAACCTATTTACCTTTATTGTGACTCTATGGTGTAACAAACAACACCAGGTTACTTCATATTTGTTTTTCTCCCACAGGGAGTAGCTGTCGTGGTTGGTGCAAAAATGCTAACAATTTATCTTCTGCACTATGCCTTTATCAGTGTATTAAAGGTCTTTGACATACTTGGCTGAAATATAATACCAACATCTATTTGCACAAAAAAGCTAAAAAAAAACCCTGCCTCTTGCATACTCAATTCCCTCTTGTCACACCCAGTTATGACAAAATGTATTTAAGAATCTATGTTAATACTGAACAACTTTAACCTTTGTTATTCAATGAAATACCAATTATTCCTATAGATGAGCAAATCTACAAATATTTTTGATATGGGGGAGTATGTAGAGTGGCTTTTTTACATCACAAATTTTACCTCTAGGTACTCTCCAAGCTTACAACTTCATTACTCCCATGAACTTTCCTTCTCTCTTGTAACCTCCTCATATGCACATCTATAAGACTTCACCAGAGTAGCCCCATACAGTACCCACAATATCAGACATTTCCCTACCCTGCAAAGTTTCAAATGTTCCCTAAAAATCTTCTGCCAAATTTACATAAAACCAGAGGATTATCATCAATACTTAAGGGGCCCAGTACTACTTGTTTACATAGATTTTCCCCCAAGGGGCCCCAAAATATTTTGCCAATTAAAAAACATGCCTCTTGTGCTCATGTTCATCCCTGGCCATGCCCAGTTACTGTATGATAAAACACCAATCATGATCCACACAAATCCTGCCCACTCCCCCACAAGGATCAACTAGGGTTGCTGCCTCTCCGGTTTTCGCAAGGCAGGGCTGTACCCGCTCCCCGTTCATTGGCCCCATAAAAAACAAAATGCGGGCTGGCACGACAGTGTTCGCGCATGCGCATCATACGCGCCGGTGGTTTTGGAACCCCATGGGCCCCCAATCGACCAGTCCGACCTCGTCAGAATGACTGTCCTTGTGAAAACTGCCTGTCCAGATTTCCAAATTAGGAGATGTAGAAAGGAAAGGAAAGTATGCTGTGATCAGCCAATCCCCACCCCTGATGTCACTGGCCCTCCCCCCATTTTACCTATAAAAACTCTGCCTTTGATATTCTTTACCACTATAGATGCCCCCCAGTTGCTAATCTGAGTAAGTTCTTGTCAAATCTTGATGGAGCGATTTTGCCTGTGATAGTGTGGGGGCAGAGCACTGTTTTGATTGGCTGGGTCTCTGCCTAAATTTGGCCTCCAACCTATCAGAACTTTTTTCCAACCACAATCTGAAATTAAAACTCAACTCAAACTGTGTTGGGGATCAAAATGGGTTAGTAATTGGGGAGCAGGGGGGAGACACCAATAGAATACAAGTTTAGCAATTACAGTGGTTTATAGGCATGTTAGCACATTTCTTTTAAAACCTGGAATGTCATTATCTAATGAAATTGCTCATCGTTCAGCTAACTTTTAGTATGATGTAGACTTAAAGAGCGATATTCTGAGACAATTTGCAACTGTTTCTCATTTTTTGTTATTTGTGGTTTTTGAGTTATTTAAGTTTTTATTCAGCAGCTCTCAAGTTTGCAATTACAAATTACCCTAGTAACCATGCTATCTGAATGAGAGACTGGAATATGAATAAGAGAGGACCTGAACAGAAAGATAAAAAGTAGCAATAACAATACATTTGTAGCTTTACAGAGCATTTGTGTAATGGTAGCTTACCCTGGTGGTCTAGCGGGCCAGCGGGGACGCCCGCCACGCCGGTCTTCTCCTTGATGCGCGGATCAGCTAAGGGCGCACGCGGTGCGTCTCTGTTCTTTTTAAAGGCACAGGCGCCAATGGCGTTTATGGGTATTTAAAGGGCCATTACACTATAGTCTTTGCCCTTGATAGGATTAGTTTCCTGGTGGTTCCTGAGCCTTGTGCTAGTACCTGTTTTGCCTGAATTCTGAACTTCTGTGTTTTGACCCGGCCTGGCTTTTGACTTCTCTGACCTCCGTAATCTGACCCTTGCCTGAAACCGACTCTGATTCCGTCTGTCCCTCCTGATTGACTTCCTGGTTTGACTCCTGCCTGTTGTTTGATTCCGATTCTGCCTCTATTCCATCTGATTGATTACCCGGTTTTGACCCTTGCCTGCCTGACGATCCTGCTATCTACCTGCCTCTATTCTGCCTGTCTGACCACGAATTTGCCTATTCCTGCTTGTACCATGACCTTTGGCCTTAAAGACTCTATCTACAGTTGTGCCCCTCTGCCTATCCTGAACCCTCATCTTGCACCTCTCGTTTAAGTCCAGGTGGCATCCAAGTAAGCCGAGGGCTCCTCCCGAGGCCCAAAGGCGGTCACAATACTGGTGAAGCACGAGCCGAGACCAGGGTGCCTGGTGTTTGTTCTGGTGTTGGGTGCCGACCGTGACAATTTGTTTTTAAGACAGGGTCAGTGACCCCCGTTTGAAAGCTGGAAAAAGTCGGCAAATAATTAAAAAATCATAAAAAAGAAAAAATGAAGACTGGATAGTTGCTTAGAATTAGCCATTCTATAACATACTAAAAGTTAATTTAAAGCTGAACCAGCCCTTTAATATTCCTGTAGAATAAACTTCCCCATATATCTCCCTTTTTTCCTTTAGATTGGAAGGGCTTGCAGATAGTGTCCTCATTACACCTACTTTATCTGTATGCCTATATTTCAGTTGTTATATGTCCTTATATAAAGTGCTGTGGGATATGCTGGCACTTTATAAATCACTGTAATAATAATAATAATTATAAATTTGGCTTGATTAGAAATAAAAAGACTAATTTATGAACACAAATGCAGTGTGCAAAGTACAATTTTGAACTAAAATTGCAATGCTTTTGTACCCAAAATTCAATGTCTTCCCATAACCTAAAATTAAACAGCAAGTATATCATAAGTATATCATAACCATGTTCCTCCAATTGCCACATTGGAAGTTGCACTCGCCACAGTTGTACAGATGCATTGAAACAAACACAGTTGCAAGTGCTAAATTGTAGCCACACACACCCCCATGACGCATCTCTTTTACCGTCTTCCTCTGGTGGGAAGGTGGAGGATAGTTTTTGGAGTCCCGGGGGAGCGGGTTTGGGTCGGCAGGTTTTTTCCTGGTATCTCAGAAGAGGCAGCGCAGACACAATGCAAAGAGCATGTTTGGATACAAGTTACTTCAATAAATGGAATCAATACACACAACATTTGCACCTGCACAACTGCACTTACAGCTGTAAACCCGTGTAATCTTCAAATACAAAGCACAACAAGCCGGAAAGGAGGCAGTGCTTATATCGGGCAAGGGGAGTAGGGAAGATGGGTTCCAATAGGACTGGAACCTGAAATCAAACAGCAGGTATATCATAACAATGTCCCCTCAAAGTTGAAAGAGATGCCTGAATGATGCCAATTGTTATGATAACAGTAGGTCAGGATCAGACATGGTGGTAATTGACTTTTTTTCAGCCAGAAAGGAAATCACTGCCGATATAGTCCAGCTGTTGTGTGAGACAGGGATCCTCTTTTCCTCCATGTATTGTTTTTGGCAGAATTCCTTGTGGTCAGAAATGTCTCTTCCTCTTTCCTCTGGGCAGTGCTCAGTGTCTGGGATTCATTTACTGAAAATGTTGGGTCAATTCACCTTGTTTCTTTGCATTTTGCCAGATGTGTCACTATACAGGAACAAGCACATTCAATCATGTATTATCCAAACATCATAAGCCACAATATGAGAATAATTACCTCTGAGTGCCATATTCTTTAACTCCATGGGAAAACTAACTCTGGCAATATTTATTAAGATAAATGAAATTGTCTTTTCAGTATTTGTAAAGGTTTATGTAAAGCCATCTTATCTAGAAAACCCTAATTCCCAAGAAGTGCACTGATGAGAGTGCTAATCTAAATGCAACATTTCTGGCAGCAATGAGATGCATGGGATACCATGGGGGACCATTGTTATTGCCTTATAAATGATCTGTAGTTAATCAGGGGACAGGGGCAATTGGGGTGCTTTCATTTCTGCAACCCATGGTTTGATCAAAATACCTAAGGCAAATTCTGTGGGCAAAGTGCAATTTCAAATGTAAAGACCTGTGTTTTTCCCCCATAATGCAATGTTTTAATCCATTTCCAATCCTTTTGCCTCATGCCTGCTTTCCTGTGGGCCTACACCGCTATGGGACCCCCTCAAACATGGCTGCAACCCCGTGATTCTATAGGGTTAGTGGGAAGATTTATGCAGAATGTGGACACAATGCAACTATAGGGAAGTGAGAGGAGCATGTACAGTTCAATAAATGTGCCAATAAGCGCAAGATTTGCTTCCATATAATATGACTGCAATTGCGACTGACCTTCTAAATGACCACTCTATTGTGTTATAACCATTTGATAGATGGAGTGTATTACTTTTCCTGGGTAAAGAACATAAAATTGATTTGAGAGAAGATTGAGAAATCAACACAAAGGTGTTTTCAGCATCAAAATGAAGACATTCGCTTTTTAACCAGGGGAGTAACTTCAGGTCTCTAGGCCCACACAAGAAATATTTACCTCCATGTCATCCCCATCACACTTGGTCATATATACAGGGCTGTATTTAGGCGCCAGCCTAGGCACCGAACCTTATAGTGGCCCCAAAACATAATGACGTGACACTTCCAGCCTACGTCACTATGCTATGCTCTGGGGCTGCACCCCTCACCCCTGCACAGCTCCATTGGATTTCTGCAGTAAGTGTTCTGTGGTGGCTGGGGGGTATTTTCAGTTATTTAGGTGCCCCAAAAGCTTCTGCCCTACCCACATGCCCTCGCTGCCTATATGAAGATATGCCCCTGCGTATACAGTATATCTCACAGGGGCAGATTTATCAAGGGTCGAATTTCGAGGGTTAAAAAACCCTCAAATTCGACCCTCGAAATAAAATCCTTAGAATATCGAATTCGGAGGATTTTAGCGCAAATACTTCGATCGAATAAAAATCGTACGAATCCTTCGAATCGAACGATAAAATCCTTCGAATCTAATGTTTTGAGCGATTTTAAGCGATCGATCAAAGGATTTTTATTCCATCAAAAAAAACTTAGAAAAGTGCTGGGGAAGGTCCCCATAGGCTAACATTGCACCTCGGTAGGTTTAAAGTGGCGAAGTATAAAGTCCAATTATTTTTTAAAGAGACGGTATGGTCGAATAGTTGCACGATTTTTACTTCGAATCGTTCGATTAGATCGAATTTGACCAATTCGATGGTCGAAGTACCCAAAAAAATTTCGAAATTCAATTTTTTTTTCATTCGAATTCTTCACTCGAGCATAGTAAATCTGCCTATAGTGTTGGCAAGATGAGTAAAGAGAATTCCCTGTGGTCTGCTTTCTCCATTGTTCTCCCCCTGATTTTAAGGGAATAATTGCCTGTATGTGACCAATGTTATGAGAAGCCTTGCTAAACAGAACACCAGAATATGAATCAGGCCTCATAATTCTTGATACAATTCTATAAAATCATAATTCCCCATACAGATGTATTTATCACTAGGCTGTCAGACTCATAGGGGCCGATTCACTAAGCTCGAGTGAAGGATTCGAATGAAAAAAATTCGAATTTCGAAGTATTTTTTGGGTACTTCGACCATCGAATTGGTTAAATTCGTTCGAATTCGAACGAAATCGAACGATTCGAAGTAAAAATCGTTCGACTATTCGACCATTCGATAGTCGAAGTACTTTCCCTTTAAAAAAAACTTCGACCCCCTACTTCGGCAGCTAAAAGCTACCGAAGTCAATGTTAGCCTATGGGGAAGGTCCCCATAGGCTTGCTAACCTTTTTTTGATCGAAGGATTTTCCTTCGATCGTTGGATTAAAATCGTTCGAATCGTTCGATTCGAAGGATTTAATCGTTCGATCGAACGAAAAATCCTTCGATCGATCGAACGCAGGATTAGCGCTAAATCGTTCGACTTCGATATTCGAAGTCGAACGATTTTAGTTCCCAGTCGAATATCGAGGGTTAATTAACCCTCGATATTCGACTATTGATGAATCGGCCCCTTAAAGTAGTTTAGCTATTGCAGAAAAGAATATTAAAATATTTCTACTGAGGTTTCTGTATGTTTTAAACTTTCTGCAGAAAAATTAAACATTTTCTGCTTGTACAAGAATTATGCCCTTTTTACTTTCCAAACATAATCTCTTCCCGTAATCGTTGTTATGCAGCCAGTGCATCCAATTTGCATTCTCGCCTCTATTTATTTAGAGATTACATTGCTGGGGCTTTCTTGTTTTTGTAAAAGAATCCTATGTGATTTTACAAAGGCATATTCGGGATGCAGAATTTTATCGTGGGGTGGCTTGGGCTGAAAACAGGATGACTCATTTACGACTGAATGGGCGCAGTTCTTACACAAAGCACTCATTTGGCGCTTGCTCTTTGAAATTACTCTGATTTTTTTTCTGGGTTGACAGTTATAGGTCAGAGATCTCACACGATGGAATATTGTTGTGGAAGCTGTGTTTGTAAAACTACTTTGTAGTTTTCATTTGAGCCAAAGTAGAATTGCATTTTAAGAAAGAAGAACAGAATCAGCCGAAAAAGAAAAAAAATTGATGAATCATCTTTTTTTTTTTACTCTCCCACTCGTTGAACATAGCGCTGGATCTGTTAAATTATAGGCAGCTATCCTGTGGGAGTCTTCTAATGTTTAATTAAAGCCAGGGAATAGTGTGGAAATAAATAAATTAAATTTCTGGTAAAAAAATGGGACTTCATGTAAAATAAACCAAAGTCTGAAAAATGTTTGTGTCCATTTAGGACCTATTCATTTTCTATATATGTTAAAAACAATGAGCTGCAAAAGCACTTGCAAACATATACATCCTTTATTCAGCAAACCCTTATCCCGAAAGTTCTAAATTACAGGAATGTCATCGCCCATAAAATCCATTTTAACACATATAATCCTAATTTTTGAAAATACATTTCCATGTAATAATAAAACAGTACCTTGAACTTGATCCAAACTAAGATGCCTAAATCTATATATTGATGGCAAAACAAGCCTATTGACTAACAATAGCAGACTTTAGATAGCAGACTCATGGTACTATTGTGATCCAAATAATTGAAACATTCCTTATCCAGAACCCCCCAAAGCATTCCGGATAACAGATCTTATACCTGTACCCCAAACAGGTCTGAATACATTGGGCACCCAGCTCCATAATAGTTATGACATTTCATGTATTGTTTAGGGGCCCATTTACTTAGTTTGAGTGAAGGAATAGAGGAAAAATAGTTCGAATTTCGAATGTTTTTTTTGCCTTCGACCATCGAATGGGCTACTTCGACCTTCGACTTCAATTCGAACGATTCGAACTAAAAATCGTTCGACTATTCGAACATTCGATAGTCGAAGTACTGTCTCTCTAAAAATACTTCGACCCCCTAGTTCGCCACCTAAAACCTACCGAAGCCAATGTTAGCCTATGGGGAAGGTCCCCATAGGCTTCCTAACAATTTTCTGATCGAAGGATAATCCTTCGATCGATGGATTAAAATCCTTTGAACGATTATTCCTTCGATCGTTCGATCGAACGAATTGCGCTAAATCCTTCGACTTCGATATTCGAAGTCGAAGGATTTCAATTCGGCAGTCGAATATCGAGGGTTAATTAACCCTCGATATTCGACCCTAGGTAAATCTGCCCCCTAGTGTTTCATTTATGTAATATAATCTATTTAATTTGCCTGGGTGCTGAACTGTTACTCCTTTGGGGAAATTGTAATGAAAAGTCAATAATGTAAAAATATTTGTAATGCAAAATATTATGCTTTGTGTGAATAATTTTACCTTTGAGCAAATTGAATATTGCTTTTGCAAACCCAGAAAGTATTTAGCAACCTAACCCCCAAGAGGAAGAAAGACAATGTTATAGTTTGCATTAGTTCACAGTGTCCAAAATAAACTTCTTACTTTAAAAATCTGGTGATGGCAGGGGGATGTGTGTGTGCGGGGTAGGGGGTATCTGGCCTGAATCAGAGGGAAGTGATGTTATATACACATGAATTACATCACTTCCGCACATGCATGTTAAATTATTTCCATGCTGAACATGCGCCGATGGGAGCATAGAGGTCTAGTGCCTAGAGCAGCACAAGAACAAAATAAATTTCTGTAAAAAGTGTGTAAATTTGCCGGTGTCAAAAAATTCTAGACGTGTGTCGGAAAAGTCACACGTCAACATTATTCGGCCACCCATTGACTTTAACGCCTGCATCAAAATTGACACGGGCATCAAAATTCGCATTTGGCAAATTTTTCTCAGTTTCGCCAATTTCGCGGGAAATTCCCAAATTTTTCGGCAAAGCGAAACGTGACAAATTCACCCATCGCTAATAGTTACATCAAATTCGAGTTAAATCGAGTTCAAAAAAGACAAAGTCCATCAACCACTCCAAATGAAAGCCAGTATCCATAAATGCTCCTGGAAATTCAGGAGCTAGCCAAAAGGGTGTCACTATTCTAAAGTGTTTCAGCTAATGCACACATATGCTCTGGGCCCTGTCTTCCATTGGATTTCCCCCTGGTTATGCAAGGGGGAAGAATATTTGAACCTAGGGAAAAAAGGCATAGTAGGTAATACAGTGTGAGTTTTTTTCCTATTATAAATCACTCTAGGAATGATAGATAGGAACTTGTTTGCTAGTGAGCAGCCTGAGCTCCACCAAGGAGAGTTAGTAAGGACTTGAGTCTACTGCCCCAGAGTAGGGACCTGAGTGTACAGCTCTGGTGGTAGAAATGTTCTACCTATGTTTAACTACACAGCCCTCAAATCTTGGGATGACAATTGCAAGCAGAGTCAGGCGGGGGCTACTACCCCTCAGGCCCTGCTGCCCACCCACTCAACCACTCAGTGGGCACCTCCATTTAACTATAGCCTTACACTGTTTATGCCATTTAGTTTTGCTTTTATGTTTTTTTTACATATCTCCCATTGCATTAAAAATGAAAATGTTTTTATATACACCAATAACGCAATTTTAGGCAGTGCCTGCTGTTGTCAGATAGAGCATATGTGCTACATGCAACTCTGCAACTCTGAGCTAGGACATTGCTGTAGTATTGTAGCTTAAAGGTCTTCAAGTTAATCATCCAACCTCCCCCACAGAGTGGAGTCCAAATAGTTCTGGGCCTGGGTAGCATCATAATTCTCCTGGGTCCATAGGGACCACCTCCCTCCCACAGGTCATGTCTCCACTAGGGATGAGTCACAGTAAGGGTGGAATTAACCCTTTAGCCACCTACACACTGTTACATATTTCGTGTACAGCGTGTATAATCTTTATATATTTAGAATTAGTTTGAGATTTTCTTAAAAACTTAACAAAAAAAAGGTAAAGAAAAGAAACATTCATTTCTTATTCTGTGCATGAAGGCTGCTGAGTATTGAATTCTCTAGGACTCTGCTCTGAATCAGAGTATGTTATTAATGGATTATTGAGTTTATATAGGGTACTTTCAACTTGGATTTAAAAAATGACACTTATATTTTGGCAGCAAGTAAAATAGACCCTGGCCAGATTCAAAGATGGTGCCAGTAATTCTTCATATGTTACTTATAGTGCACATTTAAACACATTATTTTTTAGTTTCTAACACTGTATGTCATCAAAGAAATTAAAATAAAACACACATGAACTGGATTTATCTTGCAAAACATATTTAATTTTTTTCAGTTACACATTGCAATCTTATTTAAGAATAGCCTAATAAAATATTGAACATGCACTGGCTATTTCAGCTGCACACATTTAACAAAGAGACAATTACTTAAAAGTGCTCATTTAATATAGCCGGCGGCATAGGTGTACTAAAGCATGAAAAGCCCATACACTTAGCACCTCTGCCCCTGGTTTGGTTGGTAATGTTTTCTCTGTGTCTTGTGCTGCATTTATAAGTGTACAGAGCAGTAAGTGACTGGTGCAAGGGTGCTCTCTTGCAGGACTCTTTTCAATGCTCAATCCTCCTGCCAACAAATGACAAGCAATTTAAGTTCATACCAGACTCTACCTCCTATGGGAAGAGTAATCCCCATACATAATGCTTTATTAATGCTTCTAGAATTGACTATTTGCACTCAATGTGCCTATGATAGCTAGGGATGTAGCGAACTGTTCGCCGGCGAACTAGTTCGCGCGAACTTCGACTGTTCGCGTCCGCCGCAAGTTCGCGAACGTCGCGCGACGTTCGCCAATAGGCGTTCGCGTCAAAATCGGTCGCCCATTCGACCATTCGATCGCTAAAATCGAACGATTTTCGTTCGATTCGAACGAAAATCGTTCGATCGAACGATTAAAATCCTTCGATCGTTCGAATCGAACGATTTTCGGATGATCGAAGTTCGCGAACAGTTCGCGAACAGTTCGCAAATTTTGCCGGTGTTCGCGAACGGCGTTCGCGAACACATCGGCGGCGGTTCGCTACATCCCTAATGATAGCTAGCTGGGGTGGCAAATTGCGAAAAAAAAAATCCCAAAGTGTTAAAGGATGCAACATAACAGTCACATATATTTAGGTTTAAATAAAAGATCAAATACTATTTAGTATTTTACAATTTTCAATTACAGCCAAGACATCACACTGCAGAATACACATTAAAAGCCAGAACCCACATGGCGACCATGGGTGGCGCCATCTTGGATTTGCTGTGGATGGGAGCAGGAGCGCGTGGGCGCTCCTGACACATACCCTCTTGTGTCTACAGTTGGACTGGTGCATGCACATAGCAGAATATGTGTTGTGCTTTACATGAAAATAATGGTAGTACCGGTAGTTATTATCTAAAGAGACAGGTATCAATATTTTGGACAGAGGAGTCTATGTGCTCACTCTTGGCAAATACTGAAAAATTTGTGAAACTCGAAAATTGACACCCGCGTGAGTTTTGTGAATTTATTCGCCAGTGGCGGAACGCAGAGATTTGCTGCGAATTCGTGTCAGGTGAATTTATTCACCCATCGCTATTGGCAAGTTAATGTTATTGAAAAACATTCCCTTTCTAAGGGAACACACCCCCATCATTTTCTTAATATAATTCCACAAAATATAAATTTGGTGTCCCCTCTGGTGAGTAGGGATGTAGCGTACGTCGGAAAAAAAGTTCGCGAACATATTCGCGAACTTGCGCAAAAACGCGAGCGGTTCGCGAACGGTTCGCGAACCCCATAGACTTCAATGGGAAGGCGAACTTTAACATCTAAAAAAAAAATTTCTGGCCAGAAAAATGATTTTAAAGTTGTTTAAAGGGTGCAACGACCTGGACAGTGGCATGCCAGAGGGGGATCAAGGGCAAAAATGTATCTGAAAAATCTGCCTGTGTGTGCTTGGAAGAGATAGTGTAGGGGGAGAGCTGTTAGTGATTTCAGGGACAGATGATAGTAAGTTTGCTGGCTAGTAATCTGCTTGATACTGCTCTGTATTGGAGGGACAGAAGTCTGCAGGGATTTGAGGGACATTTTAGCTTAGGTAGCTTTGCTGGCTAGTAATCTACTGTTCTCTTTAAACAACTGCCATACGTTGACCTTGTAGGCATTGTTTGCCCAGTTTTTTTGGACGCAGCCACTGAAGCACAGTTGCCAGAAAAAATATGCCATATAAATGCTGAAAATAGTCATTTTTCGCCATACGTTGACCTTGTAGACATTGTTTGCCCAGTTTTTTTGGTTGCAGCCACTGAAGCACAGTTGCCAGAAAAATATGCCATATAAATGCTGAAAATAGTCATTTTTTGCCATACGTTGACCTTGTAGGCATTGTTTGCCCAGTTTTTTTGGTCGCAGCCACTGAAGCACAGTTGCCAGAAAAAATATGCCATATAAATGCTGAAAATAGTCATTTTTTGCCATATACGTTGAGTCAACGTATGGCAAAAAATGACTATTTTCAGCATTTATATGGCATATTTTTTCTGGCCTCTGTGCTTCAGTGGCTGCGGCCAAAAAAACTGGGCAAACAATGCCTACAAGGTCAACGTATACACTACTACAGCGGTGGATACGGATTACGTAAAATATATTATGGCTGCTTGAAAAAAGTCACTCCGGTGTTTTTTCTGGAGACGGTAATATTATGGATATTTAGACAGAATGTGAACAAGGTCACACAGCTAGATGGCGGGTTGAAGAAAACACTGTGCAAATAATGCCTACAAGGTCAACGTATACACTACTACAGCGGTGGATACGGATTACGTAAAATATATTATGGCTGCTTGAAAAAAGTCACTCCGGTGTTTTTTCTGGAGACGGTAATATTATGGATATTTAGACAGAATGTGAACAAGGTCACACAGCTAGATGGCGGGTTGAAGAAAACACTGTGCAAATAATGCCTACAGGGCAAATAATGCCTAAAAGGTCAACTTATACACTACTACAGCGGTAGTAAAATAAAAAAAAGTAAAATAAAAAAAAAATGAATATTAAAAAAAAAAAAATTAAAGTTGGTGCTGCTGAACTACTAGGAGCAGCAGATTAGCACACCAGTCCCACTCCCCAACACTGCTAGACTAATAGCACTGGGCTCTTATAGTAGTAGTAGTAGTAGTAGTAAAACAACAAAAAAATAAATAAAAGCAGTCCTTACAAGGACTACTGTTATTGCAGCAGTCAGCAGATGAGATCAGAAGCAGGACAGCTGCCCACTGCAGCTACATACAGAGCACTGCAGTAGAAGGTAGATTACTAGCCAGCAAAGCTACCTAAGCTAAAATGTCCCTCAAACCCCTGCAGACTTCTGTCCCTCCAATAACAGAGCAGTATCAAAACGATTACTAGCCAGCAAACTTTCAACTGTCCCTGAAATCACTAACAGGCAGCAGCTCTCTCCCTACACTATCTCTTCAGCACACACAGGCAGAGTGAAAAAACGCTGCAGGGCTTCGGTTTTTATAGGGAAGGGGAGTGGTCCAGGGGAGAGCTTCCTGATTGGCTGCCATGTACCTGCTGGTCTGGGGTGAGAGGGCAAAAAAAAGCGCCAACAATGGCGAACCCAAAATGGCGAACGTCGCGCGACGTTCGCGAACTTCCGGCGAGCGCGAACACCCGATGTTCGCGCGAACAAGTTCGCCGGCGAACAGTTCGCGACATCTCTACTGGTGAGCCCATACCCGCTACTGACACTGGTATTCAGAGGTGGAATCCTAACCTACTATATACCAGGTTTCCAGTCAATAGAAACAGTCTAATAAACTAGACCGATGCCCTTTAGTCATACTTCATGCTTTAACAGACTAAAAAACAAAACTATAAAATATCATAAGCCTGTTAGACATAATATAAGGCAACTCCCCTTCTTACGGCCTGAATCCTGCTGCCAACTGTAATTGTACGAAATTTCTTGTCTGGTTGGTACCTTGTTTATATAAGCAAAGACACAGTTATGAAAGCTCCACCAGTTTCTTGGTTTCCAGTGGTAATGGGAAAGGAATTTTATAATTTTATCTCTTGTATGTGCATTGCCTTCTGGGGTGAAAATTGGTTAATAGGGAATAAGTAAGGGAGGGACCCTAACAGCTATCAAACTATTTTAAAAATTGTATATAGACATGAACTTTGCATTATTCAGTAAGGAGTTAATGTCCTATATGTTTCTTTAACATCCAGTGGTAACACTTAATCCAGTGGTGCAGGTCTTTGGGTCACCTTTATGAATATACCCTGCCAGCATTAGGTTGTGCTTTATACTGTACCTTATTATCATATCAGGCATCATTCCTTTGGGTAAGAAAGAGCTCTTGCACTGCTTCCAATAGCCGAAAGGGAAATTAGAGACAGTATAAGGATAATAAGGGCAAAAAAGGGGTGAAATTAAGCCCAGTGTGTGAATTTATTCCCTTAAAATCAACTATACAAACAAGTCAGTATAATGATGTTGTATCTTTTATAAAGTTTTATATCAAGTTACTTGGTTTATTATTAGTGACGCTGGGTATGATACTGAGGTCTAATTTAGTCCTAAGCAGCACCGATCCATGTATAATTAAGTGTAAGCCCTATCTGCTCTTCTCTTTTCACAGAAATGTTATTTAATCCATGTCCCAGCAGCCCTGGCCCATACTGGAATAAAAGTGAAAATAAAAAACTGGACACAAAAATATTTGCTCATTTGCCTCTGGAGTAAACAGCTGGAAAAGGTTTTTTTATGAAAAATGCTGAATTGGTGACAATTAGTATATCCCATTTCTAACTGGAAATAATCACTCTGCACACTGGAGACACCTTCTGGCCTATTGAGAGGCTTGTTGAGAGGAATCTGCACTTTTACCTTTATTGTGTAAGTTTTTAGAAGTGACTGAAAAAGCACTAAAGATCTTAAGCCTGGGTGTCGAGATGACCTCGAAGGATCTAGCAGCTTCTGTTGTTCTACCAGCCGCCGGGAGGAAAGTGATATGCTCTCCACCAGCTGGAGATGAAAATTCTAGGAATACTTTGGATACTATGGATATAAAAAGACGGGCAAGAGAACAAGAACAAGAGAGAACGGAGAGCAGCGGCCTTCATATGAATCAGTTAAAGGGGCACTATCTTCCAAACTCCCTTATAAAGACTTTTTCACCAGGCAATAAAGGTGTTAGCAGAGAAAATCTTTCTGCAGACAAAGACAAGTGTGTACCCCATTCTGCTGAAAATCCCAATGTCAACTGCAAGATTTTGGAGAAAGCATGCAAAGCAAACTTGCATTTTAACCAGTGTTACAAGTCCTACAATCCTCTAAAAGGGAAGGGCATGTGTGCAGAACCAAGGATTCCGGCAGTGCTGACAGAAATTAATTTTAAACTAGACAGGACTTCAGTGGGCGAAAGGGCTTTAAAGGGTCAACTGGAAGGGGATGAGCCTTGCACAGATGCTATCAGTC